>NC_042303.1:7239989-7543918 GCF_901000725.2 Takifugu rubripes | reverse complement strand
ACCCATTTCTTCCACGGAAAACAGGCCTGGGATGCATTCATTTTAACTGTCCTTCTGCAGTCACCAGAGGACGTTTATTCTGGAGGTAATGGGCAGACACTGTGGGTGAGTACAGCCGACCGGATGGATGGATGATTAAAGAACTGCTCAGAGACAATTGAAGTCCAGCTATGAGTCTTTACGGGCAGGTATCTGGCCTTGGTGACAGCTCTGGCCTGCGGTGCTGACTGGGTCTTCATCCCTGAGATGCCCCCAGAGGAGAACTGGGAGGAGCATCTGTGCAGAAGACTGACAGAGGTAATTATCTAGCCATATAAAAATGAATTTTAAATGGTGAAGGAGATAAATGTAATGACCTAACGTGTTTTGTTTGTCCCGTACAGCAAAGAGGCCGTGGCTCACGTTTGAACATCATCATTGTGGCAGAGGGAGCGATGGACCGCCACGGTAAACCCATCACGTGTGAGCAAGTGAAACAGGTCAGCAGTGGTGGAAAATCTCCAGTATCCCATCATCTATAGCTTCTCCCTATTCACATAATTCCTATCTCTGACCAGCTGGTATCAAAGAAGTTAGGTTTCGACACCCGCACCACCATCCTGGGTCACGTCCAGAGAGGAGGGACCCCTTCCGCCTTTGACAGAATCCTGGTGAAGCTAAAGTTTCTGTTTTTAAAAGATGTCTTCTTGCTATTGGATGGTGTGAATGAACGGTAGTGTGGGTGATTTAATTTCTTCTCAGGCCAGCAGAATGGGTGTGGAAGCGGTGATGGCCCTGCTGGAGGCTACGCCAGAAACACCCGCATGCGTGGTCAGCTTGTCGGGAAACATGGCTGTCAGACTACCACTCATGGAGTGTGTACAAGTGGTGAGCTGCATTTATCAACTGGCGTTATGGTGTTTGAACTCCTCCTTCAAAGAAAATCTTGCATTTCCCATGTTTGCGGTCTCCACTGGGCTCCAGGACTTTCCTTGCAGTGGAGACTGCCTCTTAGCATTTAGTGAAGAGAAATTAGCTCAAGGTTTCGATCCAGGCGCTGTTGATGGACTTCGTCCAAAATGAACTCACCTGTTCTGTCCTTTTCCCCCCGTTCAGACTAAAGACGTCACCACTGCCATGGCTGAAGGGAAGTTTGATGAGGCCATTAAACTCAGGGGAAAGTGAGACATATTTTTATTCCTCTGTTTGAAAGCCTGGCGTCTTTGTTTGGGTGACAGATTTAAATGTGCCTCTGCTAAATAGGAGCTTCGAGAACAACTGGAACACATACAGGATGCTGGCTCATGTGCACCTTCCTGATACAAAGGTCTGGAAATTTTGAGGGTACTGATGAGCGTAAAACATATTAAGCCTGATAATCACCTGTTTTAACATCAACAGAGTAATATCAACATAGCCCTTCTGAATGTGGGAGCTCCGTGCGCGGGTATGAACGCCGTCGTACGTTCGGCCGTCAGAATCGGGATCTTACAGGGTCACCAAATGCTGGCAGTTCATGATGGTTTTGATGGCTTGGCTCAAGGAATGGTAAGCTGAAAACCAATATCACCTATGAAGGCCCTCACAAACAAAAGAGCTCAATCATGGCCTCACTTTGTTCCTGCTTAGATCGAGCCAATCGGCTGGTCTGGAGTGGCTGGATGGACCGGAAAGGGAGGCTCCTTTCTGGGCACAAAGAGGTGAGATGAAACTGCTTCTTACATGACTTCTATGTCAACGCTGGTTCTGAGAGATTCCTCCCTCCCAAACCAAGTAAATGATATTTAAGGTTGCATCACGGGTCGAGTTCACATGATCTAATCTATTGTGATTCACTCTTATGAAGATCTTTGCCACAGGAAGTCATGGAGGAGATCAGCCTGAAACATTGCAAAGTTTAACATTCATGCCATGGTAATCATCGGAGGCTTTGAGGTGAGCGTCTGATAAACAGAAACGTTTAATCAAAACATCTTTTCACTAAAACACTCCTCTTTCTGGTGAAGGCCTTTGTTGGCGGTCTGCAGATGGTGCAGGCTAGAGAGAAGTACGAGGAACTTTGCATCCCCATCGTCGTTGTTCCGGCCACTGTCTCCAACAACATTCCTGGTTCTGACTTCAGTGTAGGCGCTGATACTGCGCTCAACACTATAACAATGGTAAACTTACAAAAGAAACAAAAAGTGAAGGCCAACCAAGCTAGATCTTAAAGATTCCTCTCCTCTCTCTATTTTCTTTCTCCTTTTCAGACATGTGACAGGATCAAACAGTCTGCTGCTGGTACCAAGAGGAGGGTTTTCATTGTTGAGACAATGGGAGGACACTGTGGCTACCTGGCAACCATGGCTGGCCTGGCATCTGGAGCTGATGCCGCTTACATTTATGAAGAGCCTTTTAAAATCCGTGACCTGGAGGTGTGTTTGCATGTACAAGAGGAAAGAAAGTGATTCTGTTGAAAAGAAGGTCTGATTGCTGTTTGGCTCACAGATGAATGTAGAGCATCTGGTAGAGAAGATGAAGACCACGGTGAAGAGGGGACTGATTCTGAGGTTGATTGGACTCAGTTCTGATATTCCTACGGCAAATTACATCCCACTCTGATCTCCTTCGTGTTACTTTTGTTGCAGAAATGAGAGATGCAACGCCAATTACACCACTGACTTTATCTATAACCTGTATGCGGAGGAAGGCAAGGGTGTGTTTGACTGCAGGAAGAATGTGCTCGGGCATATGCAACAGGTGGGCCACAAGATTCAACTTTTCTGCCAATCACTTCTAGCTGCATTCAATTCAAATTTAAAATCATACACTAAAAAATATCGTTAGGGCGGAACACCGAGTCCTTTTGACCGGAACTTTGGGACAAAGATGGGCATGAAATCTGTCTTATGGTTGACTGACAAGCTGAAGGAGTGCTACCGACATGGTGAGGCTATGAAAGCAGTACAAACTGATGACATCTGCAGATGCGATTCCTGTCCTCTGGTCCTTGCTCTCATGTTTGCTGCTTTTAACCTCCACCTTTCAGGTCGCATCTTTGCCAACTCTCCAGATTCGGCCTGTGTGCTGGGTATGAAAAAGAGAGCTTTGGTCTTCACATCTCTGGCAGAGCTCAAAGACCAAACAGATTTTGAGTAAGACGTCTTTCCTGCGTGACTATTTGTTTTCTTACAGCTGTGCATCTATGCCCCCTAGCGGTGACATGTGATGTCATCATGATTGCCCTCCCCCCCCTTTTTTTTTGCTTACAATTATTTTCTTCTACAGACATCGTATTCCAAAGACACAGTGGTGGATTAAACTGAGGCCCATCTTGAAAATCCTGGCCAAGTACAAGATCAATTTGGACATGACTGAAAAGACTACGATGGAGCACGTCATCAAGAAGAGGGGCTTAGTCCCTCAGTAGCCTCAAGTGGGGACATCACATGAATGTCTTTTGCTTAAAGCACTTTGTAAAATGTGTCGCTGAAAAAGCAGTAAAAATAAAATCTAAATTAAATCACCAAAATATGCAAAAAGTCTTACAAATAACTCATCTGATTCTGTTTATTTATTCATTCCTTTGAATGTGGATGTAAGGGTTGCATCAGTCTCTGTCTTTACACCAGTTTATGCTTCTGTATCCTGTCCTTACACACCAATCAAATTAGTGGCATTATTTACATTTATTGTAGGCATATTGCACACTGGTGTTTTTTTCCCCCACAATATGGAAAGTGAAAACTTTTTATTTTGGTTTATTCTTTACACCGACATTAATATGGGATATTAATTGCTTAACCCGGGGTAAAAGTTTCATTCAAAGAGGTCAACAGTCAGGTTGTCAGCAAGTGTATACCTTTGCCCTACTTCATGATTTTGTATGAGGTTGTTTCTGACTGTTGTAGTAGTTATCTTTGTAGATTTAGTATCTTGAATATTGTATTTTTCCCGTATTTGATTTAGTTCATTGATTAATCCTTCATTTGTTCAAAGTCATATCCAGTTATATTTGGCTCGCACGACAATAAACGACCTCATTACCCATAAATCCCTGCATTTCCGTATTAAGACGGAAGTATTATCTGATTGGTTAACAGACGGTGTTCAAAAAGAGTGCGCGGTGTTTTAGTCAGTAGATGCCGAAAGTTTTTTCGACTTTAACTTAGTACTAATTTTGTATGGCTCGTAGATCGTACGCCATTTGCCTGGTTCAAAGAAAAGCGTTATAGTAACGGTGTGTTTCATTGGTCAAGTCGCATTGCCTTCCATAAGTTCGTTTACGTTAAGTTGACCGCTGTTTGCTAACTAAACCGCTGTTGTTTTTTTCTTTTCTAATTAACATGGATTAAATTGCAAAAGCGTTTTCTAAAGCTGTTGGAATGAAGTGTTTAAAAGTAGACGAATACATCAAGCAGACCGGGTCTGTGGAAGAGACCGACCGTTTGCGTCAAGAATTGGAGGTTAGTTTATTCACGAATCCATTTAAAAGTGACAATTCCCAAGGTATTTTAGTTAGGCCTACGTGCCATGTGCTTACATTTGCGTGCGTGTGTATTCCTTTCGATTTGTAAAGACTTGTGTCTTTCTTCAGAGTTATGTAAAGAATGGCCCTGGTCTTCAAGGTCGCACTCTGTGTGACAGAGTCATCAGAGCCTGTAACCATCAGCTTGGAGTTGGGTCCCCGGACCCGGACCATGTTGTCCACTTGGTGCAACTGGTCCAGGTTTCCCTGCACGGCTATGACGTCTCATCCGCACTTGTGGCTCAGAGCACTCCTCTGTACATGGAGAAGATCATATTCCACATTGTCAAGAAGCTAAGCTCGCTTGAAGCTCATCATTTGTGCAGCCACGTAGCCGGGCTACTTCACAGCAGGCTGATCCCAGCCCAGCAGGTAGGATTGATTTTATTTAGTTTCATAGTATAACCAAAAAACGCAATCAGGTTGGTCCAGTGTCCTGCATTAAAAATCATTTTTCCTGTTAATGTTTGACTTGACAGTAACCCCTGACAGCATATGTTTAGTAGAATGAACTTTTTTATGTTGTGACTAATCATGTTGTATTAACTCCTTCTTGTGTTGTAAATAGGGGGAGGACTATTGTGTCCTTGTGCGGAGCTGCTTCTCTGTGCTCTGGAACGGGCTGTCAGCCTCCAAACACGAGAAGATTGCGAATGCTCGTGAGAAATTACACTGCCAGGTGCAAGCGTTGAGCTTTCTTCTGTTGCTGGACACAGAAAGTGGAAGCCCCTCTGTGTCCAAAATTTCCATATACACAGAAGATGCGATCACTGAATTTGAGAGCGGTTGTGGATCAATTACCCAGGATGATGCTACTTTTCTTGTAAAGGAAATGCACACAGTTTTCAGTCGATGCGCATCTGATGGTCGGGGTCACGACGGAGCAAAGGAACCCACTGAGATGTCAAGTGTGTACGTTGTCTCTGAAATGGTGCAGATTGTAATAAAGGCCCTTTGTAAGGCCAGTCACTACACTCTGGCTGGCACCTTGGTCAATGAGTTTGAAACCAAGGTCAGGGACTGTGCTGACTGCTATTTTGCTGCAGTAGCACTTGGAAAATGGGCAATTAAAATTCATTTTTCACTGAAGACTGGTGGAGACGGTGGACAGCCTTTGACAGAGTGTGCAAGGATCTTGAGGGCTCTCTCATCTGATCTGGGAGACAAAGAAGCTCAATTAGTTTTGGAGGGATGCAGACTTGTGGTGTGGGCCGTTGAAAGTGGCCATGGCAAGCAATTAAGCGGACCTGTGCTGCTGGCCTGGTTTTCTTTTCTTGAGGAGCATCAAGAATGTCTATTAAAGACAATGAAAAAGGCAAGTGTACCTATTGAGCAGGAAATCTATTGATTCATTAGTCTTAGAAAAGCTCGTTCAATGAAAATTATGCACATTGTTGTGGTTTCTTTACAGAACTCATTGTGTCAGGCTGAGAGGAGCAGACTCCAACAGACCCTGTGCATCAACATCTATCAAGGTTTTGTGTTTGCTTATGAGAGCCTGCTCGCATCACAGGTGAGGCTACTTTCATGAAGTGTTTAGTTGTGATAAAGTACCGCTCAATAACATCAATTGAATGCATCGGAGTGCTCAGGCCAGCTGTGTGATGTGTTGGTTTTCAGCTGGAGGACAGTGAGACGCTGGGCAGAGTGATGCTCTACTGCCAGGCCACAGCTGGACTCATGATGACGGAGCTCCATAAACTCTCAAATGAAAACCTTCTCATAAAAGCAGGTGAGTGTTTCACTTTTCATTACTCTCACATTGAAGCAGTCGTGGGTTTTTTACTTTGTCACCGTCCTTTTGACAGTGATCGCTGTGAGCAACTTGGCCTGTGGCTTGTTTAACCGCCGTCTTTACGACCAGGCCTTCTCACTAGTTGAGATCCTCTGTAAGGATCTCTGCAGGACCTGTCCTATGTCTCTCTCCGTTGAACGGGTAAGCTTTTTTCTTTTCTCGAATACGTATGAATATTTAAGAGCTGACCTTACTTTACATTAAGCGGTCAGCAATTTTGTCTCAAGACTCCACTCCTCTTGTCTTTTGAATGTTCAGTTGAGCCGTCCTTTCATGCTGGCCGTGCAGACGTCTCGGCGAGTAGGTCAGCTTGAGCGAGCACTGGATTGGGTGATCCAATGGCTGAAAGCTTTGGGGGACAATATCACTGCTCATATGGCCGAACCGGTCTCGTTGTGGGTGAAAACAAAAATTGACGCTGCTCGCACCTCAGAGGAGGATCTTCGTCTCAGGTAAATACAGGTTTTGAAGCTCAAAGGGTTTTTTGTTGTTGTTGTTGTTGTTGTTGTCACGTGAAACCATTCATTTAGAAATGTCACGATATTTGAGTGGAAAGGAAAATTAACAGCTGTTGCCCCCATCCCGCCCCGGAACAGGACCTTACGTGACGGCTTTGGTCCGGATGTCCCAGATGAGAAAGTAATGCTTTGCCTGTTGGAGGAGGAGCTCCGTGCATATAAGGAGGCTGTTGGTGACACGGCCCAAGAGCGTTACAATACTCTCTGTGATCTCTTGGAGATCTGCCACGAGGAGAGCTCCCACAGCCACCTGAGAGCCGTTTACCTCTGTGAGATGGCTCAAGTTGTGGTTTACCAGGACTTTAGTGAACAGACTGACTGGTAAGAACTTTTCCTATGTAATTTACATGGGGAGGCGGTCTACTTTAAACATACAGTATATATATATTTTTTGTCTGGTCTCTTCGAGCGCTACAGCATCTATGTTCTTCATTTGTAACCATACAGCACAGCGCTTGATTTTACCCATGAAGCTCTTCGGCTACTGGAAGGAGAAGCAGAGACTCCAGAGAATGCTGACAGGCTGAAGGATGACAAGGCCCATGCTTTACTGTGGCACTACATCTGCAACCTTGAAAAGACGCTCCATAATGTGAGCTATTTCAAAATAAGCCACAATGTCCTGCATAGGTTTTAATTTATGATTTACTGTTAGTGAACTAAAATGGTTCATTTTCATGTTTACACATACATATACAAAATACTATTCTTCCAGGCTATTGAAAGGGACAAACAGCGAGAGTTGCTTGGGCAGACTCAGGGTGTTGCCAATCCTATTGGAACCAATGATTTTGATTACGAAGACAAGCAGAAGACGGAAGAGAGCACGATGGTCTACGAGGGCCTTCATTTCAACCTGGCTGCAGAGAATAGTAAAAAAAAATAAAAATAATTCTAGACATCATACGATAATGTACATTCCCACTGTGATGGTTGGGCAAATCAAAAGAACAATATTCAATCCTGCAGTTTAAAAAGAAAATACATTTTTTTTCCTTTTTAAGGTTTAAATAAACCTTTGGATCGTGCCCTCGATGAGTGGTCCGCTCTCCTGAACTGTCGCGACCGGCCGAATGTGCGAAATGCCAAGCAGACCTGTCACTCTATTGCTGTGATGGCAGCTCTCTTCAGACTCATGGGAAAGGTAACAGAGAATCCTGCTGCTTCTGCTTGTGTAGAAACCTTTGTGCTGTTCTTGTTCATCACCAAATACGTGACCACAGCGCAGAAGTTCAGCATAAGGACATTTTTAGTTGACCTTAATTGTATTATTTTCATAGAGATTTGTACAGTAACCCATTATGTTTTGAGTCTTAGTGATCATCTTGGTCATCATTAAGCCTTTAATGATTATTATAATTATCAGCTACTGTTGTTCTTCAGCCCCTGAAGGCCTTGGAAGCATACCAACTTGTGGCTGGACTTTCACGTCAGCTTGGTGATGCTCAGAGATGTGCCAGTTCCCTCTGTCAGACATCCAGTATCCTGCTGGATATGGGATCCCCCGAGCTTGCAATGGTAACGCACAAATGATTTAGAATAAAAGCCCTGAGTCATACTTTTTTTTTTTCTTCTTGTTTTTCTAAGTCTTTTTGGCCTATTTGTGTACTTTCAGGCCCAGCTGCAGCAAGCAGAACATCTTCTGAGTACAGAATCTGCAGAGGAACCTTCCTCTTTATCTATGTTTGTCATTCTGTTGAAAGCTCAGTACTACTACATCACAGGACAAGTAATTAACATCCGCCTCAGATGCTGTTGCTGCACTGTTCGGTTCTTCCCCTTTCCCTAATCGAAAGTCCCTTTTGCCCAAACGTCAGGTGGATCGTGGGATGCCTTTCCTGTGTGCAGTGCTGAAAGAAGCGAATGAACAGAGGCAGTCAAAGAGCTGGTACATGTTACGTGCTCTGACCCTCCAGACCTGCAGCTTCTATCTGAGTCTGGACACAAGTGCATTACCAGAAGCCCAGCGGCGCGCCATCAATCAGCATGGTTAGTATGAGCCACGTTTTTTGCTTCTCTGTTTGAACTTTTCAAGAGTGGAGTTGATGGATTTTCTCACAGGTCTAAACAGCCCGGACACTGCCCTGTATGAAAGTCTGAAGCTTCTCTGCAGCCTCTTGGTCACTTTAGTTGGGAAAGGCCTGTATGGATCTCATGGTGGCAGCTCAGAGATGCGTTTCATTGGCCAAGGTAAACTTGTCCCAGATGTAAGCAAATAAAATATAGAACAACACTTAAATTACACATGTTAATATAACAATATATTTGTAATGTATTGTTTAGTCCCAGTTGGTTTTACAGTTGCACTGCTGTTACGATGCTGATTTATCTATTTGCCTATTTATCCACGAACAGGAGACAACCTGGTGCTGAAGTGGCAGCTTCTTGCAGAATTGTTGAGCTGCTCTATGAAGATGGTTGCTCTGAGGAGCAGCTGCGGTGCCATCAACGATGCCAGACTCCAGTGTCTTGAAGCTCTCAAGCTGGCCATCAAGCTTCAAGCACCAAGCCAGTACGCACAGCAAATTAATATAGTTGCGGATTAAAATGCAAAAAGGGTTGAAGAAATGGTTCTCTGATAATTTGAACATTAATGCACTCTGGTGTGTGTGTGTGTGTTGTTAAAATTAGCAGAGGTTAAATGTATTGTTTTTGTGGTGTTTTAAGATGTGCAGAACTGCTGGTGTTGAAAGCTGAGTTGGAGCTGATGCAGGGGGAGAGAGAAGAAAGCGCCATCGATTTGGACAAAGTCAGAAACCTTCTGGAGATCTGCACAGGTTTGTCAAATGTACAATTCCACCTGGTTAAATAGGCCTTAATATCCTGTCTTTAGTTGAAATGTTTAATAATCCCTGAATGTGTTACTCTTCTTTACTGCTCCTGTAGATTTTTCCGATCAGGTGAAAAAGGCCGAGGTCAAAATCAAACCACGGAAGGGGCGCCCGGCACAGAAGCCCCAGTCTCCACTTCCTAACTTGGATGATGATTGTAAAGGAATTCTGACTACGAGATGGCTCCCCAAAGAACCCGTAGTGAAAGATCCAACCAGCTCCCCTCCCCTCAAAGCTCAGCCTCGCCGCTGGCTGTCGTCCCTGGCACACGACTCCAACTGTCTGTGCCCCTGCTGCGCTGAGCCCTGCCTGGGCCGCGCCACAGCTCGCTGGGCAGCTGTGCAGGCCGATCTGATTCTACAACTGGATCCTAACGAAGTCAAAGCCAGTTTGAAACTCCGGTCGGCAACACTCGCTCGCTGTAAGAGTGTTTCGACAAAGCTCGGGGCAAAATTGGCTAAACTCTTCACTGCCTGCGGCACCAACAAGAGTGTAGCTAAACCCGCCCTGATGGAGGATGTGGTGAGCCGTGTGTATCTGTGCATGGTTCTGTCTGGACTGGACCCAAGACAGAAGAAGGTCAGCGGTGTGTGGAATTTACTGGAGGCTGGTTTAGCATTCGTTAATGCCACACCGTCTCCTGCCTTAAGACCTGTGAAAGCAGGTCTAACAGCCACCAAAGCGATACTGACTTTGATCAGCATGGCAGATAAAAAGGGCTGCAGCCCAGAAGAGCTCTTCTCAAACGCTTGGAATTGGAATCCGCCCAAAGCAGGAGTGCTGATGTCAGAAGAACCGAAGAGTCCGCCTCCAGCATTGCTAATTAAACCCAGAGAGGCCAGCAAAATCCCGGCTAAAACAAAGGAGGCAAAGAAAACTAAAGGTGTCAAGCCCAAGACAAACATTCCAAGCTCTATAGCCAAAACAAAGGGCCTGGTCGCCATGACTCCAGTGGCGGTGAAGTCGAAGACTGACCGGAAGGACTTTTTTGACTTCAACACTGTGGTTCCAACAGTGACCTGTACTCCGGTTCAAAGGGCGAAAGGCCAAACCCTTGTGCAGAAAGCACCAAGGACGGCATCAAAGCTGCAGTTTCATGTGTACGAAGAGTCGTCGCCAGATCAAGATAAAGTCAGACCCGTGCCCGCTGCTCCCAGACGCACAAAGAAATCTCGTTTCAAGGTAGAGAACTAACCACGGTGGACTTTGGGTTTTAAAAATCCTTGTTTTTAAAAAAAAAATAAAAAAAATGTCTTTGTTAAATTTCTCTTAGGTGGAGTTTAGTGATGAGAGCGACACAGAAGCAACTACACAGACATCACCAAAACAAAAAACACAAAAAAGATCTACACAAAGAGCTGTCCCAAACACTAAAATGACCCAGGATCCACCTGCAGAGAAAGTTCTGCCCCAAAGACAGACCAGAGGAAGTAAGAAGAGCACAGCGGTGCCTCGAGCCAGCTCCTCTGAGGACGACGAGTCCCTCACCTGCAGGGCAGCCTCGACAAGGAGAGGGCGAGGCCGGAGGGATCCGACCAAGACGGAGGGAGATTCACTGGAAGAGCCAGACAAAATGAGGACCATCGACGAGGAAATCCCAGACGCCCTCGACATCAGTGTCGAACAGCTTAGAACATCAGACACCGAAACCAACCCTGCCTCAGCCGATAACATTGGTCAGTATTTTGTGTGTGTGGAGGGACGAGGAGCAGAAAAATCAACACAATATTCAGGTGTTGAATCTGTGTGCTGTAATAACTGTTGTCTAACGATCTTTGACCAGAGGTAATTTCCTTTCTGCAGATGTGGATTTTGAGGTCTTGCGGAGGGATATCTGTTGTGACTTGGATAGAGACGACTTATCTGAACTGAGGCCCAGAGATCTGAGAGAAGGTCCACAAACGCGCCCGTCCCATTCAGACAGCAGACCAGGTGGGACGTCACTCCGCTGCAGCCGCCATGGTGATCCGATTACCGCAACCACGTCCGATAACCTTGACTTATAATTTGGGGAATTACATATGTAACCAATATTTTGGCCGTCCGATTTCTAATTTTCTGACTGTAAAACTTTCTGTCCTCAGACAATCTAACTCTGGAAGATGTGCAGTCGCTGCTGCGCTCTGCCTGGTTGTCGTTTGTGCACGTCCCATCTCCCTCCATCTACACCACCCTTTCTTCTCTTTTGGCTTTATCAACGGGCCAGCAGGACCCCGTGACTACAGCGATGCTACACGCACATTCTATAGGGATCACAAGTCGCCATCGCACCATCCGACATCTAACCAGTTGTCTGAAGTAAGAGCACATCGGGATTTGCTGCTAACATCTGCTAGAATCCATCTTCGCCATCCGATGGCCCAGTGTGTCACTAAGTGATGCTGTTTCCAGGAAGTTGAGAAAAGCATCCAGTGAACTCGCAGGCAAGATGGAGTCTCTGACGCTGGATGAAAAGAGTCCAAAGGACTGTAAGGACGCTACAGAGCAGATGTTGTTGCAGCTGGAGGACATCTTCTCCTTCCCAACCGCTGACTCATCTACCTTCCCCGGGAGCCACTGTCGAGAGTTTACGCAGCTGACTCAGCACATTCCTCCAGGTGAAACACTCAACAATGCCCTGATCTCAAAGCAAAGCGTGAATTAAGCCTCTGTCAACACACGTAAAATGTCCCCGAGCTCTTTAAGCTTAACAGAACTGGGGAGGGTTGAGACCGTGCGCTTTTATTTCTCATACGAATAGCTTTAATTAAATGTTGCCTTCCTCTCCCGGTGAAGGCGTAACCGTGTGCGTCATGTCTGTACTCGGAGTAAAACCGGGAAAGATGGGCGACAGCGTCATGCTGTCCCGTTTTGAGAAGGGATCCGCACCGATCACCGTTCACATCCCCACCTCAAAACAGCAGGTAAGGAGGAAGAGGAGGAGGAGGAGATTACAGCATTACACGTCCTATAGCACCAGCGACTGTTTCTCTGTTGCTGCAGCGTCCCGTCAGTTGGATGGTGCAGGAAATGGATGAGATCCTGGCCAAACAGAAGGTTGTGAGCTGCGTGTCCGAAAAGGCCAAATGGTGGGAAGGGCGCAGAGCGCTGGACTCTCAGGTTGAGGTGAGTGCTGACGAGGGCTTTGTTAGAGGAAGAGTCCAGCACTGACGCGGGAGTCTCTTGTCCACCGTGTTTCAGAGGCTGTTAAAGGAGATGGAGGAATTGCTGGGGTGCTGGAGGAGCTTGCTTCTGCCTCTTTCTTCAAATCCTGAGCTGTCCAAACACGCTCAGCACCTCTGCAGGTCCTTGTCAGCAAAGGGGGTGAAAGTTGATGAGGACACATTGAAGGTGTGTTTGTCTTTCTGCCTTGGGGCCGGGGGGGGGGGGGATCTCCACAGCTGCAGTCCATTAAAGTTTTTAAGTGTGTTTGCAGCCCCTCCTGTCTGCGTCGTCGCTGCTCTCTCAAGATGACCTCAGAAGATTTGGTCTGGGGGTTTCCCCGCAGTGGGACACCCAGTGCGACCATCTCCTTCACACAGCTGCGTCTCAGCTCGCAGACAGAGAGGAGCCTCGTGGTCATGTTGTTCTCATCCTAGACAAGGTTTGCTTCATCACCTCTCTTTAGGATGCATCTGTAATGGGCCTTTGATATAAATGGCCCGGTGTCTGGTTTGCTCTGCAGTACCTTCAGAAGCTGCCATGGGAGAGCACGTCCATGCTGAAGCCCCACTCAGTCAGCCGGATGCCGTCTCTGCACTCCCTTATCGGACTCTGCATTCAAAAAGAAGCCGACTCTCAGTCCCTCCTGAAAAAGGGCGTGGACGCAGAGCGGGCGTTTTATGTGCTCGACCCCGATGCCAACTTGGGAAACTCTCAGGATCGGTTTAAGGAGTGGTTCAGCAGGTGAGACGCGAGTCCTGGTTCAGCTGTTCCTGCCGTGAACTGAGAGTCTCAGTGACTTTATTACTTGTGTTTTTAAAGTAAACCGGAGTGGGAGGGTGTGTGTGGAGTCACTCCTGACTCGGGTCAGCTGGAAGAAGCTGTTGCCTCTAAAGATTTGTACATGTGAGTGGTTTTAGTCATGGTTTCACATTCTGATGTTCAATATTTACTAAGCATAGAGCGCTTTCTTAAATGAAGTGCTCTAACACCATAAGATGTAATGCTTCATGTAAATTTTCCTTCGTTCTCTTATCACCCTGGGGGGCAGTTACGTGGGGCACGGGGCTGGTGCACGATTCCTCGACAGCCAAGGGGTCCTGAAACGGCAGATGAGAGCTGCCTCCCTGCTGTTTGGCTGCAGCAGCGCCGCGCTGGCAGTGCGCGGTGAACAGGAAGGACAGGGCATCATTCTTAACTACCTCATGGCCGGATGGTGGGATGTCTCCTCAAGCACATTTATTTGCTTTGTTTGTGTTAAAGAGTGACGTGAATCAATCTCTTTCTTACTTTATCAGTCCATTTGTGCTGGGAAACTTGTGGGACGTGACAGACCGAGATATCGACCGGTTCACAAAAGCTCTTTTGGAAGCCTGGTTTGCTGCTGGGTCTGGAGCTCCTCTCCTGGCTTATATGGGCTCATCACGCCAGGCCACACACCTGAAGCACCTCATAGGAGCGGCACCTGTGGTGTACGGATTACCAGTCCACCTGCAGTAGGGGAGAGGATGCTGATGACCTTAAGCACCTCTGGAAACAGGACAATGTTCCAGGATTCTATTTAAGTCTTAAAGCGTTTGCACTTACTAGAGTGTGTTTGGTTTTTAATCATCTTCCTTTATTATTGTTATTTTTAACATTTACAAATTTTATTCTGTTGATGAGAACATTTTTTGAAATAAATTTTATTCTCATGCATGAAATCTGTGCATTCACATTTATTAAAACATTGCAAATTCTAAGAAACTTACTAACTACACAACTGATTAGATTTCACTTAAATTAGCTTTAAAATATTTTATCCGTGAAACTACAGCGTTTCAGTTGCGGGTGTTGTAAATAAATGCTTCCATTATTTCGCTATAAAGTTCGAACGTTACTTTGACGGTGCAGTTACGCCATCTCGCCACTGGGCGGCGCGATGCACATTAGCGGCATCCTCCCCCGGAAGTGGTTAATGATCATTTGTGCGTCTCGATTTCAACATGGCGGTGAATCTCGCAGACCTTTCTCTCCCTCAGTTAGAAGGACTGAAAAATCAACTTGAACAGGTTACAGAGAAATTTAATTGTAAATTAGTTCTGCGGTTTGATATATGTATTTAGGAGAATCGATAATTTAGAGAACGTGTTTGCTAGCCGGCTATCACATGTGATGCTAACCGTGTAGCCGCTAGCTATCAAATAATGCTAGTATATTAAATTAACGAGACATGGAGGCATTATTTTGCCCTTGTCTCATCAGAAACACATATACACAACTTGAACTGTTTGATGAGGGCTTTTTTGTCATATATTATGAAAGTGTGTTCAGTAAGGAATACAAATCATTCTATTCTGACAGGGTTGATTTGTGCCATTTGTGTGATCGCTGCAGAATTACTATGAGCCAGCTTTTGTTTTGCTTTTTTTTAAAACAATGTTCCTCTTTGCAGGATATTGAGTTCCTAACGTCTTCAATAGGTCAGCTCAAAGTTAGCCAGAACAAGTTTGTTGATGCAAAGGACAGTTTAAACGTCCTAAACGAAAACAATAAAGGTGAGTGAACCTGGTGGTGTTTTTAGGTATCTGCCCCACTAACTCTTAGATGATGGATCTTAAAGTCAGATTGATGTTTGTGATATTAATCCCCCCTCCTAAATTTTTTCCTCTCTCATGCAGGAAAAGAATTGCTTGTGCCACTTACCAGCTCTGTATCCTTTATATTATTTTACACACAACCTGTAATTCTCTTGCCTATTGTTAAATTTAATTTAAAAATAACTCCTTGACTTTTCTTCTTAGATGTATGTTCCTGGATCATTAAATGATGTGGAAAATGTTTTAGTAGATGTGGGGACAGGATATTACGTTGAAAAGGTAACTATATTTACATGATAAACTTTTGAATTGAATGACAAAATTTGTGGAATATTCGGTGAACTTGTTTTTCCTTCTCTGCAGAATGTGAAAGATTCAAAAGCATTCTTTAAACGCAAAATTGAATTCCTTACAAAGCAGATAGAAAAAATTCAACCAGTACTTCAAGAAAAGCATGCAATGAAACAAGGTAAGCCTGGCTTAAATTCTCAGAATGGTCTAATTTCCAGTTACATCATGAATATTTACTTACCTTCTGTCAATTGACAAATGGTTGGATGTGCATGAACAATTAATTTTGCTCTTTATCGCATTTTAAGTGCAGTGTAGACTTTGACCTATGATGGGATTGTGTCAAAATATGGTTTCAAAGCATAAAAATTTATATTACACGTGCAACTGAAATCATGCAAAGTATCTCCATATTGCAGTGTTCAAATGATGTGTTCATTTTTCATTTGACTGTAGTTGTTTAACATAATCTATGCATCTTCTTACTGCTGTGCTTTTGCAGGGTCACAATGTAATTCTTATACTGAAAATGCATCTAGGCTTAATATATTCCTCATGTATGTTGTGTTGTGTTTTCTAGCTGTCCTTGAAGTCATGAATGTGAAGATCCAGCAGCTCCAACAGGGCCAACAGACTTCACAGATGGGCACAACCAAAGCTTAATCAGAATGTTGTTGTTTTAAACCCTTCTTAATGGAGCGTTTACATGTGTGCATAAACGAAGAGAAGCAGGTGTCCACCACAAATGATGTCATGATTGACGAGTTTGGGTTTTGAAGGGAGATGGGTGACCCTGTCAAAAGGAAATTATAGGTGAGCTGTTGTCATGGGAAGACCAATCATACTTGTTTGGTGTTGGTTGTGTTTGCAAATAAAGATTTCATTGAAACTGTTGTGCATTGTTTTTTTGAAGGTTGTTGGTAGGTGTGTTGTGTGAAAGTGTGCGAGTATGCGCCGTCACACAGTCTGTAAGACGACTCATTATTGTTAAAACACGTGTTTACAGCAGAGATGATTGCTGACTGCAGAGTAGAATAATATTTGCTTGGTCTGTAAATGATCACGTATAAATTCCAGCCCAAACCCATGATTTAAATCAAATTGCTGCTTGCAGCAATAACATAAGTATTGAATAATTTCCTGCATGTTCCAAGATTGAACCCATGCGTTGACAATAATTTCACAACATAAAGTCCATGCAAAACAATTTTATTAGCATTTTCTCCCCACAAAATATAGGTCAGAAAACTGAATTTGTCATTCTTTTGAGAGAGAGTGGCAGTTTTGGTCATTTTAAGATACAACTTGATCATTTATTAACACAATAACATCACCCTGGTGGAAATGACTTACAATACTGGTCTGGTGTGACTTGCAGCAGTTTAAATAAACTTAATTTAATTCAAAATAACTTGCGTTCAATGTTCAGCGAGTAAAAAGTGGCTGCAAGGAAAAATCGGAGGCCCAAAATCAACGAAGTTCACGTGTCCGAATACAAACACTGTTGCCATACAGACTCCAATGAGAGCACTAGCAACAGTTGCTACGCTACAGTTGAAGGAGATCCCCGGAACTGGAGGCGGAGGCAGTGCAGTCAAGACAGACCTTTGGAGACGGAGGACGCCGCGGACACAGGCTGGATGAGCGGTGGGACGACGACCTAAAACGACAGAAAACCGCCGGCGTCGAATCGGAGATGTTATTGATTAGCAGGAGCCGTTCGTGATTCGAGTCAGGAAGTTTCCAACTTGTCCGCGCGGACTCGCCGTTCGCACCGCCGCACGCTCGTCCGCTCCTGCGCAGACAGACGGTAACTAAAGTTCTCGGAAAGCGACGGCTGACCCCTTCTGCTCCGTGACAATTCCCGACCGCTTGGAGGAGGACGCTGGATATTGGAGCCGCCCGGCCGCAGGAGAACTTGGAAAGCGAGGATCAGCATGGTGAGTTTCGGGCCTGGGAAAGGTCACGCTAGCTAACACACAACAACCTGTTTGCGTCCTTCCCCCTCGTGGCGTGCGGGGCTCCACCAAACGGCTGTCCTTTAAAACTCCACATTTTAAACACGGGTGGCGATTAAACCTCGTGGCCGCTACTTTCATGCCTGACGCCGCGTTAGCAATTAAAGACGAGTTATCGTTAACTGGCCAAATTACCTAAAGACTGCTGAATAGCTGGCACGAGCTAGTTAGCAAAACGTCGTGAATCGTGACGTTGTTGGGAATGGAACGAAGAATCGAGCAGCTGCACGAAAGTAATTGGTTTAAGTACTTCTCTGCCAATATTTCGACAGTTATCCTCAGAGGAGACCCTTATTGTGGCATTTACGTAATATAATCCCCTTATGTTGCGGGTGTAGCAACTACAGCACGTGATTTGGGTTAAACGTTAGCTGTTATTCAACTAGCCGAATGCCTGTTACAAGTTTTGCGAGGCATAAAGGTCACAGCCGTCGCCCGCTGCTTTGTTCGTTTTACCCCAACCATGCAAAGATGGCGTGATAATCAGCTCATCTGTTGCGACGTCTGCTCGCCGACGCGTTTGTTTGACCGGAGGAAATGATTGTTTTCGCCGCTCGAGTCACGTCAGCGCCATGTGCTACTTTGCTGTCTAAAGTCACGCGCCTTTAGTTCTGTATCCGCTGAGTCACGAACTCGGTTCTAAACACAGAGGGGCAGATTTGAAAGGTGTTCACGTCGCCACACGGGTTTGGCGTAAATGGTGGTACGGTTGAAACTTTGCAATGAATGACAGTCCTGGGTCCTGAATGTCTGCCTTGTCCGAGTCACGCCGGAGCTCGAGCTGTATAATTTGCGCCATGTATGGTAACATGTGACCGCTAGATTGGGCGGGGCCACGTTTCAAGGGAGCCAATCAGAAGTCGCGTTCAGTTGTTTGTTTGTGACCGAAGGGCGGAAGCTGTCGGTGATGGAAAGCTGGATTACAGGATCACGGCTAATATAGCTTCATTCATGCGATTGGCGCTGTTATTTTTATAGTTAGTGTAGTCTGAACGTGGATCGGTGCGTGCTGGGGTGGCTTTAAGCAACTGTTTTGGTACACTATAATATCGATGTCTTGGTAAAAACTGTACGGACTCCCGGTGTTGACTTTGGCCTCCAAGTGACATGAGATGGTGAGATGGTCAGTGTCTGCTTAAGTTTTTCCTTTTTCCTTTCTGTTGGTATGCCAAATTGCTGTCACTTTACTCGAGAATCTCAATCAAAGAAAAGTTCTTTACATCAGACAGTAGTATAGAATTAGTTTGTTTTTGTGTTTTAGGTGTTTAATAAGAAAAGAAGCATGCTTTCCCCTAAATGCACTGCTGATTTATCATCTACTACAATAACTATCCTGGATAACCTTACTCTTCATATTCTTAAATTCATGCAGGTTACCACAAAGGGAACAGGTCTGAACCCCAATGCTAAGGTTTGGCAGGAGATTCCTTCCCACCAGGATGATGTCCCAGAGTGGACCGAGGATACTACCTGGCTGCTGACGTACCCTCCTACTGCTATGATCTCCGAAGGTACGGACTTCTGGTGGCAGATCATGTCAACTTCTGATTCGGGTATACAGCATAGGCGTCTTGTATTGCTACATAGCTAAAGTGATGCCATACAGCGTAATCACAGATTCTATTGTGGGGCAACTCTAATGAAGCTTAGGATGATCTTGTTGAAACATGGTGGTTGTTACAAAACCAAATTGTTACTGCTTTGCTTTTAGGCAACGTTGACGTTCCCTCTGTAGACGGGAAAGGATTTGATGCTGAATACCCTGAAAGTGCTGTTGACTACACCTCTGTACCCACAGAGGATATTGTTAATGGCATTGACCATCCAGACGTGAGCTATTTAGGATTTGAGCCCCAGTTTGAATCAGCAGTCCATGGAAATATTTCTAAAGACACACCGATGTCTGAGGAGAGTCTAAGAGAGTCTCTGAAGAAACAGCTTGAATTCTGCTTCTCGCGGTGAGTAGAAAATATAATTACTAAAAACTAGGATTTAGGGAAGAAGCGATACAACGGCCAAATAATCTATCGACCGACGTTCCCCTTGCGTCGTGCACCTCCCAAAAATTCTCTTAGTATCTTTTCTGACTATTGTGGTGGGCACTGTTTGCTAACTAAACACTTTCTAATTGAATTGAAAGTGATTTGCTGTAATTTAAAGAATGAATTTTGTTCTTCTCTACCAATTTGGATCCAAACTGGGCAACCTTTAATCGCGAACCAAACACCACAGTCTGCTCAAAATGCCGTATTTTCTACTGTTTTGGTGGAAACTCTAACAGCAAACCAGACGACAGTCCACTATCAGGTCTGAATAGTCTGTGTTAGGTCTCGCAAACAAATGGACTATAAGACTATAGACTTTTTATTTTTAAAATCATGGGCGATTTTTCCTTAGCGAACCTTTGATTTATGAGGCGGCCATGGAAACATTGTAATCTGTATGAAAAATTACAGCATGTAAGACAATTAAATATTATTTTTTAAATTATATTTGGTTTCTTTTCTAATAAATTTAGACTTCATTTATGTTCCAGTAAAAGGATGTTTTTATTAGTGTCTGGAGGTACTATAGGGATTTTGAAGAAGTTTCTTAAAAAGAAAAAAAAATCCTATAAAAACAGTTGTTAAAGTTCACTTTAGTAACAATAACAATTTGTATGACTGAATTTTCTTCTCTGAATAGCTTTAACCCAGTCATGTTTTTTTTTTTGTTTTTTTTTACAATTTCTTCATTTCCCTACGAAATAAATACCAACAAAAGCAAAGATCTGTATCGTTAGAGAGAGGTTATTAGCAAATGTGATATTTAGAAATCAGTGTCTGACCATAATCTCACAATCAATGCATCCCTAGAGAGTTATTCCCAGTTTGTGTTTTGTCATACAGAACTGGGGTAGAAACAAGGCAGAGGGAGAACTGTTTTTATCTTCTGGTTTTGATGTTTTCAGAGAGAACCTATCAAAGGATCTCTACCTAATATCCCAAATGGACAGTGATCACTTTGTTCCAGTCTGGGCTGTTGCTTGCATGGAGGACATTAAAGCTCTTACAACAGACATGGACCTCATTCTGGATGTCCTGCGAGGTCAGACACAGGCCAAATCAGCTCTTATTACAATGTCGTGTAAAAGTGTAGCCATCAAATTAGCTTCAGAGTGTGAGCTCACCTTTGATTCCTGTGCACTGCAGCTTCTCCCATGGTGCAAGTTGACGAAACCGGAGAGAAAGTTCGACCGAACCACAGTCGCTGTATCATCATTCTGAGAGAGGTCCCGGAGACCACGCCAGTTGAGGTAAACAGCTTTATAGATCTGCACACTTTGTGGTGGCTCCTCAATTGGCAGAACTGCTAAGTGTGTGATTGTAGGTATTTCATGGTGTGACTTGTATTCCTTTCATAGGAAGTGGAAGCTCTCTTCAAGAGTGAGAACTGTCCCAAAGTGTTAAGCACGGAGTTTGCACACAACAGCAACTGGTACATAACATTTCAGTCGGATATGGATGCTCAGAAGGTATGGCTGACTTTAATTTGGGACTCTTTTCAGTGGTAATGGCTGTTTGTTTGTTTTCTTCCTCTGCGTTCCAAAAAAAAATTCTTGTTTTTTTTACTTTACTGTGCCTCAGGCATTCAAGTATCTCCGAGAGGAAGTGAAAGTCTTCCAGGGCAGACCAATAATGGTGAGCTCTTCTACTCGTATGCAGTTTACAGACCCTGACATATCGTTTGAAGCATGCTTGCTTTGCGTTGAGACTTATCCTGTTTGCTGCCATGTCAATCCAGTCGAGACCAGTGTGTTTAGCTAAGCTGTAGCCTTGGGAGCGACCTCGGGCATTGTGTGTACAGAGGCTTGATAAGCGTGATGTTTTGTCGGAACTCGCTCTCACCCATATTTTCCTGACAGCTTGATTACTGCTTTTATCACAGGGTGACATTTACACTTTTATTTAATTGATGTAACATGTCCTCTTTCGGACTCTGAATTGATTTTTAGTGCACCTTTGTCCGTGATAAGACAAAGCATTTGACGTAATGGTTCTCTCTGAACCCCAGTGATGATCAGTATCGCGCTTGGAAGGACTCATAAACACTCTGACTAGATGAAATTTATCTATAAAACTCTGTAAATGTGCTCTTCCTGTCATTCCTTCTCATAAGCCTCCCCCTCTCACCCCCCTGCTCCCATTTTCTTTTATTCTGTCCATTCTCCTCTCCCTGCCTCCTCCCCTCCCTCCCTCCTTTCCTTTAGTCAGCACAGTGTTTCATGGCCTCATGACCGTGTATATAAGATCTGAGGGGACAAAAATATGATGGAGAGAATATCTCTTAATTTACAGTGTAGTCTATCTTCTTTGATACAAGGTGACATATCTGATCATCCTCTACTCCTCAGGCCCGTATTAAGGCTATTAACACATTCTTTGGTAAGAATGGCTACAGCAGTGTGGACTCGAGCGTGTACACCCCACACGTGCAGCCTCAGACCCAGTATGGCTCACCAGTGTACATGCAGCAGGTGTACAGTCCTCAGCAGCAGTACCCTGTTTATCCTGTGGTGTCTCCCTCTTGGAGCCCTTCCATCATGCCTTACTTTGAAACCCCACTGGTAAGTGCATCTTTTTTTCATCATCTTAACACTATTTTTATAATAAATGATAGCAGAGCTACAGCACGGGCTTTTGCAATTGGAGTTTGTATTTAGCTGTAAAAGTCCTAATTTGATTTTCCCCCACCTGTGTGAAATGTAGGCACCTTTTCCCAATGGTGGCTTCATCAGTGGTTACAGCAGCCCTGGAAACTACAAAGGAAACACAACTCTGCACAGAGAGCAGGGGCACGATATCTTTCCAAACGTGAGCTGGAACAGGTATGTGTCAGGCTGGTGTGATAACTCCTTTTCCCATGTGTGACGGGCTGTCTGAAAATGTTTGATCTAATAAACCTGCACCTTTTGTGGAGCAGTACCTTCCATTTTTAATGATTACTTTTTAACCTAATTATTCTTTCTATTCTAGAAACCATATAAAGGGTCACTCTAAGCCTGAAGAGGTACCTCCTCCGTTGGTCCTTGGAAGCCTGGTGGAGGGCTTATCTAGTCCTCTTAGTCCGCAGCATCTTCAGATGCCAGGGAAACCAACTGGAATCACTAATAATACTCTTACATTCACTGGACTTAAAGACACTTCCCCAAATGGGAATCTGAGCAGGACTGGGTGGGCCAAGTGAGTGAGAGTTATCCACAAACATTCAGGACTGTTTTTTTTAGAATAACCAAATATATACGATCTGCCTGCCTTGCAGGAGGAGCAGCCACAAAAGCCTGAGGCGGCGAAGAGAGGAGGAACAAACCATGGTTAGTAGATCAACTGTACTATGAAAGGGTGGTTTAGGTCTAAACTCTTCAGTGTTGTGGGACTTTGAAGACAATCTTAAGCAATCCCTGCCTAAAGTCCAACTTTCACTGTGACCAAAACTGCAGAAAGCTTCCTGTGTGGCAAATGATCCACCTTCACCCAAATTTGATCTGGAAGCATCCAGTTTTCCTCCTTTGCCGGGGTGTGTAGACTGCATACAGGGAGAAACCACTCAAGAGATGCGCCTTTCTGATGTTGTACGTGGCCTGAAGGTGCCCAACAAGGTAGATTTGGTCTCACTTAATATTTATTACACTAGAAGGGAATATATATGTATTCTATAAAAAAAATCACCTGTTTATTTCAGTTTAATGAGGCCCCAAAGACCTCAGAAGGAGGCGTGAAACCCGGATTTGTGGCACCGGAAGCTCAAGCTGCTCCAGTGGCATCATCAGCCTCAAGGTGGGTTTAGCTTGAGTGAGTGTCATAAAATACTAATGCTGAAAATGCTAAAGTGACTTATCCTTCATTTCAGTGTGTCACTTCCAAGAATGGCAGAGGAATCTAAATGTCTAAATCCACAAAGTGTCGAAACTTCATCCACGCCGACTGATTCCTCACCGACTGGTTCCTCACCAGCTGAGTCTCAAACTACCTCGTCCACCAGCAGCCTTTCCCCAGAAGAACTGTCCTCAAACACAACCACAGATCTGGTATGATGAGGATTTATCTGGAGCTCTGGTCTGTTTTTATGTTTGACATTCTGTTTGATTCTTTTTTAAATTTTGCCTCCGATCAGGGGTCAAGAAAGCTCAGCTATGCAGAGGTCTGCCAAAGGATGGCCAAGGACTCCCCGCCGGCACAAACGCCCTCCCCTTCTCTTCCTGCCGCGTCACCTGTTCAACCCCTGCAGGAGCTCAAGGTCAACAAGGTCGAGGAGCTCCGGCCAATCTCCAAGTGTAAAACAGACAAACCACAGAAGGACAGAAACGGCCGTCCCTTCCGTCAGCCGCTGCAGTCTTTCAGAGGAGCCAATGCTCAGGGAAAATTTGGAGGCGCGGGGTTGAAGGTTCAGGAGCAACAGAGACGCAAGTATTCCTCCCAGCAGGGGTCCAGGCGCAGTGGCAAAGAACAGAACATTCCCCCCAGCTCACCAAAATGACCCCCATGGACAAAGAAGTGTGTAGGAGATGAACTTCATCAGTAATAAAGCTGTGTGTGTATATATGATTTGTAAATATACAGAAAAATATATTTGGAAAAGATTCAAGTAAATCTTGGGCAGATTGTGGTAGGTGACCTTTAAATGGCACAACTTTTCATCGTGATATGACTAAGAGAAGTTCAGCTGTGTATGTATTTAAGTGGTTGAATTGGACATGGACTTTTTTTAAAATCCATGTTAACGAGGCATTCGTGGTTTGGCGAATACATTGGCTTTGAGATTCATCACAAATCTTTTATTTCTATTGAAATCAAGTACAAATATTTGTCAAAGGAACGGTGAAAGAGTAACGCTGGGGTGTTTGGGATTAACGGGAGGTTTGATAAGTTTTTTAATTTCATTCACATTCACCATCTTGCATCATGTTGTCTTCAGAGTTGTTTTGAAACTGCCTAATGAAGCTTTTTTTACTGTTTGATTCCGGGTCCTGGGTGTTAGTAGACGATTGAAATTGAGGAATCAACCGTAAAATCACTTTTGTAGATTGTTGGATGCTTTCCAGTTCATGCAACTTGGAGGGGGGGGGGGGGGGGGGGGGATTTATACATAACTGATAAAATCTACATATGTAGGCTAAGAGGGTGTGTGGGGCCAGTGTGGCCTTAAATATATACTGTGCTTCCTGTCGGTGGTGATGGGTGAGAGTGTCTCAGCCTGGTTAAAAATGTTTCTGATGACGCAGGAAACTTTAGGCTGTGCTCTGTTGTTGGGAAATTATCCGGAGGTTTTTGTTGTATTCTAATTATTTCTGCTGTAGGTGAGTTTCTCTCTCGTCTGTTAACTCATGAGATTTAATCATATAAGATGATTTGTTTTCTAATTTTAGCGTGTGCACTAATGAGTCATTCTAGATGGTAGACTCATTACTATTCTAATGTATTCTTTTTAAACATTGACCAGAGGCGACTTTGCAAACAAAATTCTCATAGTCTGTCGATGTTCATTTAATGAAACCTATATTGTTTTTTCTCAGGAGCAAAAACTTTAGTTAGGTGGATTTTTTTTTTTTTATGTCTAGTTGTCAAACATGTCTCCGTATATTACTGTAGAGTAGTTGGCTAAACCCAGAGTTTAGGATAAATTAAGTTTATTGTGTTTGAAGTTTGTTGCAGCTGTTGTGGTGTGAATTTAATCTTTATAATTTAATCTCGGATGTTGAATCGCCACACATGTAAAATATGAAACCTTTCTCAACTAGCTCTTTTCTTCAGTAGTGTACATACTTTACTGTAGCAGGTTACTTATTAACTTGTACTTAACTGTTATTTTTTGTGTTCTTGTGTGTCTGTGTTCATTTAAAATGCTGAACTTGATAAAGATGACAGGTTCTAAGGGATTAGAGGGATAATTTAAACCAGAGATTAGTGCTTGTAAGAAGTTGCCGTTTCATAGTTGCCTACTGTCCAATAATGAGTCAACTCTGTCAAACAACCTTGATCTTATTCATTTGACATTGAGCACAAGTTAAATTATTAAATCCAATGTAATTGGTTTACCCCAAGCAGACACTAGATATTGTGCATTGTAATTCTTGATTTATTGTAGTTGCTGCTATATAGAGCTGATTTGAGCAGATTGCATGTAAGAGTGGATGTTTGCCCCCATACTGTTTTTATACAGTACTAAATTCAATGAATCAGATTGTATCAGAATTCTTCTAACTTCAACTATTGCTAGTGGGACTGTATACACAGGTTTTACTAAGCAAATATTTTATTGACGAGTATGAAAATAAAGATATATTTTCAAACGCTGAGTTTGAGTTGATTTATTTGAAATAGGGACAACACATTAATAAACATATACAAGATTGTAGCCAATGGCTAATAATTTTGTATCACAAATTCTCATTATGGAATACAAAATGTATTTTTTGCATGTTCTGTTTCTACAGTATTTCGTTTCAGTGTTGTGTGTGTATATATAGCAGTTAGCCTGGTTGGAGTAAACCCTCCTAAGATTTAAATAGTTTAAAAATAAGCCATGTGGCTTTGACTGACTTACAGAAGACAGTAAATATTGAATTTAAAAACAACCTCACCGTCAATTAGTATTAACGCCAAATCCCCTTTTCGCTTACGTCAATCCTTTCACAACACGCCTGCCGAGGCGCAACTCTCGCGATGTTTCGCTAATGGAGGCGTGAGAGTGTCAACAACAGCCAGGTAGCAGCATAGCGCCACTGTCCAAAGCTGAGGGAGGAGTTAGGAGGCTATCAAAACGTCGGGTGAGTTGGTTACACTACGAATCTTAAGAGCAAATCGTTACATTTTGGAGTAGAACATTCGGTTGGGAGTGTATGAAGCATGCGGTGTTTGTACACAGCTGTGCATTAGTATACGAGTTTGGCTTCCTTTAGCGTGAACTCTTGAGGAAGCTAAAAGCAGCTTCGATTAGCGGTTAGCATTAGCATAACTATATTGTGATTGGTAGCGTTACTAAAATTATCGGTCTTCTAAGCACATGTCAACTTCCCGTATTTATCATAAATTCGCTTGGTCTTTAGCTACATCGGATTTACAATGACATAATTGTCATATATCGGAAATCACATGTTTACGTGTCTTAGCAGTAAGCCTACGCTAGCTTAAGGCCTGTCCCTAATAAAGTCACTGGTACCCAAAGACATGGTGCTGTATTGTGACTGTAACCACTGTCCTTAACCGAAGCCGCCGCTGCAGCTTCGGCTGAAGAGCTCCATGTTGGTATCATGCTGGCGCCAATGGCTTGATGACACCGCAGGGAGGGTAGGTTGCATAGGATAGGTTGGTTTGGATATGCTGCCTCATCGTTGCTGCTAGTGCCTGATTATCCGCAACCGAGTCCGAACTAAATGCTCTTTAGAGGCCGTGGGTCTTCGGCCTAATCTGATATTATGTGCTCTTCTGCTCCGGGGGACAGATGCCGTGTATCACCCATAAAATATAAATCCTCTCAACAGGTGTACGCACAAGGAGATCTGGATATTATAACTTCGAGCTTTGAGTGCCCCCACATTTAATAAGTTGTCTTTTTTTTGTCTTGCAGAATATTTGTTGGAGATGGGGGATGACCGCCCTTTTGTATGCAATGCCCCTGGATGTGGGCAGGTATGTGTTTTTGGTTCTACCCCTGTTCATTCACTATCTATAGCAGAAGACTCCTACAATACATCTCACAAGTTCCGGTGTTAACTCATATTTCGAAGAGAAGAGGTCTCCCTGAAATGAAAATTGGCTCGTTGTTGCTTTAATCACCCTTCTGTCAGTGATTGAAAACCAGGTTTTGAGTTCTAGCTGCGAACACATCCCAGTACAATGGAAGGAAATTGGTGGTTGTCAGGGGTGCATTTGATAGCTGGTGTACAGCCGGCCTGAGTTCTTGCTGATCGGGCACAAATATGAATGGAAATATCATATGAATGTTGGTGTAATTGCAGTGAAAATTGATATAAAATCATTTATATGATAACGCCTTATCCACTGTCCTTAAGTTTAATTTGAATGTCACGACTGTGGACACTGAGATGGCACCGCACGAATGGTATAGGGGCTGTTTTTACGAAATGGAAAAAAGACCCCCACTTCCTACCTTTGTATTGGATTTGGCTGAGAGTCAGGAATGTCATATTGGATCTGACTGAAAAGATCCTGAGAGACGTATCAAAAAACTGTGAGGAATGTTTTTGTTCAGATACCGTACCTGTAAATTTTTAATTGTGTGTGCTGAAACTAAAAATTGAAAACATTTATTTCTATTTTCCTGTTGTTTTTGTGTTTTTGAAGAGATTCACAAATGAAGACCACCTGTCAGTCCACAAACACAAACATGAAATGACTTTAAAATTTGGTCCTGCTCGAACAGATTCTGTCATCATTGCAGGTAATGACATAAGCATTAATAACCATTTTATATATAGCTAATGTGAATAGTCATAAACTAAATGTTGTGTTCATTTCTACAGACCAGACTCCCACACCCACACGTTTTCTAAAGAACTGTGAGGAAGTTGGTTTATTTAATGAACTGGCCAGCTCCTTTGAACAGGAACTCTGCAAAGCACATGAAGATGACCACAGGACAAAACACCCGGTGAGAGAAAAAAGATGATCAAACCGCAGAAAATGGCTGCCGTATTTTTAGTTTTCGTGCGTAACAACGGGTTATTTGTTTTCCAATATTTTCTGTTTAAGGCCGCACCTTTACAAACGCCATCTGAAGTTAAAATTGAGAATGAGGAATCTTTACAAGTGGATTCTTCTCCTCCTGATAGTCCAGATTCTTCATCCAGCATGTCAGATGACAGCAGAGACTCAAGGGTGAGGACTTTTTAAAAAATAAAAAAGAGCATCAACAATGGGATTCTTGTCCATTCAGGTAAAATAGCAACAAACAATGTCTGTTGTGTTTGTTAACAGGAGATCCTCTCAAAGCCAGTGGCTAGCTCAGCTCCCACTCCGACCATTGTGCGCCCAGGTTCTCTCCCCCTACACTTGAGCAATGATGCACTTCATCCAACACTGCCCTCTCCAACATCTGTGATCACACAAGCGCCGCCCTCCAGCAGACAACTCAGGTAAAACACAGCGTGTTCCTATTTGTGTTTGCCGATATTAGCTAACCCGCAGTATTTGCTGAACGTGATAGAGAGAGAAATTCCTGTGGCAAATGTTTCCAAAGGAGGCAATCGTCTTCCCCAGCTATAATTTTATGAGCAGTTGTTTGACATTTGGCCTTCGCCCAACTTAACTGAGTTCAAATAAAGTGGAACCACTCTGTCTTGATGAGGTCCTTCTTAAAAGGCTCTGAAGCATCAGAAGTATCTGTGATTTCACAGAGACGAAGAGATTATTTATAATCAGATCTCACCCACAATTCTTTGACTTCTATCTCGTTTCCCATCTGTTTAATTCACCTTGTAACTTTCCCTCCACAGCTCCCCAACAAGCTCTTATCCACTTGTGAGACACCTTCCTAATGGACAGACGGTTCCTCTCCTGCCCAGTCCCGTGCAGCTGACCTCTGTTATATCAGTAAGTCACCACAGTGGAACAACAACGAGCGTGAATGTACCCAGAGGACAAATTTTTTATTTTCATACTTATGCCTGATTAATCAGTTTCTCTCTGTGTCTTTGCTATAATGTCCAGCTTGCAAGGCCAGTGAACTCGGTGCCTAACATCCCAGGTATTCCAGGGCCTCCAGTAGGTGGGGCCAGTAGTGGGTCATCATCTCCCTCTGGGTACAGTCTGCACACAGAGACCAAGTTGGTGAGATCAACAGTCTATCATTGGTTGTTTTTTAAAATCTGAATCATACCTTTCCGTCTTTTAACGCCATTAAATTTGTAATATTTAGTTATTTCGATGAATGTTCTTGGAGAGAGAATTCTGGGCTTTAGAAAGTTCAACTAGACTTGCTTTTGGGTTTGTTTTTTGTTTGTTTTGGTTTTTTTAAGGCATTTCGCCTCTTCTCAGAGAGGCTTCTTCAGAACAGAGAAAGTCCAGTTGAATTTTTGAGGCAAGAATACGATTTTGAGGGATTTGAATGTGTCTTTGCAGCGACTGAAAGCAGCTTTAACAAATCAGGGTACTGGGCCGCAAGATGGAGCTGGGGGGGTGGCAGGTTCCTCCATTCCTGCTGTCCCCCAAAGACAAGAACAGAGCCAGCAGCCCTCTCAGAACTCTGATGCCCCTTCACCAGTCCAACCCCAGGTACGTTCAGCATGCCGGTGGTTTTTCTATGAGTTGATACCTGATGATGAATCTTTCATTTCAGCCTTGTGAGCAAGGTGCACAAATTCAAAATGTCTTTGAAAACACCCCCTCTTAGGTGTCCCCTGCTCAGCCGACGGGAGGCCGCCGCCGGCGCGCTGCAGAAATGGATCCTGATGAGAGGAGGCAGCGTTTTCTGGAAAGAAACCGAGCGGCTGCCTCCCGGTGCAGGCAAAAAAGAAAACTTTGGGTTAACTCTTTGGAGAAGAAAGCAGATGATCTAGCCAACATGAACGTCTCCCTAACTGTGAGTGTTGTTTTCCTCCGTCGTGTCCAGGCTACAACTTTAACGCGCTCCCACATTGTTCTCCTCAATAATATGACGTGACGGGACCTGCAGGAAATATGTGTTTGCTTTGCGTTGCCATCAGAGTGAAGTAACCCTTCTGAGGAATGAAGTGGCACAGTTGAAGCAGCTCCTCCTCGCCCACAAAGACTGCCCTGTCACTATAATGCAGAAGAAGGCCGCGTTCCTAGGTAACCACACAGCTCCACAACAGTCCTCCCGCTCATTTTCATTGTTTTTTGTCAGCATCCATCATCTCCTTCATCTAATGTGCTCTTTTTACTCGCTCACCTCTCTAAGGGTGAATGTTTCTCTCTGTCCGTAGCTGCAGGTGGAGAGGAACCCTCTCGGGATGTTTCATCCGAAGCCACCAGCTCCCCGGCAGCAGTCATCCAGCATGGTCCTTCGCCCCCGACCTCTGTCTCCAGTCCAGGGCCCACTATCAACGGGCTGAGTGTCCATGCCGCAGAGGCGGTGGCCATGTCGGTCTTGGCTGGGATGGGATCGGGCCAGCCTGGAGCGATAAACATGGCGGTGCAGTCGCAGCCTGCCCCGAGATGATCTGGTGATACGGGTGGTCGGTATGAACTTAAGTGGCACACGGAGGCCGGACTCGTTTGCAGTGACAAAAAATGTGACTTCCACATTTGAAAGCTGCATTTCCACCAGACAGTTACGGTATAGTACCCCATTAGTACACGTACCTACACCCTGCTAACATCTGCTTTGTGTTTTGGCTGCAGGCAGTACTCATGAATGTAGATGGGTTGTTGTGGTGGTAATAGGTAAAAACCTTCCAAAAGACGTTACCTGATCTTGAGCAGCTTAAGCATCTGCAAAATCCTCCAGGATATTCCTACAAAGTTCGTGTTTTATGACAGATTTGCGTTTTAATCTTTCCTGCTATCGCACTGTCGTCTCTTCTGACTTCTGACTGAGCTAAGCTACCTTCAGAAATGCAGCAAAAAGCATCATTGTTCATAAAAAAAGGGAATTTCTGTCTGAAAATGCAGCATGTAAGAAATTCAGCAGCAAGGTACGGATGATGTATTGATTATGACCGCTCAGATTATCTGACAATCTCCATTATTTAGCAGCGCCTCAACTCCCCCAGAAGCGCAACAGAATGCTAACATGGGAGAGAATGAAGTGTTTCTATCAACAACTCAACCTTATGCCAGTATAAATGTGAATACAGCCATTGTAACATGACTTGGAATGAACTGAGCTGGTGGAAACGCGGCTTAAGATACTCCCCCCTTCCCCCCGTCCGCCACCCTGAAACCACGGCCAATAAAAATCACTGAGATGTCGCAGTGCCTCCGTCAACCCTCCGGTCCCAACAGGCTCCTTGTTCGGGGACGCTTTGTCACTCTGGATGTAAATATGGATGAACGCGTCAGACACTCACTCTGCAGGGTTTAGCGATCATTGCTTGTTCAGTTATGACAGATGTTAAAAACCAAATCTCAGATTGGGATGAGAAGTATGAATGTCAGATTGGCCTATTGTTTGTGTTCCTTTGAGTCGCTGTTTCAGCTTCATGCTACACGCTGGCTGTGATGAGCTTGGTTGCTGTCAGTGTTGACAGTTTTTCTTGTATTTTTTAATTTGCAAGAGATGATTTTTATTCATGACACCGGTAATTGACATTCTGTAACGTACTATGGCAGATCAACAGGTGAATGGCGGCGAAGAGTCTGGAAATTTTTTATTGCTGTTTTGTTTGTTTACCTTTAATCCTGTCTAATATTTTTACTTTCCTCTGTGGATCACTTTTTAAAATGGACAACTTCTTAGTTGTAACTGTATATTGACGTGTACACAGTTTACCCTGTGAGTGTGTGCCTGACTTTTTTTCTTAAAACACACCTTTTTAAGCCATTTGAAATGAATGTCACTAGATTAGTTGTGTGTGCGTGCGTGTGTGTCAAACCCTGTTGACTGCATGGTTAAGCCAAGGCTGAAGATTTCCACTGTTTGTGCTTCACCGTAATATCACCGTTGATTGAGCTGCTTTTTCATGTTTTATTTTTCTATCACGTCGTCGTCAAACGAGGGTTTCAGACTTTGTCCTAATGAAAAACACTTAAAAACGATGAGCTTTACTCAACCGTTAAGTTCAGAATGGGTTCGACACCAGTCACCCTGGCATTTCGGTAGAGCAGAGAGTAGTGCAATATTTTTTTTTCTTGAAATGTGGAATATCTGGCATTTAATTTGTGTGTAGCCCATCCACTGAGAGGGGTTTGATCTTTGTTTGTTTGAGAGCTAAAAGCCGTGAGGTGACTGGAGACTGGACGGGATGGGTGATGCACATCATAGAAACTTGCAGCTCTGGTCTTGATTCAGCCCCGAAAGCTTTCTTGTGTCACAAAGTAGATCTGTACCAGCTGTGTCTTTTCAAAAGTGTTTGCAAATTGTTTTACACCACTGTGTACTTCCGAGACTATCATGTTTCATTTTTTTCCCCATTGTTGGTTTTTGTTTCTTTTTAAATGACTTAAAGATGTTTTCTTTTTCCTTTGTTTGCATGTTAGGCTTTTCCTTTGTATGGTATTGCAACCAAATTCCTAAAGATTTAAAAGGAAAATAAAAAATGGAATGTAATTATTTAAAGAGGGAAAAAAATTACTTGTTGTATCCAGTAAGAATGCAAAAACAAAACTATTAGCATTATGAATTTCAAGCCTGCGAGAAATAATAGGAAGTACCTGTTCATTGGTACATCTGCTGTCGTGATTTTACCACATTGTAGATAGCAGTTGGTTCTAATTTTTAATGAAGCCTGTCTGTTGTTACACGGGAGATGTCCTGGCATCAGATAATCAAGCACAAACCAATAATGGGCACCACCATCGTTGAAAAAGAAACTTTCATATATAAACCTGCACACAACACACTCAGATAAAAAAAATCTCGAATATTGGTACATTATTTCTAAGCCCAGGTTGCTATTTCACCTTGACATTAGAAAGCTGTCTTAATTGGTGTAACCGTTGGTGAAATATGAAAATTATTGTTAAAAAACACCTTTTAAATTGTTTAAGTGGTCATACACACGGAAATAATGATAGTATTGTGAACATTTAAAGTTATAAATTGGACTTGTTGAAAAGTCTTTTATTCCACCTCCGCCAACTAATTTAAATTGTTTTGCTGTTACTGTGTATTTACAAAAATGACAGGAAGTGATCAGCACTCGTGTACAGTTTGTAACTAAATATACTGTATGTCAAAGAGGATACAAAGTCATCTGGAATTGTGGTTGTAAATGTCCCTTTATTGTGTTAAGCAGATGTCGGCACTACATGGGGGGGACGTCTAAAAGATCTGTTTATTGAGGTTATGTTTATGAAATTCTCAGGCCTTGAGATGGGGGGTGGGGGGTTAAAACCTTATGCATATTATGAATATGTCACCCCAAACAATAAAATAATTTTAAGAGAAAGTCCTTTTCCGCATTATTTTATTCATCCCAGGTTATTTGTGTCCGATTTAAATCTGGAGCCAAATCTTTAATAATAGCAACAATAGTAAATACCAAAATGCCCATTTCCGCTCGCCTTGACCGGAAATGGTATCTTCATAAATAAAAACTAGATGGTGGGAAAGATGTGTTAAGATTAAGAGAATGGACATTCCATTTCTGACAATTGACTCATTAATTTGCTCTAAAATTGATGCTGTTTCATTCACCCCAGTGAAAGGGAACGTCGAAGAACCGCGTAAGTATTTACAAATAGTGAGCTAAATTCCGGTCGGAAACATGGTCACGCAAGGTCCGTTCCAACAACTTACTAACCACTATTCAGTTACGAAGAATGTTTGAACATTCCGACCGATTTCTTATCACTCTTCCCAGGCGTTGGGGTTTATCAGGCGAGGACAAAGTGTTGAGTTTAGTGTGAAACAGCAGAGGGAGCCCGGAGTCAGACAGCGGCGGCCGCCATCCTGTCACGGCAGCAACCGTCAGCCTGGGTCACGTGACGGACGGGCTCCTCCGGCGAGTTCTCCTCCCGTCCCTTCAGTCATGGCGGTGTCGGGGAGTCACGAAGATGGAGTAAACACCGCCACCGCTGATGCAGCGCCCTGATTCGGTGCGGAAAGCTTCATGCTGAGCTGTCGCCGCTGTCATCGGAGAAAAACGCAAACATTCCGCAGGCTGCTGCGCTCCCAACGATGGCGGACCGCGGCGTCGATCTGTCGGCTCTGCCTAAAGAGGTCAGGGACCAGCTGGCAGAGTTGGATCTGGAGCTGTCCGAAGGTAAGCTTTGGTGGGGGTTAATGGTTTTGAGCTGCGATGCCGATGGATGCCAGCCTAGTTAAGTGTGTTTTGAGCGTGTTTACGTCAAATCGCTCGCAGACTCGCCGCTGTGCTGCAGTGGACCCGGGCACGTATGCGCGAAAATATAAAATATTACGGACATTTTTCAGCCCTTTCCATCGCATCGAGCCATCGTGCATTGGTTCATTTAGTTTTCATAGATTGCCACAAGTCCTGTGAGTGTAGTCCTTGATTTATATTCTTGGGAATCTGTAGTGTGGGCGTCAGTTTTCACTGTCACCCATCGCTCATCACCAAAGCCATAAAAACATGTACACATTTGTAGTGGAAAATGGGTCAAGTTTAATTTCCCAGAGGCTGTGCGTGCGTGCGTGCGTGCGTGCACCATCGTCAGACATCAGTGGGCGCTAAATGATGCTGCTGCTCTCGCTTGCATCAAACAAACAACGCACATCCTGCATATGTGCTGTTTGTTTAATGCGAGTGACTGTGGGAATGGAGGATATGGTGCTGGCTGTTATGCAAGTCTCCTCCTCACACAAGTGAATCACAGTGCAGCAGAAGCATGATTGGTGCTGAGCAGCTCTCAGGTGCCCCGGGGGTGGATGAGTAATGTTTTATTACAAATGCATTATGGCCATGGAGCAGTGTGCGGATGTAAGGATCATTAATGACAAATGTGTTGCACTTGCACAGCAGACTAGACACACAGAGACACCTGAAACCGCCCTGCCCAGGTGAAACTCAACACCAGGTATAGTTCAACAGGGAAAAAAGCACTTATTTGCTCTCCACAAGTTAGTTTGTGGATCAAGAAAGGAAGAGTGTTTAATCAGTTAATGAGTGCACACAATGTTGGCTAGCTAGCTAACATGGATGTGCTATCAGAAACAATTATACTAATTGTTCAACTTTTTAACTCTGTATGTGTGTTGTTGAAATGGGTTTCTCCTTGTTCGTGAAAAGGCAGCAAATCTGACAGGACATCAAGATTGAATCACTAATTAATTGGGCTTCTGACTCATTGAAATCATTGCTCATCTCTTTCGTAACAAACCAAACAAAATGAAAGATCGGCCAGCCGTTGTGTAACCACCCAATCAGTCCAAATGTCATCCTCGTAGCTATATTCCTTCAAACGGCCATTTACTACCCTCAGAAAATCACTGTCAGTCCATTAAAAGCCTCACGTGGTGTCAACGGCAGCCACCCCCACAATGAAGACGCAGCATCGGGAGCAAATCTGTGAGGTTTATCTTTGTGCCGGAGGACACACCAACATGGAGAAGACCAGAAAGTGGACCACTGAACGCTTAATCACTGCTCTTACCAGTTTAATCACCTGATGGATACGGCATTTAGCGCAGTTGGAAAGTGGTTGATGGAAAATAACCAGGCACTCTTGTACAAATAGGCAACAGAATATATAGATACAGTCCAACCTGCTGTCTGCTTCATTCCACGTCCAAAATACTTGTTTTAAGTGACATTTCTTTAAAAGAAAGGATTACCTGGTAATCAGAGCTAATCATTTTGATCCTTTCATGATTTTCATATCCTTTTTAAGTGCACGACTAAGTGGGTAATACTATCCATCTCTATTGCAAATGAAGTAACGTGATGTCAACGTCTGCTGTTAAAGATCTAGAGTTTCTGCTCTGCAACAGCTTGACAACGGTGGATGCCTTTTGAGACAAAACCTTAGTCTGCGAGTCCCTTCAGAGTCACTTCTGATGGCTTTTAACGCGACTTATTGACAGTGATGCCATCAGAGGGAGCAGCTCTCCAGGAACCATGGTTCTTGTGCTTGATAAAGAGGCCTGGCTCGGTCCAAATGTCCTGCTCCTGTACCTGTTGACACCGGGGTTCCAGAACACTGTCAGGACTGCAACTGGCTGCGTAGTAAACACTTTCAAAGATATTGTTTCCAGGACAACAGTTATTTCCATTGATATTCTGATTAGTGTGACTTATCCAACAGACAGAAGCGTTGCGTCAGCATATTTCCCCCCTCTCTGTATTCCAGTAACGTTGTCTGTGTGTGAGAGCGAGAGAGAGAGAGAGAGTGGGACGCTACCTCCGGTAACCCCCATGAGTGTAAGGACACAAAGAAAGCTATTGAAGGGATAAAAGTGTTGGTGATTGAGCCAGGCTGGAATTTAGAGCACTGAACCACAACAGTCTAAGCTGTTCAACTTGCATGTGTGTGTGTGTCTACGTGTGTGCGTGTGTGGGTGTGTGTGTGTGTGTGTGGTATAGCAAGGCTTCACAGTGACCAGAAAGGAATTGCTTTGTGTAGGCGTTGCTCACACACGTGGATGAGCTGTGTGTGTGGCAACAGTCTGTGTGTCAGGGATTCAATTCAAATTTCTGCAGCATTTATGGGATCAATAACAGGAAATTTGCGTTTTATTGGTTATAAAGTCATGGAAAATGTACACAAAGAAGGAGGCTGACCGTGCTGGCTCACAGGCAGAGCCATAAAAGGTCATTCAGACGGGTTCAGTGGATGTGACAGGAGCAAAGTTTATGAATCGTAAGAAAACATACCTTGTTACGGCTGTATTACATCATCGGCTGTGCAGAGCTTATCAGCTCCCCACATTTAATGAGCCCAACCTGGAGTCACAGACAACCAATCAGCTTCTGTTAGTGCCTCTGAGCCCCCTGCCAACCAACTGCTAACTCATTACTGATGCTTTAGTTGAACGGCTGCCTCTTCTCACTCGCTTTTAATCAAGCTTTGCATTTATTTGGTTTTGAATAGCTTGCACCTTTTTTTGCCATGCTGTTCATTTAAGTTTCTTGTCAGTTTTTTTTGTTTGTTTGTTTGTTTTTTAGAACTATATGACTTAAAAGTGAAACGTTGTAGTCGGTTAGCATCAGTCCAATAATTTGCCACTCATACTTTTTTCTGAATTTTGAGTTTTCAAAGCTATAGTAAGTAATAATAACTATGCTAACAATAACCTGAAGAAAACAAGACCAACCGCGGGAAAATTCTATGTTTTAGCAACAACTACCAATTAACATGGCTGTAAAACTATAAAAGACAGAGTAATTTGGATCTAACAGTGCTGCATGTTTGGATATTACATCATCTTTACCTTCATTTCCGCAAATTGAATGCGTTCCAATTAGCTATAATACAGTCTGAGAGCAGCTCACCACGAGAAGAAAAGACGTTAAATAATGCAAAACGTTAAATAATGCCAGTATTGATTGATGTGACAGTTCAAAATCACATCTGTCTGTTGTCACTCCTCTTCATCTGCGCGTCGTCGTGACGACCTTCGTACATTGTACTTCCTGAAGTTGTGTGTCTGCCATCAGCGCTGCAGACAAGAGACACGTTTTCATCTCAGCAGTCTGTTTCACACTAAGAACGAGAGGAATGAGAGATTATACGCGGCCGTCCGTCTCTATCAATCTAGGCCACGGAACATCAGGGGGGCAACGAGCCTGGTGCATTTAGCCTGGGAGTCTCATGGGCCTCCCACTACCTCGCACCACTACCACCAGTGTCTCCGTTCTGCTCTGATACGTTACCTTTGTAGTTGTTGTTGCATTATTTCAGGTTAATGGACAACGCTGATTCACTGATTTTATTATTAACTGCTGAGTGCTGTGATTTAGGAGACCATTAAAAGGTGGATTTGTTGGGCGCAGCGGGATTCTGGGGCTAAGAGCTGCATCAGTTTATTACTAGCTTGAGTGTTTCAGTTGATTTCTATGAAAAGTCTGAAGCCGTTATCCTTCCTCTCGCGCGTGGTTATTTCTGGTGAGCATGTGCCGCGTGCGACCTGGACAGGAAGGAGGCCTTTAAAATGTTTGGCAGCGTCACTAATGGGCTCCGCTCTTAAGTCCAGCCAGCACTCCAGGCTAAGCGCCCGGTTTTTACAGCACAAAAAATGGGATCCCCCTCTGACATCATGTCACAACAAAAGCCTTCCCTAATTTATGTTAATCAAGGGTTTTTTGGATCTAGCCTTGCCCGTGCGGCCATATCGACGCGTGCGTAAACACACAGGGGATGATGCGCTGAAGTCTTTTGTTCAAAAGCGGGTGAATAATTCAGAAGGGACCAGACACGCGCTCGGCTGGGTACCATTGAACTGGTCCACAGCGAACTCCGAGTGGGCTCTCATCCTCCTTGGGCTCTGAGTCAGCTCCATCTACCCCCATTCTGATCTATCCATTCTCCTACTTCTGCGGCTAAATGCAGCGTGACGGCGCTGGAGTGATACCAGCTAATGTGGCCCAGGTTATGGGATGTTCTCTGAATTATTAAAAGGGGCCCAAGTGGCTGCCTGCAGCACGTGCCTCTGATTTCACACCCCTGACCTTCCTCTTTGTTTACTTTCTACTTTGTTAAGAGGCCCAGTTCTCTTATGTTGGTATTCGCACTACGGGGCGGACATTGAGTAAGTGGAGGAGTGTTTTTGTGTAACTTTGTTTTATAATTTGACACACAGTACAAGTCAAACGTTTGGACACACCTTCTCTTCATGTACTTAACAAAAAAGTGTGAAATAACTTAAAACATGCCTTATACCCTAGTTTTTTCAAAGTAGCCTTGTCAGGGTTACGTAGTGGAATTTCTTGCCTTATTAATGGGACTGGAACCATCAGTAGTGTTGTGCAGAAGTCAGGTTGTTACACAGCCAACAGCCACATTGGACAACAGTTAGCATTCATATAATGGCAAGAACCAATTAGTTAAGTAAAAAGAAATGAGCGGCCATCATTACTTTAAGAAACAAAAGTCAGGCAGTCCTGAAAATTCATTAAGGGGGTGTGTTCAAACTTTTGGCCTGTACTTGTCCACAACCTTAGCCTTTTTTGACAGAAAGCTACAGCTCCAGGAGTTACATCACAAACCAGTCCAGTAGAAGGTTGCTTTACCTTTTTCACAGGGGAGAAGAAGAAGAAAGTCTGTGTTGTCATTTTGCCAATGTGATAACCTTTTGAGGTTCTCATGGTTCTAATTTTGATGGACCAAAAACAGTATTTTCACAGGAAGTTTCAGTCCATATGACAACAGCCGTCTGTATCATGATCTCCCATCTCACGTTCCCTCCTGGAGCACCCCAAGGGCCTGGTTGCTATGGACACAGCCCGTGTGGTGTGCCCACACCCCGCCGTCAACCCTGGCACGCTCCCTCCCGGTCTGTGAAATATCCAACGGCCCGTTTCAGATTAGGTCAGCCATATGTTGGATTGAAGGCTCCGTTAAGATGTAACAAGAAGAAACAGATGTTTGCTGTCACATCACGGGAATATGTTGGTGATATTCCAAGTCAGTCACGTCAAAATCAACTACACGTTTGTTGGAGACGGCCGGCATTTATAAGCAACATTGTGATTGTGTTGTGTTGCCATGGAATCGGAGGGCAAGATAGATAATAAGGGAATTCAGATGTGCTGCTGTGTGTGTGTGGAGGGGGGGTGTTTATGTGTTTTCCTGTACATGTTACATATTGACTACCGAAATATCAATTGAGGATTCAGTCTTGGTTTTAAGGTTGAGGTCAAATTTGGATCTAAGTAAAGGCCGGAGTCAGTGTCCGGGTTGGGGTGGAGTTGGGATGGCGAAGGTCAGGAGCTTTTGATTGTATCATGTCTATGAAAGTCCTCACAAAGTCAGAAGTACAAGAAAGTGTGTGTAGCGTAGTGTGTCAGGCGTGCTGGCCCCGCCCTCCTCTTCCTCTCATTCATCTGCTGTGCACAGAGGGAAGAGAAACAGGTTGTTAAAAGGGAGGTAGCGAGGCGCCGACTGACTCACCTTTTCGCCCACTCCTCTTCTCTCTGGCTCTCACCGTAACGTCTCCTGGCCCTCCGGGGCCCCACGTGCGTGCGTTATTGTCACCGCGCTCAGATCAGGGAGTGTTTCTGGTGAAACCCGATCCACTGTGTTACCTGAGTTGGTCACACCCGCTTTGCCCTCCGAGAGAGCGAATTACTAAAGGGACCCGCAGCTCCGAAACTCACATTTCATGTCTCTCTTTCAGCCTCTCCACTTGAGTACACGCGCAGGTCGTCCCTCTGTGAGCTATAATACATAATGAAAAATAAATAAGCGGTTAGCTTCTCCTGTACGCGATGATGAGGACAGAGAGCCACGTTTACTGTAGGAATCTTGTGTCTGAGCGCTCTGTTATGATTTTATTGACTTAACTGTGGAGCAAATTTGACTCCATTACCCCGTGTTTATTTGCAAGCGTGAATGACACGACGCGGTACTGTTTATTCTCTGTTGGTAAACAGGGGTTCCTCGCATGTCCCTCACGTTTGACCTAGAAAGCAATGGAACTGTTGAGCTTACAGTGCTGACGCTCACGCCAGCGCACAGTTTGACGCTATTTGTCAGAAGTCAGAAGAACTTCTTGACTCGACCCCAACGTAACATTTAAATAAGCATTTCCTTGTGACATGTCGCACTTCTGACGTCTTCTGTGAACTCTTGCTCCACTTGTGTCAACACGCGCCCGTTGGCTCCACCACTAAAGGTTCTTATCACTCATATTCATGCAAGTACACACATGCGTACACATGTCGTGTCATACATCTGTACATAACCTTTAGACACTATTTTAAAGTGAAATGATTTAGTGTATTTTGCCATCTTAGCAGCTAAAACCTCTCAGACACACCAATGATCACAATGTTAGGGCCAGATTAGCTAAACTGATCAGGTAATTGGTGACGTATCGTTGAAGAACTCTTTATCACCGGGTTTTCTATTCTACCAGGTAGGCAAAACTTTTACCTGGGTTCCCACTTTCCTTGGGAAAAGGAGTTGCCTGGTAGGACAGAAGAGCCGGCTGGATTTCAGCCTTCATGGATTGGGTTTGGACGTTCCTGCTTTAAACTCTGGGAAGTTTAGGTTTGAACTGCACTGTTGAGTGACCTGTAGAGGATGCCACGTGTTGTTGATGCGGGAGAGCGTCTCACCAGATGGAAGTTGACGTAATGTTTAAACGCGTTTGCGGCCGTTTTTTTCGAGCAGGTGCTGACATGTGTTTGGTAAATGTAAGTGAGAAAAATGCCCCAATGAGATGCAAGAGTGAAGAACTGAGAGGAAGAGAATGGAGGTCGGCGGCTAATTACTATTCAGACATAGCGCCTGTGGGGAGGCAGGAGCCTGGCTGTAATTCAGATAATCCAAACGAGCAAAGGCAAAAATGCACACAGTTTACGAGAGGTTTACGTGCATCTCTCGTGTCGTACAAACATAAGTTTCTACATCGCAAAGTGATGTTCGAATATTTACAATCCCACCGCTTTAAATGAGTTAAAAGCTTTACCTCACCGACTTTTCCCAGAGTTTGTTGACAAAATGTTTTTTTTTATCACAACCTCCACCATTGCGGCAGACTAGACCGGGTCACTCTGACTGGGGGGGGTTCATTAAAGAGGCCCTCTTCACCTCTGCTGGGATGTGCTCTGCCTGCTAAACGGACCCTTTGGGTCAGTTGTTTGTTAGAGCAGGCAGGAAACGAATTCTCACTCTGGCCTGAGAAATATGTACAAAACCTGGTCCGGAGTGCTCGAACCTCGCGCAATAACAACAAAAGATACCCTGTAAATATTTTAATAATCTAATAAAAAATTCACTGCATTTTCATTTCCGGTCTAAGATGGAGTCCACTGATGGAGGGCTCCCTTCTTTAAGACCATTCGCTCTTTACTGTGCGGCTCTGATGGCATAAAAACAGATGAATTTCAAATCATCCAGATGGGAGAGTGATTACTTTTTTCCCCATTTAATGCCATGTCGGCCCCCCTCCCCCATTACTGACTCCATCCTCCCCCTCCTCCCTCGATCTGTGTCTCTGTGCAGAGAAACTGCCTGTTCACATGAGCTAAAAATAAATCATGTGACTGAGGCCAACTGTACCGTTCATGCATTACTTATGGAAGCATTTGCTTTTACTTCCATTTTTCTGCAGGAAATAAGAGCCAGAGCCCCCCCCATGTTGGAGTGGGCTCCCAGGCATCCTCCTCCAAACAGGGCTCTTGATTCTGTCACATCAGCCGTTTGTTGTGGTGCTCTTTACTGGCGTGTATCTGTGTCGCTAATACATGTTAGCATACTTAGATGATGAGCTAATGGGAATATAAAAGAAAAAATATCCACAGTGATGATTAAGTGTCTTGGAGCAGAGGACCAGCGGCAATTTATTAGCAATTAAGGTTTGCCGCAGCTAGCCTAGCCTTTAAAATTAAAAGGAGAGCTTGTTTATTATGCAGACTTTATTTTTCTATCATGCCCAGATATCGCTCTAACCTCATGTCAAGTTCAAGTGGCTGAAAAAAGATCCCCATTACAGCCATGCTAAAGTCAGTGTTTATATTGGCAGAATATTGGATGAATCGTCCTGGTTTTGCTTCATGGTTGCCGGAGCGCTCAGTTAAACCATGTTTGTTGCGTAGCGTGAAGGAGGAGGATGCTGGGCCATTGTTATGAAGTGTGTCAACAGCACATCTGATTTGGTTGAACACTCATATCTGAAGATTACTCAGGACGCACTCATCCCATCATCACTGCTGCGTTGTACATTCATCTGCCACCTTCTATATCCTCCGCTCTAATCCCCCTCTTCTTTCTCTCGATGAATCATCCCAGTGCCTGCCCACACTTCCGCGTGTCTCCAAATTTAGCCTTGTTTTGATCTCGTCCCTGTGTTGTTGTTAAGTCATCGTTGGAGACACGTTCGTCCATGTCTCCCCAAAGACGTCCCCCCCTGTTGTTTCACCCAGGATGGATTAAAATATTCATTTCTGATGCTGATTCAATACAGATACGCTCGCTTTAAGCCCAATTTGTCTGCTTTTTCTTTCTGTAATTAAACGTCCCGCTGTTATTTTTGTACAGGAGACATTACGCAGAAGGGCTACGAGAAGAAAAGGACCAAACTTTTGGCTCCCTACATCATTCACACTCCAGGTAAAAATGACAAATTTGAATTAATAATCTCACTGAGTTTGTAAATGGATTGAGACATACATGTACTGCAGATTATCTGTATTTTACAGCTGTTTACACTGCTTTACTGCTCATTATTATTGAATAATGTTATTAATATTCAAGTAGGGAGGCTGGTTTTATGGCTGACCTGCCTTAACCTCTCTTCATAAGTGTATTTGTTTCTCTGCCCAGCAGTTTTTATTGAGGTGATTTTTCTTGACACCAGCACAGAGGATGTGTCCAACAAATCCTGCTCTTAACCAGAAACGTGTTTGCGTACTATGTGTGTGACAGTGGAGCCACCCCGACAGAATGATGTGCAACCTCCTGCCCCCAGTTCTTCATCCAGCCACGCACCCCCTGCCCCCAGCTCGTCCCGATACCGGGAGCGTCGCTCGCGCCGAACGCACCGTGGCGGTGGAACTAGGGACGACCGCTACAGATCAGGTCAGTGCAAACATGAAAGGCCCTCTGCTGTCAGAGGAGAAACACCAGATAGATGAAACATCTCTGATGCCCTAATCACTGTTTAACAATTCCTCCGATGCTCCGATTACCTTTTGGAGCCAACCCACTCTTAAATTCAGACACTGGATTGTTTCAAAGAGACTGATTAAAGAAGTGTGTGTGTGAATGTGAGTGTGAGTGTGTGTGTTCTTGTACTTACGACATACTAGGTACCAAGATCTGCAAGATCTTTTGAGTACCAAGATCTTTTGACTCGTCTGTACTGGTGCTCAAAAGTCTGTTTGAAGATTAAGACATGGTTTAAGGTTGAGGTTAGAATTTGGTTTAGGGTCAGGGGGGTTAGTTGGGATGGTTAAGGTTAGGGTAAGGAGCTGGGTAATGCATTGTGCCTATGAAAGTCCTCACAAAGATAGCAGTACAAGGATGTGTGTTGCTGTGGACTGAAACACTTCAGCGAAGGCTCCGTGCAGGGCGAGCCCCTCATTGAGGACCCCCAGTCTGTGACTGCGGAGTGATGTTACTGTCCAGCTATGTGTGAGGAGGCTGTGAAGAGAACAAGGAAGCGCAGATCTGAAAGGGAAATTACGACGCTCCTGAGGATAAAGCAGAAGAGCACAGTAGAGTAGAGGTCAAAGGGCACCCAACATGTGAGGAGGATTAACTCTTAAGGTGTCGACTGTATAACAATTGGTTGGTTTTTCCCATCTCGGATGCAACCCAGCTGGTATCTAAAGTCTGAACAATATGAAATCCGATAACGCCCCTCTGCATTCTGAAGGCAGAGGAGGAATCAGCCAAGAGAGTATTAGAAAAATTATAGTATTGAGAAAAGGAAGAGGACTCAATGTAACCAACCACATGCGCAGCAATGCAAGCTTGCTTCTAAAGAAAGGGTTAATTGTTCTGCGTGGAGAAAAGTCATGCAACATTGTTGGCTTTCTACATTCAAGTTGGGTTTTGATGGCATGAAGTGTTGAAAGAGATGGCCTGAAGGAGGAGAGCACAGAGCCAAGGACAAGGGGATGCTGGGATTGTTGCCACATAATGAGCGCGCTGTCCACTTTACACTTTGGAGTACATTTCAAGTATAGCAGAAGAGCTTTTTCCACGCTGTTTTTCAGAGGCGGAGGGAAATTACATGTCTTTAACCACCTTTACGTGAGCAGCAGATGTCAGATGTGCACAGTAGGTATGGAATTATGGATGCACCCTCTTAACTTTTTCTTTATTTCATATGGAGAAGTCTCATGTCAAAGACATTTATTTTTTCCCCCTCTGAAATATCCCATAGCCTTGTCCATTTCTGTGTCCTGCTGCAGCTGTGTCTCTGAGCTCTTCAGAGGCTTCTTTTGATCTCATGGATCTCGTTTTTGCTGTAAGGCCTTATTCCGACAGGTGTGTGCCTTTAAAATCAGGTGCAGTCCATTTAATTCAACACAGATGGACTCTGAAAAAGATCTCTGAACAAAAGAAGTGGCCGTCACCTACAGGAGTGTGACAGCAGCATCTGAATATTTAAGTTCATGTGGTATTTCAGTTTTTCTTATCAATTTGTGAAGTTGTTTTAAATTCTGAGGTCGTAGACTGATGAAGGGAACAAAGGCTCTTTTTATTTTGACATGTTGCTCCACCATAAGAAATAGTGAAAAACTCAAGAGGGTGTGAAAACTTTCCGTAACCACTATAAGGACCGAACACCCTCTGTGTTTTGGATATCATCTTGTTCATGTGGTGAACACAACGCTGCACGTCCCACCTGGAGACAGGCTTCATCATCAGCCTCCTCAGTCCTGCCAGTTTTAGAATGGAAAGACGTAACGCGACGCTTGTGTTCGGCAGAATGTCAGTTATGTAACTCTGGTTCCCTCCGCTGCTGTGTAATGAACCACTGATGCTTGATGATTTATTTAAATGTGTTGATGTTTGAAAGCAAATGATGTCCCCTCAGTTAAATCGCGGGCTTTGTCAGCAAGGGGGATTTTGCTGTAAATGTTTTGTGACGTAACCAGTGATTTCAGGCTCATGTGTGAGTCTCATCAGCACCTCGTTCTTTATGATCGTGCGCATTTGTGTGTAGGCAAGTGTGTCCGGGCTCTTTTTTTTTCCTCCTCCTCTCTTCTCTTTATCGTTTTCTGTGAGAAAACTGTCTATGTTTATCTTCTTAATGTTACTTTTTTATTTCAACCCTCTCACCGTTAATCTTTAATGTTTATGTTTATTGATATTATCATTCATAAAAAATTGACACGACTAGTTTGTTGAAATTTATGTTTTTTGCCAATATAGAACCATATCTAAGCCGTTCATTATTAGTGAATATTTCTCTTTGTAAAATTAAAAGATGCATATTGACATATGCATTTTTAAGGATCCTGTTTTTCATCTGATCCAACATATATTAAATTCTTTTTTTGTCATTGCAGACATTCATACCGAGGCGGTGCAAGCTGCCCTGGCCAAACACAAAGAGGAGAAGATGGCCCTCCCCATGCCTACAAAGCGTCGCTCCACTTATGTGCCATCCCCAATTGAAACCCGCACGCCTCCAGGCAGGAAACGTGCAAGGAGCATCCAAAAAGTTGTTCAGAAAACAAGAGGTTAAGCCGTGTCTCTGCTCTTTTTTGCTCAGACTCTTCGTCAGGTTCTGAAGATGAGTCCTCGACACCCAGGCAGTCGTCGGTGATTGCTCCGCCTCCTGCCAACGCAAACCTTCAGAGCCCGGATGCTTGGGTCAACCGCACTTGTCAGGGCTCGTCCACTTCCTCCTCTGCCTCTTCTACGATGTCACACGGAGAAGCCAAGCCTCAACCTCAACCTCAGCCTCAGCCTCAGCCTCAGTACAAGCCACAGTACCAGCCCCTGTATCAGCCTCAGTACCAACCTCAGCACCAACAGCACCAACGTCAGTATCAGCACCACGAGCAGCCTCAAACTGCAGTAGTGACCAACATGTTGTCTCAAAGTCACATCGGTGAGGCGACCCACTATGGTCTTTTGTCTGACATTTTCTGGTGCGTCATCATTGATTCATTTTAAAGTTCCTCCTCCTTTACCTCTTCTACAGCCCGCTCAGAGAACAGAACCCCTCCTCCAGATGTGACTGCGGTGGCTACCGTTTCCAGAGGGCCGAGGGTGGACTTGCCCTCCAATGCCGTGGTACGAGGAATGAGCCGCGGCCAGAGTCGCTCCAGCATGATGGAGACCGCAGACGGTAACGACCACGCCGGCCTCGCTCGCTTTGTGTGTCTCTGTGGGAGCATCTGCCGGGCTCATCTGACAATCTCTGTTCAAAAATCACATTCCAAAATATAATTAATCAGAACTTTACTGCTTTCTTTTCTTCTTGATCTTTTCCTACCGTCACATGTTTATTTGACTGGCTGATAGGAAGAGGTAATATCCCGAGTAAGGACACTCTTTAATGTATAATGTCCTCCATGTCTGCTGTTTCACCCTTTCTCTCCCTCATGTTTGTAAATTCTAAAAAAAAAAACGCAATTAGACAAATCTTCACACCCAGAATGACTCCTCAATCCTCCCAACAAAAACGACCCCAGTTCTCTCTCACTGTGCTCTCCTCGTCTTGTTGCCACCTATGTGTGCTCCTCTTCAGCTCCAAAATGCATTATGAGCGATCAGACCTTGAAACCCCCCCCCCCAAAAGAGTCTCATGTGTTCTGGAATGAAGAGCAGCAGACTCTGAGATGGTAAAAAGTAATGCGTGATGCCGGGAGGCTGTGCCCAGGCCACCATCACGGTGCGTGACTGGATACACGTCTCTCTCCAGGAGTTCCCGTGAGCAGCAGAGTGTCCACCAAGATCCAGCAGCTGCTCAACACCCTGAAGAGGCCCAAGAGACCCCCACTCAGCGAGTTCTTCACCGACGACTCAGAGGAGATCGTAGAGGGTACACCACCTCACAAAACAAGCATATATGATATATACTTCACCGTAGAATCTACGGCGTAGATGGACGCAAGCTATTACGCAACATGTAACACTAGTTAACACTAACACACATGCATTAAATACGAGTAGAACATCTGCTATCAAAGTTGCTTGATTCTTCAGAAAAGTGAACCCTTGAATGATCTGTTTGTTTGTTTATGTTCACAATGTGACCAAAATGGTTCTGTTGTCTTTCACAGTTCCTCAGGCAGATCCCAACACTCCAAAACCAGAGGGGCGCCAGATCATACCAGTTAAAGGAGAGCCTTTGGGCGTGGTCAGTAACTGGCCCCCAGCTCTGCAGGCAGCGTTGGCCCGCTGGGGGGCCACTCAGGGGAAGAGCCCCGCCCTTACAGCTCTTGACATCACCGGGAGACCTCTGTACACGCTGACTTACGGTAACACGCAAAGGCTTCTCATACGCAGATCAAATGGAAGAAGATTTTTCATCTGGCATTAAAAAGAACACAACCCGATCTCCTCCTTGTTAGGGAAACTGTGGAGTCGCAGCGTGAAGCTGGCATACACGCTCTTGAACAAGCTCGGCACCAAAAATGAACAAATCCTCAAACCTGGCGACCGGGTAAGAGCGGAATGACAAAAGATGACAGAGACAGCACGGCAGGTTTAACCTTCCGCAACATCTTTGTAGGTGGCCTTGGTGTATCCCAACAGCGACCCCGGGATGTTCTGGGTGGCCTTTTTTGGCTGTCTCCTGGCTGAAGTCATACCTGTTCCTATTGAAGTCCCGCTATCTCGCAAGGTGAGATAAACATCTGCATGAGCACAGGTATTGTATATTTGAACTGTTCAAGTTTAACTCTAAAAAAATTGTGTTTTTGTAGGATGCAGGTATCAGTCAGATGGGGTTTCTACTGGGCAGCTGTGGTGTTGGTCTAGCTCTGACCAGTGAGATCTGTCTAAAGGGTTTGCCCAAGACACCAACTGGAGAAATAATGCAGTTTAAAGGTCAGAAAGCTACTCATAATATTACTCAGACTCATCATGAGCTATTGCTGCTTAATGAAATTGAAAACTAAACAAGCAATAACTGCGGCCTTTCTATGGTAGGCTGGCCCCGTCTAAAATGGGTGGTGACAGACTCAAAATACCTGACCAAGCCTTCCAAAGACTGGCAGCCACACATCCCCACCGCCAACACTGACCCATCTTATATAGAAGTAAGAAAGCTTCCCACTGGTTAGTGGTTTTTGGCCACATTGACCACAAAAACTTTAATCTTTTTACAATAAAACCAGAACCTTGATGCTTTTCCTCTCTGTTCAGTACAAAGCTAATAAAGAAGGCACGGTGGTGGGTGTGGCCGTGTCCAAAGTGGCCATGTTGACCCACTGCCAAGCCTTGACCCAGGCCTGCAATTACTGTGAGGGTGAGTGAAGACTTACATCCTATCATATGACGATTTGTGTCATCCATTCCATCCGAAGTCACGTCTGTTCTTCCCATTTAGGGGAAACATTAGTGAATGTTCTGGACTTCAAGAAGGATATGGGTCTGTGGCACGGTGTTCTCACGGTAAGCCTCTGTGGAGGTATCGTGACCAAAAGAAACATTTGCACAGTTAAAAAAACAACAATGCTAAAACAATATAAAATACTGCAATTTTTTGTTTCTTTGTTTTCAGGCTGTAATGAACAGGATACATTCCATCAGTGTTCCTTATGCAGTAATGAAGGCTTGCCCTCTCTCTTGGGTCCAGAGAGTACACGTCCATAAAGGTGTGTTACGATACTCTCAGGCCTCGTCATGCCACTCCCAACTAAACCCTCTTATCACCATGCAGCTCGGGTAGCTTTGGTGAAGTGTCGTGATTTACACTGGGCAATGATGGCTCGCCGGGAGCAGAGGGACACCAGCCTAGCTTCATTACGGATGCTGATCGTGGCCGACGGTGCTAATCCCTGTGAGTACTTCATAAAATCGAGCTTTGTTAGACTAGGGCTTATAAAGCAGCACGGAGGATGGGATTTCTGGAATGTTTTGTGTCCCAGGGTCGGTGTCCTCCTGTGATGCCTTCCTGAACGTGTTTCAATCTCACGGCCTGAAGCCTGAGGTCATCTGTCCCTGTGCCAGCTCCCCTGAAGCCATGACGGTGGCCATTCGCAGGTACGTTGCTCATTTAACTTGTTTTTAATCTGGTGAATTGAGCAATTTAGAAACAAAATTGAAAACAGCTCCATCGACCTCCCGTTTTTACACTTTATTTAGCTTCAGCATCTTCCCTCCAAAAAAGATGTGTTGTTTAATCGCTAGTTGTACAATTACATCATCAGATACTGCATTGAAATTAACATTGGCGAGACAATCAAGTGAGAAATCCGCTATGTTTGACCTGAAGTTTGATTCAACTGTCTCTTGTGTAGACCGGGAGTCCCCGGTGCCCCCCTCCCTGCTCGGGCCATTCTTTCCATGACTGGTTTGAGTCATGGTGTCATCAGAGTCAACACAGAGGACAAAAACTCAGCTCTAACTGTGCAAGATGTGGGGCACGTGATGCCTGGAGGTGAGACTAGGAAGGAAGGAGATGTTTTTTCTAACCTAACAACTGAAAAGACATTAAAAAATAAGTGCATTCTGCTCCTATCATGGGAACAGCAGGATTAAGAACTGTATCATCAAAAGTTAAAACCAGCTCCTGATTTTGAATGTCTCTGCACTAAAACCCTCGTCAAGCCATTTAACGGACAAATCTCTGATGTCCCCAGCTCTTATGTGCATTGTTAAGCCAGATGGGCCACCTCAGTTGTGTAAAACCGATGAGATTGGAGAGATAATAATAAACTCTCGTGCTGGAGGCAACATGTACTACGGCCTGCCTGGACTCACAAAAAACACCTTTGAGGTATGAGAGAAGAATTCTACCTATAACTTGCCCGTGTTTTTAGACCAAGACCTTTGATGTGTTTTGTTCTTCTCACGCTTGTCTCGTCGGGTTTAGGTGATTCCGGTAAACGCAAATGGCGTGCCCATAGGAGAGATTCCGTTTGTGCGGTCAGGACTCCTGGGGTTTGTCGGCCCAGTAAGTGGGGTGGTTGATTTGAAGCACAACATCTGTGGCCGTTTTAATTCGCTGAAAGTATAACGTGTCCCTGCTTCACCCAGGGCAGCCTGATCTTTGTAGTGGGAAAGATCGAAGGCCTGCTCCTGGTGAGCGGGCGCAGACACAACGCTGACGACCTGGTGGCCACTGCTCTTGCTGTTGAGCCAGTCAAGACCGTGTACCGTGGAAGGTATGTGACTGCCCCTGTGTGCAATGTTGTTTTAATGAAATGATCCGTTCTTATCATTAGCTCATCGATACTGACATCTGCTGGTAGAAGGAAGTACCGCAGATCCATAATAGCAGCAGCTGGAGCCGTGATGTTTCAGGATGCTGTAAAGTGCTGTGAGATAAAGGACACCTGAATCATTGATACACCTGTGTGTTTCTGTGTCTGCGTGCGTCAGGATCGCTGTATTTTCGGTCACTGTTTTCTATGACGAGAGGGTCGTTATTGTGGCAGAGCAGAGGCCAGATGCCAGTGAGGAAGACAGCTTCCAGTGGATGAGCAGGGTGCTTCAGGTACACCATTTCCAGTCTCATTCATCGAGTTTTCACTAAACTTGTGGAACAGTCATTTTGGATTTCTGATGATAAATCAACTTTATTTCATCACACTCTTTCCTTCCCCTGTAGGCTATCGACAGCATCCATCAAGTGGGCCTTTATTGTCTGGCTCTAGTTCCCGCCAACACCCTGCCAAAAACCCCTCTAGGTGGAATTCACATATCTGACACCAAGCACTACTTCTTAGATGGCAACCTGCACCCATGCAATATCCTGATGTGTCCTCACACGTGTGTCACCAACCTGCCCAAGCCCCGCCAGAAGCAGCCCGGTGTGTGGAGTAAAACAACAGTCTGATATTCATATAGAAATTCAGTCAAAATTTGCTGTTGTATTTGGATTTTGATTGAACAACCCAGTTATAGGAAACATTTCGTCCTCTTGCAGTCGGAGTTGGTCCAGCATCTGTCGTGTTGGGTAACCTGGTAGCAGGGAAGAGGATTGCCCAGGCCGCGGGAAGGGACCTGGGAATGATCGAAGACCAGGATCTGGTGCGAAAGGTAGACACAACACCATTAACTCTTTATTCATTACTTTCATAAAAGCTCTAACTCTGTATCTCATGCCTGTAGTTTTGCTGCACGTGACTAATTGCCAATTATTGACATCGGAAATCTAACAATTTTAAAAATCTGGACGTTCCTACGAGCTTGAGCTTCACTCTTTGTTTCATTACCTTCAGAAATGAAGTTAAAATTCACACGTAAGGGTCAAAACAACATTTTAATGCAGGATGTATGTTACTAAAATGGGGGGGGGGGGGACTGGCCACCTCAGTGCATATTGTGTTGAGTCTGAGGAACAGTTTCTGTAATTCTGTGGTTATAGATACATATTTCACTGTAAAGCGCAGACTGCAACAGTAAATTAGGTTTCTCACTGCCAACCCAGCCCAGTCTGATAGATGTAAAAGAAAATGTTCTCTCTCTCCGCTCCCATGGATGTAGCTCTGTATGTGGCCCACTGTGATGGTAAGAATGACAGCGCTGCTCTGCCGTCTCCCCCACATTTGTGTCCATGCTTGTCATGCTCTGACACATGTTGCATTGTGATTTAATAGCCAGTGGTTGTGTATAAATGAGGCACGAGTGGTTAAAAATGTGCATGTTTACCTGTGTGTTTATGTTATAAGACATACAGCTTCTGTGATGCCTTTTTGTTGCTGCACAACCGCCATCTAAAACATCACTGAATGTGTAAAAAACATAATTGTTTGCACATTGGTAAAGATATTTCCAGCAACCCATCTGCTGAAGATATTGTTTTGCTGTACGTGGGTGTATATAATTAAGTTTTCCCAGTACGGACCCCCTAGTTTGGGCTGATACACTTTATTAACTTACATACTTGAACGGGTTTGTGTTTTTATTACAGCATCAGTATTTGACTGAGGCTCTTCACTGGAGGGCACAGACAGACGCAGACCACGTCCTCTTTGTTCTTCTCAATGCCAAGGTTTGAAGCAGACCACAAAGTTCTCTTTTCTTTACGATTGCGAGCTGTGTCCGGCCAAACGTCTTATCACTGTCCTACAGGGGGCAGCAGTGAGCACAGCGACCTGCGTGCAGCTACACAAGCGTGCGGAGAAGATTGCAGCTGCGCTCACAGAGAAAGGCAGCATCAACACTGGAGAGAATGTGGTGCTGCTCTATCCTCCCAGTGAGTCCTGCTACTGTTTTCCAGTGTGTATTTGAATTTTGGATATTTTCACTTAGCCTGTGTCTACCATCTCCTTCGCAGGCATTGATTTGATCGCCGCCTTCTACGGCTGTCTCTACGCTGGATGCGTTCCTGTAAACGTCAGACCTCCACACCCTCAGAACCTTGCGGCCACCCTGCCCACTGTCCGCATGATAATCGATGTATGCCTCTCTACTCTTGTGCACGCACACGAGCAGTATTTTGCACTGACAGATTTTTTTTTCAGGTCAGTAAAGCCGCGTGCATCCTAACAACTCAACACCTCACAAGGATTCTGCGCTCCAAAGAGGCCGCCGCTTCTGTAAATATTAAAACATGGCCGACAATCATTGACACCGGTATGATTAATTTGTTTAAGAACCAGAGATATGAAATCACATTTTGCTTTGTCATTATTGGTTTGTGGTCCACATAAAACACTCTCTGCTCTGGTTGACAGATGACCTTCCTCGCCGCCGGCCTCCACAGATCTACAAGCCGCCCACGGCTGAGATGATTGCTTATCTGGACTTCAGCGTGTCCACCACAGGCATGCTCACTGGAGTAAAGGTGAGACTAGATGATAACCTATCAAATTACTGCCCTGGTTGCTCCCTACTGTAAGTCTTGCACTGTTCTTCCTTTTCTCCATTTTTGCCGTTAAAATGACACAAGTTCTGCTTACAACCTGTTTCAGCTGCTCCAGGATCCATTTGTCACAGGTTTATAGACATTAAATACCTCCCAGCTGCTCTGTTCTGTGAGGAGGCTGGCAGAAGGATACCACTAAAATGTCAGATTTCATTGCAAGTTCGCTCTGTTGCAGATTTCACATGCAGCCGTCAGTGCACTGTGCCGCTCCATAAAGCTGCAGTGTGAACTGTACTCCTCTCGCCAAATTGCCATCTGCCTGGACCCGTACTGCGGTCTGGGATTTGTCCTGTGGTGCCTCGCAAGGTCCGTTGAATTATCCCATCGGTACCTAACACCAGTCATGTCTCTCGCCTTCATGTGTGTTGTCCTTTAGTGTTTACTCAGGTCATCAGTCCATCCTGATTCCTCCCTTTGAGTTGGAGAGCTGCCTGTCGCTGTGGCTGAGCACGCTCAGCCAGTACCGCATCAGAGACACCTTCTGTTCCTACTCAGTCATGGAGCTCTGCACTAAAGGACTGGGAACTCAGACCGAGTTACTGAAGGCAAGGAGAGCATAGTGAATATCTGCTGTCTTTGAGAGTTCTGTGAGCAGTCAGGAGTGTCTCAGCCAGAAAAACTCAAATACTAGATGTCTTTGAATGCCAACAATCTTCCCACACGCGTACCATAGAAGCAGACTTTGGGGAACCAGGGTGGATGATTGATTAGAAGCACAGGCTGACTAATTAAAAATAAGTACCTGAGGAAACTCCGTGTTTACTGCGGCGTGACTGACAGCAGAATATTTCTGTGGTTGTTAATCATGTGGCGTGCCCGTGTTTCAGGCCCGCGGAGTGAACCTGTCGTGTGTTCGGAGCTGCGTGGTGATAGCAGAGGAGCGGCCTCGCCTGGCCCTCACACATTCCTTCTCTAAGCTGTTTAAGGATGTGGGGCTTTCCTCCAGAGCTGTCAGCACTGCTTTTGGTTCCAGGGTGAACCTGGCCGTCTGTCTGCAGGTATGACACATCAACACGCTGGGATCTGAACCAGTGGAGCCACTAGGTACCCATTCTCTTGTCTGTTTCAGGGAACAACAGGTCCTGACCCCTGCACGGTCTATGTGGACATGAAGTCCCTCCGCCATGACAGGCACGGAAATGTGGATATATTGTAGACATACTGTTCAAATCATCGCTGGAGATGTCCAAAGAAACAATAGAATAGTTTGAGTCTAGAAATTTCATTATGAGAGTTATAAAATAATCTCATCTGTCTTTTTATAGAGTGAGGCTGGTGGAGCGGGGAGCACCACAGAGTCTTCCTCTAATGGAGTCTGGCAAGGTGAGGCGCACTACATATTCACCATCTTTACATAAGACAACAAATTGCTTTTGGAATTCAGGAAGTTACATCACCACGCGCGAGAATTTCCAAGGTGGTTCTTTTCTGTCAACAGATTCTCCCTGGTGTTAGAGTGATAATTGTGAATCCAGAAACTCGAGGACCTTTGGGTGACTCTCACCTTGGAGAGGTAGGAAGCCATGATTGAGTTGTGCTACTCTGACGATAAGTCAAAGTTCAATCCTTGATCCCCCTGAATGCAGTTGTAAGACAAGGTGGGCTTTATTTTCAGATCTGGGTCAACAGTCCTCACAATGCCAGTGGTTACTACACCATCTATGGAGAGGAGAGTCTTCAGGCCAACCACTTTAACACCAAGCTCAGCTTTGGAGACCCCCTGACCTTATGGGCCAGGACGGGATATCTGGGATTTGTTAAAAGGACTGAGCTGCTGGATGCCAGTGGGGGTAAATAAAAAGAGAAATCTGGTATTTTTATACTGTAGCTTATTAAGAATTTAAACAAAAAATAATAATTCTACACTCAGATCGCCACGACGCCCTGTTTGTGGTGGGCTCACTGGATGAGACCTTGGAGCTCAGAGGCCTGCGCTATCACCCGACTGACATTGAAACGTCCGTGTCCCGGGCTCACCGCAGTATCGCTGAGAGGTGAGAATGATGCCTGGCAGAAGAGATCCTGTTTTCTGAGGGGAAAAGGAAAAATCTTTCTGCCTAAGTGGTTTAAAATGACACTCCAATCATTAAAAGAAATAGGATAAGGATAAAAGACTTTATTGATCCCACATCGGGGAAATTGCACGTTACAGCGGTAGCCCGTGGTGTACAATACAGAAAAGTACTAAAAAAAAGACTTTTATATTATGTACAGGAGGAGTGTCGGACAGTGTGAAGAAAGAAAATAAGGTGCAAATGAAATGTGGTATTTCTGAGACAGTTTGTGCGTCTCTCAGTTGATTCTCCCAGGATTCCCCAGTTTAGAGTCAGGGCTAGATTTTTATTTGATTACCTTGTCTACTTTAGTCCCAAAAAAGTGTTACATTGCGGGGTCTTATTTCGACTGTCTTTGCGGTTGCAGCGCTGTGTTCACGTGGACAAACCTGCTGGTAGTGGTGTCAGAGCTCTGTGGGTCTGAGCAGGATGCCCTGGATCTGGTCCCTCTGATAACCAACGTGGTCCTGGAGGAACATCACCTCATTGTGGGTGTGGTCGTAATCGTTGACCCCGGGGTCATACCCATCAACTCTAGGGGTGAGAAGCAGCGCATGCACCTCCGTGATTCATTCCTGGCGGACCAGCTCGATCCCATCTATGTGGCGTACAACATGTGAGCCATCCGGTTAGATTCCGTCCACATGCCGGCGTGCAGTAACGACAACGGATCCGCTCACGCTGCCACCCAGTCCTCTATCACCAGCATATCCTGGTCGCTGCATGCCTGTGGTTGGCCCTGCCATGAGTTGTGCACTGTGTTTTATACGTGAGGATTTTGAGCAGGAAAAAAAATGCATCCGCTGCACCAGTTTTGCGGTGAGAGAGCGGAACCACTTCTGAAACGAGCTCCATTAACTTCCGCGTGGATCGGGAAATCTTTCCACCTCCACTGACTCCAAATTCAGCAGCAGCAAATTGCACTTTCAGACCCATAACATAATCGATGCATGTGCTCACTATGGTCTACTGAGACGGAGGGCAGAAGAAAGCCACTCACAGTCGCCACACACACAGACATCCCCATTGTTGTTATTTAGAGAACTTATCGTCCTGTAAAAAAATGAAGCCAAATACATTTTTGCAACTCTCCTGCCCTTATGTATTTCCTGCCTTATAAAAGTTTAGCCAAACATTCCTGTTTTAAATCTAAATTAATCTGTTATTAATCATTATTGATTTAGTTTGAACCCTGACAGCTATCCAAAGGGATAAGAATAAAAAAGGAACTAGGCCATATTCTGTACTGTACCTATAAGGGCCTGATGTATTTTAGATACTGTATGTTACTGTATAGATATTTTTATATGTATAAATGTATAGACAGTGGGTCTCCGTTTGTGGTTTGGGGTCAGTTAACCAAGCTGGGGGGGATGATCAAAGTAGCATATAAAATCCTGTAAATAAGATTTTAGCAACTGAGGGTACTGAAGAATAACTTCAGATCTTTGTTTATCCTAAGAGATACAACAATGAAATTTTTATTATAACGATAAGGCATTATTTAGCCTCTGGTTCAGGAGAATATGAGAACTTTTTAGCGATATTTGAGGAGTTACGGTACTCAGAGGGCTATCGCTCTTCATGTCAGGAACCTTTACTTTTGGTCCATCAAACAAAAATAAAGAAAGAGAAAGCTAAATCAACCAGGTTATTTGTAAAAACAACAATGTTGAGGCGATCAAAAACCCATCTGCGTCATCAATCAACCCCCACCCTCTCAGTTTTACAGTGTAAGAGCATGCATTAGCTTCTATTATTCTCTCTGCACTAAAAGAGTGTGTTTTTAACTGTGTTTATTGTTGTGAAGAATTCCAACAAGATCACTGTTGATGCCGTAAGCCTGTAGCCATCATGTATCGGGATTCTTTTCTGTGTTTAGTCACTGGATGTATAAGCACTCCTGATGCATATGCGAAGCTGAGCCACAGCCGAAACATCTTGGACTTGGCAAGTAGAAAAGCAAGGGTGCAAAAACGTCACACTGAGGTGTATTTGCAAAATGTATTTGGTTTCCTGATGTCTCGTGCACTCTTCGTACCCATAACTTGTTTTTGTGCTGAATCGCACTGTTTCAGTGCTGAATCCCCAACATGTAAATACTTTTTTAGATGTTTTTTTTTTTTTTTTCTTGAAAATGTCCCATTACCAACACAAACACTCAAAATAAGTGAGATATATATAATCGTTTTAAGATGGACAGGAATAGAATCCATTGAATTACTGCACTTTGCACCGCAGTGAACGTATTTCATCCCCACTTTGTGTCACATCGTGTGTAAGAATCGATAGAATGGCTGAAATTTGGGTTTCGCCAAATTGAGGTCCACCCTGGGGGTGAAAAAAGCACTTCTTTTTAGCTTTAACGATGCATCTCTGCAGCGGAATGTTTGCACGGGTCAGCCAAACACAGCTTGAGGAAGCTTTGCAGGCAAGAGTGAGGAGGTGTACGTTACGATCCAGTAAACGTATGGAACTTTCAATTCAGGGAACCGAGCTCCAACACAGGGATGGGCCGCGTGGTCCCTTGGTGCAATCTGTAAACAACACCCACGAAATGTAGATGCTTCTCAAAATGAATCTTAATAAGAGAAGATGCCTGAGCGGAATCAGTCAGTAGAAGGAAGAGTTGGTGATGTTCGGCGTCCATTTATCTGCTTTTCTGGGAAGTTTATGAAGGCTTCCTTCAATTTCAACTACACACTATGCAATCCCGGCGAAAATGCAATTTCATTTTAAAGCTTGCAGTCTGGTTAAAAATGGGCAGCGCTTAAACACTTTTATAACAAAGGACTAAATTTTAATGCACTCTTCTGAGTTCTCTTGATATTTTGTGTCTGCACTCTGTATGTTGTACATGAATTATTTGGTGATTTCTAAACTGACCCGCAGGGATGTCAGCTACTGATTACTCTATAATATTTTGACACATGTAGTTAAGAAGTCAAGGTGGTATACCTTTTCCCCATTCTTTGTTTATATTTTGGTTTGTTGTATTTTGTTTTATACTTTATGTAATAGTAAAACATAATAAAGAAAAGCATTTAACCATTGCCAGGAGTTTATGATTTGTTCATTAAGACACAGCTTCCACATACCACAAAGAATATTGAAGACTGAATTTGTGTTTCTTGTGTAGCCAGTTAACATTTGGAGCCAGTTACAGCATGATCGCTTACAAATGTTTGGAGGAAATCTGTCAGCATGTTCCAAAGTGTGGTTCTTTTTTCCTAACTTAATATTTCCTCCGTCCTCGGCTCCACCAGCGCCTCAAACTCTCTCCACCAATCACAAAGCCTCCAGGCCGCTATTACGTAATACCTTTGCCGCGCGACCCCGCCCACTTCCTTTGAGAAAAAAAAAACTGGTCAGCGATTCTTTTTTTTTTTTAAACAGCTGACGTCTTTGTATTTTTAGCTGTTAGCCGTCGCTGCTAAGTAACTTTTCCAGAGCTTTTCTCGCCAGGGCCTTTGCGCACAGTGGGTGACGCCGTGAACCAGAACAGTTACGCGGAAATTTGGAAAGGTAAATTGTGCCCGGCCCGGCGGTACTTTTCATGCTGGTCTGCCTGCTCCTCTGTGGCAGTAATGGCGGCTGTTGCGCCGTCAACTCCTCGCCGTTTCACCAGAAGGGAAGGTGTAGTTAGCTTAATGGCTCCTCGTATCGCTGACGTCTTTTGACGCGGTTACTTGCGTGCCAGTGACAGATACACATATTTACCCATTGAGACAAAAGCTCACACATCATGTGGACCAGACTAACGAAACTTGTTCTGCCTTAAGCCCGCCGAGAGTATGCTGGTTTTGAATTTTTGGGATCGGCAAACCTCCATAAACTAGACGTTAGCTTCCATTAACTAGCAATGAAGGTGTTGGCGAGGTCGAACATTCGAGCAAGTGCGCGGGACTCCAGCGCTAACTTTAGCTTTTTTTTCTTGTACTTACAGTAAAAGCCACGCATTTTAGAAGCCAATAATAAAACTTTAAGAGTGAAAGAAAAGTTACCATTGCTGATTATTGGGCCTAGCTACGTATTCTTACCCCGCGTTCTGGTCCTATTGGATAACACGATACGATCCCAGCGAAAGTCGGGTCGAAAAACATTAATTATTAATGAAACTGATTATAAATGAGAAAGTCTGTGCTCTGATTTTTTTGGTTTGGGGGAAGGTTTATCAGGATCTAACGTGTGCAGAGGTCACAGTGCGTGTTTTTGACCTCAGCCATTATTAAGCAGTAATACAAACACTGGCCCTTAATCCCAGACTACAGTCACCTCTCAGTCCCCACACATAGCCCAACAGGTAAAAAGAGAGATATAATATAAAAAGTGCAGTTTGATGAATACTTTTCTTCCTTATGGCCATGTTAAACACAGTTATGGCTGAAGGTGCTTTTACTGTCATTAGCCAAGTCCACCTAAGTGGCAGGTTGAGGATTTTTACTGGGATTTTTACAGCGTTTAGACAAACTTGAGCCACCACATACTCACTATTATTAGTGGCCATTTTTGTTTGCTGTCTTCTTTTCATGGTATCTCTTTACTACCTAATAATTAGTCAAGTTAATTAATAATATGCCGTTGGCTTTTGCTCTTTTTGGTGCCTCGCAACCCAGAAAGGTGTGCATACACAGGTTTCTCATTAGTCGGTGGCGTGTGTAGGTTTTTTGGGCTGGGGGCGGGGGGGGTTTCTAAGCAGACCGCAGCCTCTGCAGCCATCTCCTGTTTAGGAGGAAGTGCTGTGACGAGGAGGTTTTTAAGCTCACAAAGACTTCCTGGCTGACTTCTAAGGTTTTAGGCCATATTCTTTTTTTTTCCCCTTTACTGTTGGAGAAAGGACGCAAATTCGAAGCAGTCAGACACATTTGGGCACTCTTTTATAGGTTTTAATCTGTGTTAATGCGTGTTTGCAGATGTCACTGGGTGGATCCTCTGTAGCTGTTGTTCAGCTGCCCGGAGGTCAGTTCCAGGTTCAGGGAGTGATCCAGTCTGCACAGCCGTCTGTCATCCAGTCTCCTCATGGACATGCGGCCCAGGTGAGACCTGCCGCGTTTTTATGTCAACAGTTGCAGCTGATGCGCTTTAATCATCCTGCCCTTTGCTTTAAGGCTGCTGGATCAGACAGCGAAGACTCTCAGGACTCATCGGACAGCGGGGCGACAACTCAGAAAACCAGAGAGATCCTAGCAAGACGGCCCTCGTACAGGTGAAGACCACAAGAAAAGACCAAACGCAAATGAGCACTTTCCGGTTGACGCTAACAAGTATGACTCTCCTAAACGCGTAGAAAAATCCTAAACGAACTTTCGTCTGAAGAGGTGGCACACGCTGAGGGGAAGAACAACAGTCCAACTTCCACAGGTGTTACTGTACCCTCAACTTCCATCTACCAGACCAGCACCGGCCAGTACAGTAAGAGCCTCTATCGCCCATAGAAACAGCAGGCTCAGAAACACCACGCAGCGGTCTTTAATCAGCCCTGTTCTCCTCCCTCCTGTTTGATGCTCCCAGTTGCTATATCTGCTAATGGTACGATCCAGCTGGCAACGTCAGGATCCGAAGGCATTCATGGCCTGCAGGCTGTTACCATGGCGAACTCTGGTGGAAGTCACCAAGGTACCACGGTGCTCCAGTACGCCCAGACACCTGACGGGCAGCAGATACTGGTCCCCAGCAACCAAGTTGTGGTTCAAGGTGAGCACTATCTGACCTTCTACAGAAACATATTCCGGTGTCCTTCCATTAAATCCGTTGTTTTGCGTGTGATTGTGTTCAGGTGCAGGAGGAGAGCTGCAAACATACCAGATCCGCACAGCGACCGCCTCCAGCTCGCTGCCTCAGACCGTGGTCACCAACTCCCCCGTCGGGTTGTCTCAGTTAAAGCTGGACGATCCAACAGTGAAGAGAGAAATCAGGCTCGCCAAAAACAGGCAAGTGTCCGCTGTGTTTTCCAGGATCTTTATTTATGGGATTCAACTTTTTCTTTTCTCAAAGCCCTTTTCATTGATGACACACTATGAATAAATCAGTCAATATAAAGGAGAATCAGTTTTGATTTTCCATGAAGAACATAGCAACAGCGTCAGCTGTGTGTGTGGTGGGGGGGTAAGCAGCCTTCTAAAGGTGAAGGAGAGACTGTGGGTGGGGGTGGGGTTCAACCTCTTAACGTTCCAACTAATAAAGCCCAGATTTCCCTTAATTTTGAGCACCGCCATGACAGACCAACATCCAGCTAACATGCTAACAAGCCCAACCACAACCTGAACCCCGAGCTCTCTCAGGGACTCAGAAAGACCCCCTCAGGTCTCGTCCTGTACGTCCCCAGAATCCGCGTCCTCGTTGAAAGCGGACTTTTTTATTATTTTTCACTCAATATTCCATCCGCGTGTTGTGTTGAATACCTTCGTTGGCGTAGGAACCTCCCCACCCTCACAATAGTGACTTCTCTCTCCCCTCCCTCCAGAGAGGCCGCCCGCGAGTGCAGACGGAAGAAAAAGGAGTACGTGAAGTGTCTGGAGAACCGCGTAGCCGTTCTCGAAAACCAAAACAAGACTTTGATCGAAGAGTTGAAAACGTTAAAGGACCTTTACTGCGTCAAAACGGGATGAGCATCATGTTGGCGTGATGAGAGCAGCCTTTTGGACATGAACTGGGTTTCTGGGAACATAATTACAGGCTGAGGTCCTTTTTTTTCTTCTTTTTTTTTTTACTCTGTTTAATGAAAATGAGTTGTGTCCTCAATAGAAAGACTCAAACAAGAAGAAATTGGGCATTTTATATCCACCTACATTTTTATAAAGCAAAATGTGATGGTTTTCATCATCACGACAGCACTCGCGAAAACAGTCGATATCATTTGTTTGTTGCCACAAGGGGGAGAAAATTCCTGTTGTGTAGAAACGTGAGAGAATCTTGTGCTTGTGACGTGTCAACCAGAGGATTCGTAGCAGCCGTGGCATCGACATGAAAGGTCTTTGCCCTGTTATTCTGGATATCAGCAGGGACAGAGCGCCTCGCTTCAGGGCAAAGCCCAGGAAATTATGAAAATTACTGAATGATGGCAACAGTTTTAATTCCATGAGGTTTCAAATTATGAATTGAAAACTTTTCCTTTCAATCTAAGTTTCAAAATGTGTCCCTTTTTTGTTTGTGTGTTTTTGTTTTTTAATGCTTTTGGAATCTCCTTTTTTTGTCTAACAACTGATTTCCACATGGACATTATTCCTCTTTATTTAGCAAAAACAGCATTTCCCCTCATTCCCCATCAAGGAGACATTTGTCATTCCGATGGAATCCCACAGTCGGCCACAACGTCAAGCACAGGTGTTGCTGGAGCTGGCTGAATATTTGCCATCCTTCCTCTACAGTAACGTTTCAGCTGGCGGCGTTTGCACGTCGCCATGGTTTCCCTTCTAATGTGGCAAATTGGAGTCAAGAGTGAGAAACTGAGTCTGGTTGTTGCTCGACAGTTACCGTGACAATCAGAGCGGGAAAAGCACAGTGTCCAGGTTGATATTTATTATGTAGATGTTGGGAGGGCAGAGGAGAACAAACAGTGATGTTGCAGATTCTGTAATAAATAAATATATTTTCGCGCAATTGGTGCACAGTGATTGCTCTCTCAGACGATGTTGTCACTTAATGGCATATCCCATAATGTGAGGCCTGATCAGCACAGTGACCTCTGGGGCATCGACGCGTTGTAGGTGAATCTGGGAGAATCCGGCTCCCTCCAGATCTGCCCAGGTGGCTCTGGTGATCCGGCATCCATCCATGAGGTAGAACCACAGGCGCTCCAGCACATGCTGGAAGAAGTAGGTCCAGGTGGAGGGATCTGAGACCACATGCTCCAGAAAGTAGAAGGCACCACCCTGGAAACGGACACAGCTAGAATCATTGCCCAAGGAAAATAAGATTACAACGAGAGGCATTCATGTACCTGGGAAATTTTGCTTCTAGGCTGCTTAATATAACATTTTACAAACAATATTTTTCTTAAGTATGATTAGGATAAAAACAGTTCCAAGGAAGATCTGCTAAAGCAAACGCCTGATACTGTCCGAGCTGCTCAAATTGCTTTTTTTTGTTTGAGGAGTGTTAAACGAGATATTCCCACCGCCCCTGAATGCACCCCATTAAGACTCACGGGTTTGAGGACGCGGCGGACCTCCCGCAGGACCTGCGGGACGTTCTGCACCGAACACAGCACCAAGGTGCCGACCACGACGTCCATGGACTCGTCCTCGAATTCTTCCATGTTCTCACCAGAGACGACCGCGACCTCCTCGTAGGTCAGGTGCGCGTTCGCGTCCATGCTCCTGCGCAGGTACTGGTGGAAGTGCGGGTTGGGGTCGGTGCAGATCACGGTGCAGCCGTCCGGGTAGAACTTGAAGTTCGCCCCGCTGCCGCAGCCGATCTCCAGCAGGCGGAGGGTACCGTCTGCGCTCGCGAAGGCCGCCACGTTCCGGAAAAGCTCCCTCTTGTTTTTGTGCATTTTGCGATTGTAGGAAAACGTGATATTAAAGGCCATTAAGGGGAAGAGCCGCTTGTACGGAGCCCACAGACCCGAGATCTGCATCAGCATTAGCGGCAGAGTCAAAACATCACACACGCACCTGCAGATTTTCATGAAACACGACTTCATGCTGCTTCTTGGGGTGAAATCAGAGCCTTTCTTGGTTTATTTCCAGAGAGGAGATTATAAGATTATGCCTCTTAATGCCAGGAGGCAGTGCCCAACACTCGCCACACGATGGCGCCCAAACCCTTCTATCGGGGAAAAACACCCATAAACATTATTCAACTTTTTAATTACTCAAGACACAACGTCAAAGAACATCAAATGGGGAGTAAAACACAATCCCACCAGTTGTGCAAGGAAAAGGGAAAAAGCCCCGATGTATCTATCATCTAGAGAGTGATTAAAAAAAGTTAATATGTGGGGTTTTCACTCGCATGCTAAGCTACAACTGTGCGTTATCACTGATGTTCTATGCCTGGTTGAGTTGATAAAAAAATAAAACTGGTATCAAAACTCTCGTCAGAGATGCTGGGTCAGTGGAGGCTTCTCATCGGGGTCTATTTCACAGCGTAGCCCACGATATGAGGCCTGATCATGAACATGAGCGGGGCTTCGATGTGCCTCAGCTTGAGCTCAGAGAATCCGGCCGCCTCCAGGTTTTTCCAGGTTTCCCGAGTGACCAGGCAACCGTCTCCGAAGTAGTACCAGACAGGCTGGAAGACATGTTGGAAGAAGTAGGACCAGGTGGAGGGGTTGGCAACCACGTGCTCCATGAAGAAGAAGGCGCCACCCTGCAGAGCAGAGGTTATCTTGTCAGAGGTTAAACTGTCAAAGCTTTCGGTTTGTTTCAGGAAATGATGAATGGATCTTTCAAAGGTAGCAGGGCAAAGATGAAGTGTAACAAGCCTGTTATTGTCAATTATTAATCGGTTGATTGTTTATTTTGAATCTGGAAAAGTCCAGATTGATATCGGGGACAGAAAAGCTCAAGAAAATGTAATAAATATTGCTTATTAGATGCTGATATTAAATGTAGAGTCAGAATTCAGGTTGTTTCGGGAGCGAAATCTGTTTTGTGATTATTAAATCAACAGGTCCAAATCAGAGACCACTGGCTGTGACGGAGCTTGGGGGCCGAGTCGATGCTCAGAGGGGCCACGGCGCCGACTGACATGCGTGCGACCTTTCACATATTTGAGCAGGCGCGCTTCTGTCATGTTCAGGCTCTCGCCGTTTCTGTCACCTCTGAAAAGAACTGGGAGACAACAGCAGCATTAAAAAACAGTTCCCCGCGGTTCACTCCCGCCTCCAGCTGGTGGCCCAACAACCACATATTTAAACCTATTTAAAAACATGTCTCACACACCCCGAGCTGGGTGTTTCCATGACAGTTCATCACTTCTGGTGTAGTGTGATTATAAAAGCAGTCCAGTTATAGATATTCTTATCATAGCTCGCTGTTGCCCAACCTCCCACCAGTATGGATGGTTACGTAATACTTGTCCCAGTGATAGTGAACTGGTGCAACAATGGCGTGCATATACATGTTATAACATAGATTTCTATTATTTCGTCGATTTGTTTGTTTGTTTTTAATCGTCGATCTGTGACTCACGGGTCTCAGTATGCGGTGAACCTCACGCAGAGTTTGCGTTACGCTGTCCACGGAGCAGAGCACCAGGGTGCAGACGACCGCGTCCACCGAGTTGTCCTGGACGGCCCCCATGTCCTCCCCGGACGCCACCACGAACCTGTCGTAGGTCAGGTGGTCGTTGTCCTCCATGCCTTTGGTCAGGTACCTGTGGAACTGCGGGTTCGGGTCGGTGCAGATCACCTTGCAGCCGTTCGGGTAGTACTGGAAGTTGGTCCCGGTGCCGCAGCCGATCTCCAGGAGCGTCAGCTGGCGACCGGGGGGCTTGAACTCGGCCAGGCTCCGGAACAGCTCCTTCTTCTTGTCGTGCATCTTTTTGTTGTACATCTTGGATATTCGGTACAGGCAGACGGGCATGACATGTTTGTAGAGCTTGTAGAGGCCGACGGCGTGGATCAGATGGAGGGGCAGGCACAGCACGTTGACCACCAGGGTGCAGACCTGCATCAGGAGAGTCATCTTGACAGTGCGTGGACGTCCGCGTGTCGGCTGACTCCGAGGCGAACCGTGGCCCCTCCTGGACCCGAGCAGACGGAGGAGGGGGCGGCGACTAAAAGCTGCAGGACAACACTCGCAATCGTCTGTAATTTAGATTTCTGATCATTTGGTGATCGATAGCCGAACCTGCTCGGCACAGAAAAGCCATCAACGCATTCGATCTGTTGCAATTACACTTATGAGGCACATGTATAAAGATTCGAATCATTTTCACGTCCCGTTTGGATTTATAAGGTGGCGGAGAGGAAGACAAATGGTTAATTTTCTTCTTCTGTGGTCTCTGCTGCGCATCGTTTTCAGCTGCTGCTGCCTCCACCCGTGTGCAGCAGCGTGGCCTCCGTCTCCCCCTGGAGGATTGAAGCAGGTACAGCTTTGGATGTGGAGCATTCTCTCTATCTGTGACCCACCTGCGAGGTTCTGTTGGTCTGCGAGGTCACATCAGGCTGAACCCTCGCTTCTTTGACTCGACGGATGATGGAATCCAGACCATCAGATGTTGTTGCCGTCTGCTGGGATGCGAAGCATCAAACGTCCTCAGAAATTAAAAACTATGATGGGACAGTTCGACTGAATTGGTTCCCCTGAGGGAAACACAACCGGATTTGGAGAGACACGGGTGTCCAGATCCAGTTCACGAAAGCCGAGTTTTCTGTCCTACCGAGCAGCAGGTTTCACCAGGTAAAAGTGGGATCCCAGGTGAACACAATGTCCACCTGTCAGGGCAGAAATCCCAGCTGGATCCCAGCCCTCGTGGCCCAAAGGTCTGAGAGTAACACCCACGCCACCAGTCTGAAGACCTGGCTGCAGGTCTGTAGAACAGATCTGAGTGAGGCTACTATCAAAATTTCTGCTTCGCTGAACGTTCCCAGGAGCACAGTTGCCTCCACGAAACGGCAGAACAATGAGGACTCTGCCCTGGTCGTCGGATCAAACTGGGAAATCTCATAAAAGAGAGGTGTTTCCTGCTGGTCACTGTGGCGAAGTTCCAGAAGGGAAAACTCCATCAGCCGTCACTGCAGTGCTCCTTAATCTGTGATCGAGCTCACTGTTAAATCAATCAGAAGCTAATCTGGATAACATCAGAAGCCTTCAGATTATCTGTGATGGGCATCTGTGATGCAGCTGTGTAGATACGTGTAGATTTTTGTGTGTTTAGGGTCCGATCTCCATCCTTCTGCCTGAATGTGTGTCACTGAACAGTCGGGGTAGCCGTTAAATAACGCTCAATATTACAGGAACAGACTGCTGTGTGTTTTAGGCAAAGCTCCTGGGCATGCAGGTGCAACACAATGAGAGTCAGGCGGAGGCGTGAGGGTACTCTACACTACACTGTTGATTCTTTTAGAACAGCAAAAAAGAGTTTCAGCTTCACATCAAGTGTCAGTACTGTTTACTGAACCAAGAATCTCAAAATACTGAAAATGTCAACATTTTCCACATATACTGTTCATTACAAAAAAACCCTATTGATCAGACTTGAGGGTACTTTAACTTGGTATTTCTGGGAGATAAAGTCTAAAATTGCCCTTTAGTGACTCTTGTGTAAGTAATGTCGCCATCTAGTGGTCACCACTGGAAACGTATACAAGTTGCTGATTTTTTGTAGTTATTTTTCTCATAATTCATAATTTGTAGTTGTAACCATGAGTGTTGGAGTTTGTGTGGTCCGGCAGGTTCATCATATTTTAGCTGCCCTGATGATAATGACAGCATCAGTAGGTTAATGTTTACAGGAACTCTGCACCTGTTTGACTCATTAAAGTCTAACAGGATGAATAGTCCTGGCCAATCATCTTAGAGAACAATTCATGAATCACTCAGTAATATCAATAAAAATAACCAATAATAAAACCCATAAAATGGGATGGTTATAAACAGCAGTGGGGTTGACTGTAAGCTAGCTTGAACCTGCAGACGGACCACATAAACAGAATTTAATAATAATGCTGCTTTGGCAAAAACTGCTGGATGATATTCTACAAAGTGTGGAACACATCAAACCTAAAGAGACAAGACAATCATGATCTATATCTATCAATATACTGTTGGCTTTTAAAAGCAGTCTGGATTTTAGCATTTGATGTGATCTCTCTCATAGAAAAACATGTAAACAACAAAAAAAGGCGACTAAACATGTCCTTAAAGTAGATAAAGACAAATGCAAATAAAACATGGAAATATTGCTTTTCGGACTGATGTTGATTCAGGTTTGAGGTCATGATGACAGCAGCCAGGGCCAGAGATACTTTGATTATTGTCTGGAGGTTTAAAACAATTTATGTGGTGAGGTTGTTTGTTTTGTTTTTTTTAAATCTTACACTCAAGTAACTAGAGTGTACAATATTTTCTAACTAGAGTCTAGTTAGTGTTGATGCTGATTTTTATGAAACTGGGCATCTTTTAAATTGTAGCTGGTGCCATACAGTCCACTTTAAAGACAAAGAGTTCATGCTATTAATTAAACAGTTACTTAACTGTATCCTGCTAATTGTTTGTCTTAAAAGGGGGGTAACTCCAAAATGGAACATCGACTCTACCCTCTATTATTGTTGTGCATGTACAATTAACAGCAAAGGAAAAACAACTAAAAAAGTGACATTACGTCATCACTGTGGTTCACAAATTTGATGTGAGACTCCATAATTTACAACCTGTTGTTCGCCGCATCGGTCAGACAAAAACCTCAGCACTATTGTTGACATCAGAACATGTACTGCTGTTAACCAAGGTGGAATGAGGTCATCGTGCGTGCACCACAGTGTTTATTTAAAAGAAGCAGCTGCTGTTTACTTCATACTGTAGGTGTCTGTGGGTTGATATTATTGCTTGGACTATCACTTTAGTTCTGTTTGTCAAGGAAATGCAAAAAAAGTAGGACAATATCAGTGATCCGGATCAACAATTGCTCGTTTGTGAGGCAGAGGAAACCGGAGCAGCAGGTTTGAGGCGAAAATAGGTGACATGTGGTACAACTAAAATGTAAATAACAAAATGTAGCATCCTTGCTAATGCTCAATAGCTAAAAAGAATATTGTGAAATTGCCGTAATTTTATTGTAATGGAAGACATTTTGAAAGGCAGAACAGGTGAGATGGTGAGAACACGATGACATTGTGCCCTCTTTGCCACTGCAGGTGTCTTAACCGTGGAACTGTGAACAATGAGCGATCAACTGATCGATAACCAACCGACAGTGGACCCCTGTGACCTAAATATGCGTGTGCCCGCACCGGGCGCGATTCTAATGGCTTCCTCCGAGGTTTCATGCACATTTGGGCTTTTCTGCGACGCTGTTGTGCGCACAAGTACCTCCTGACCTACATTCATTGTGTTTCAGCCAATCTGCAGCCTCTGTTCAGCTTTCGACAAACACAAGAGAAGCTCAAACGTGACGGAGGAGGGAGGGGCGGGGGCGGGGGGTGCTGGTCACGGTGAGCACCGCCCCCTCTGCACGTGCCAGCGCTTTCCCGCAAAGATCGTCTATGGATGCGATGCGAACAGAATGGCGGCCAATTACAGCACGTAACTTTAAAGGTAATTTATTGATGCAGAAATGCACAACATAAGAGATACCTAAAGACATTTATAGAGCAATGACAAAGGTATAATAGAATAGAATAGAAAGGTTTTCCCCAAAATATTTAACTCATGATTTGTCATTTTCGTAACACGGCAGATATGGTCAGTCAATTCAAATAATTCTCACCATTTGGTTATTATTGCAATAAAAACAAAAGTAAGACAAGAATCATTCTTGATTAATTTCAGAGGCATCTTTATTTAACTTTACAATCTGTTAGTAACAGACATGAGCGTACGCAAACATCCAAAGAACACATCAATAAGCATTATGTGTCACAACATGTTGCCGGTCAGTACCTCGCTCATAGGCTTCACGGCAATGCTCAACAAACACAACAGCACAATTTAGATAAGGGCTCTCAGTGCAGTTCCCAATACAGTCTGAGCTACTCCAGCCTAAACACAAACACGCAGTAAATTATTTTAACCATATGTTATGAAATGATGAAAAGGTATAAAATAAACAGTTATTCTGGTAGACCTTTACGAACTCCTAAAACTTGTGGTAAAAGATAGTGTAGATATTACATACTGTGTCTAAAATCTACCCTTCCATCGTGTGGCTGATTTACTTCCCTGTCAGAGCTGTAAACGTGTAGGAGTGAGCCCTCCTAAATTTTCTTACCATCTTTGCCGTTGTTTAATCCCAGGGCCGCGGCAGCTCATTTGCATAAAATGTGTGTCAGTAGGACAGCCTCGGCTCACGTGCCGCGCGCACATGTCGTAAAGCCTTTTACCAGCATTCCAATGTGGAACGAGCCCAATGTGCCGTCTCCACGCGGGGCTCTCGGCCAATGAGAAAGTGAGGAGTAAAAAAGAGAGGGGGCACGAGCGGAGGAGGTGGCTGAAATGTTACTGAGAGCGTGACAGAGAGAGAGAGAGAGAGAGAGAGAGAGAGACAACGCACATCAACAAACAGGCGGACACACAAAAAGGGAAGCGCGAGAGAGAGAGAGAGAAAAAAAACTGGTCACATTCCTCGGGCACCTGAAAACGTGCAAGTTATTTTAGGGCTCGTGTTGCTTATTGATGAGCGGGGAGTGTTTAAACCACTTCTACTCTGATCTGGCTTTAATGGTGACTCTGCGTGGCAAGCAGCTGGATGCTCTGGAAGCTCGGTGATGTAGAGAAGCCCCTGTAGTGAACTCTCACCACAGCCCGACACCAGACGCTTTCTTCTCTGTCCGCGGGACGTTTTTCCCCTAAAATCGAGCGTTCTTTTTATTTGATCACCCATCTCGCTATCATTCCCCGCCGGTCCCTTAAGGAACTCCCGGCGCTCCGGGCGCACTCCCGTTGTTCTAAGCTTTTGGATTCACCCCATGACTCTTGTGCCGACATCGTCGTGAAGCAGAAGCAATCGGTTTGACGTTAGAGGTCTGCAATTAAGCAACACTCCGTGGATCAAGACACAGATCGTTTGGGAACATGGAAAACAGTCCCGGTGGTGAGTACAATTTATCCCTATAATGCAGTCATAGATCCGAGTATCAAATTATTATTTTTTTTAGAATGAATGTAGCGCTGCCCATTGGCGCATCTGTCAGTAGATACTGAACCCGCCAATGCACGCAAGCGCGGAAATGAAACTGAAGCATGTGGTGAGATTATATTCCGGTTCACAGTACAATTATTTTAATACCTACAATTATTTTAATGCTTTCTAAGAGCTTGGACTGTTGTTTTAAAGCTGGCGTGCAAATTCAGTTTGGAAATTGCGACCGAATGCGTGCCCACGATGGCGCGCAGCCAGCTGCTGGGGAGCTGCAGACAGCTCGGAGTTGCGTGAGGGAAGTCCTCTGCGGCGGACTTCCGATTCTCCCCCATGTAAACAATCTCACGCGAAGCGCGACCCAGATCGACCCTGGCTGGGCACCTTCCCGACCTCCCCCCCCGCCTGGTATAGTCATGCCATCCTCCCCCCCCCGTGTCCTTTCGTTAGGAGCTGGCTCCTGTTGCAACCTGTGAATGGTCGAACCTCAGCTGTTTATGGCATCGCACCTTTTTTTTTGTGTGTGCTTGAAACATGTGAGTAGGTTAGTAATGGTTGTCAAGGACTGGCCACGCCCACTGAGTCAAAACAAGTCACGGTGCCATATTTTCCACCCATGCGCTCACTAGTCTCCGGAAGACGGAGAAAACATTTAGTTCTGCCAAGAGCTTGAACTGTGGTGGTCTAAATATGGGCGGTGATGATGCTGAGGAGGAGGAGGAGGAGGAGGAGGGGGGCGACTCACGCATCCCAACTGCAGTTAAAGTCTGAGGAGTCGCGGAATGTTCATTTTGACATGCAGGCAACATTTTGTGCCTTTATGTGATCTGAATATCAGCAATGATATTAATGTCGCCATCCATAAATGAACGCCGATAAACGAAGTCATTATATCTGAAATTTAATCTAAAACATAATAAAAATAAAAGATTTGCCATGCAATCATTTATCAGTCATTAATCATTTGAAATCGTCTTTTAATTCCAGTCGATCCACCGCAGCCAACAGCATAGATAAAAACGTCCTTGGTCGGTATGTGGTCGTGTTTAATTAATTTATTTTAGTTTTTCTTGTTAATCTCCCCGCCCCAGTGCATGCTGGGTAGGATTAATCCTCATAATGTTGCGAATCATGCGCCTGGTTTTGAATCCGCAGTCATTTACCCAGCCCGCGACCTCGACAGCACGTGTACACGGCCTTGGTGTCCACGTGCACCCCGCCCCTCTCCAGTCACTCCCCTGCGCCGCGCGCTCTCACGCTGCGCGCGCTCCTCTCGCACGGGGATTCCTCTATGATTGTTGATATGGTCAGTGGGTCACAAAGGTTTATCTCGCTGCGATTTGCCAAGCAGATCGGAAATAAGTCTGTACACGTGATGTTCGCCACGTGGAGTTGGCGCCTTTAAACCTGGACACGTTGTGTTGCTGTCCACCAGCTGCCTCTGACACACAAGTCGAGTAATGTTGGTGGAACAAACAATAAACGAACTGTTTATTGTTCCTCTGGGCTGCGGTGTCATGTGGAGACACTTTTTTCTTTTTAACACAGCTGGATTGAACTTTGTGTAAATTCTAATTCATTTTATGAACTCAAAATTAGAATTCCAATTTCCCCCATTGCCAGTAATGAGCTTATTACAGGCAATGGGGGAAATTGTAATTCTAATTTTGAGTTCATGAAATGAATTAGAATTTGCTAAAATGGGCATCTGACATCATGGTTCTATTTTACTTTGAATAGAGCAGCTGGATGGGATCAGTGAACTGGCTAAATGCTCGGTTTTGTTTGGATGACATGTATCCTTTCTTTTGTATTATAACATGCGTGTTTTGTCCTTTCCCCTCTTTTTAAAAAAAAAACCCTCATATCGTCACATTATCCTGACGTTGCTCGCGTGGGCTGCACAAGTAGACACGTGGAGGAAAGTGTACTGTCCGTGTACAGTTGTTAAAGTTCACATGTAAGAAGACAGATGAGGTTTTTTGGGTTGGGCGGGGCGGGGGGGGGTGGTTATTGGCATCATGTCTGTACAGTTTGCTGACAGGCACGCACGCACGCACGCATGCAAACCCACACGGGGAAAGAACACAAGAAGGAAAGAGGTGGGGCCTTTGTGTTTATACTGTAGTTCCTATAAGTCCGTGTGTACCCGCAGGTCACGTGCTCGAACCTGTGCCGGATGATCTTTCCAGTCCAAGAGATTCCAGGAAGCAGTTACTCGACAGGATAGGGAGCGATTGTTTTCAACAACGGAGGGGGCGGGGCCAGATGAGTGTGGGGGGGGGGGCGTGGCTCTCCTCGGTCGGCAGGGTGTGACTCTGTCCTCGGCAGGTCACACACGAGCGTTTATCCGTTCGGACTCAACGCGCGCAACAGGAAGCGGCGGGCGAGGCACGTGCAACGTTCGAGCGCGTGCTGGAGTGACAGTGACACGGGTGCTGCCGGCGCGCGCTAAAGCAGTCAGGTCACTGGAGTACAGCGCGGTTCTGCGTCGACACGTGTGAGCGCAGGAGTTAAAGGAGGCAGTTGGAGCTCAACAGGAACTCAGCACGTGTGGTCTGAAGGAGAGAGAGCTCCAGAGAGACTAGGGAGGATCTCTGCGGATGATTTAAACCGCAAACAGCGGCGAGGAAGGTCGAAACGCCGCAGTTTCAATCGATTGTGGTTGGGCTTCTGGTGTTGCCTTATTTAGTCCAATTTTCGTCTGCGTACATGCTGACCCCCTTTATAACCATGATCTCACCTTGAACAAATTAGAACAAAACAAGTGATAAATCCCATAATTACTATTGTTGTTTCCACTGTTATGTGAAATAATCAGATTACCCAACCACAATAATTGAGTGTCAAAATGGTGGCATGGTCCTTTGCACAGGTTGTGTTGTACTGTCACCGTGCCCTGCTCGCCTCCCTCCAACACCACAGTAGTCAGAGCAACCCTCCTCCCCCCCCCTCCTTCCAAACGTGATCAGCCTGTTATTGCTGCTGTTGTCTACACGGGACTGCGCAAAGAGCCTTGTGAGTCGGGCGGGAACTGTGTCAAGAGTCCATGTGAGCTCCCAGTCAGGTGGCTGGCGGACGGATGGGTCTGCCGCAGGCCCACAGCCAAGGCAGGCGGGGAGGCAGGAGGAGAAGAGAGGGAGGGAGGGACAGAGGGGAGGGAGAGGCTGGATGCTCCAAGCAAATCAGGCAGGGAGCTGGCAGTCTCAGCACGCACGTGTTTCATCTTGTAGAAAGAACCCTGTCTGCAAAACAGGGGGAGGAGGGAGGCTGATGTGTGCCCTGCTGGGGGGGGTAATGGGACATTTCCTATTTAATGTGACAGCTCCAACCAAAGCTCTGTCTGTACCCTCAGTCCTTTATTCTGTATTGAAGTAATTTAGCATGTTAGTCTGCTACGCTAAGATGAATTTTTTTTAGTAATTATGGAGCAGTCATTTTGCCTGTTTGCCATTTTGTGCATCCTACAATTATAATTTAGTGTGATACAATATCGCAGTGTAGGTTCGTTCTACTTTATGGGAAACTGACCTGTTTGCTGCAGGTGGCTGCATTTATTTACATAAAAATGAGCTTTCAGTATCATTGAACACACCCAACGAACTGACCTGAGAGGGACTTTGTTTCGTTTAACTGAAATTTTAAATCCAGGTCAGGCTTGTTGTTGCTCTAGCTCTGGGTTTCTTCCAGAAATAACAGATCAAATTACTATTGTTGCTGGATGATTGTGGTGTTTTGGGTTACATGAGAGCGTTGCTCAACACATTACGCACGCCCAGCGTGTGGGTGTCGGCTCTTCCGAAGAACTCGGGACTGATTTTTAAAAAATGCGTCACTCCCTCTTTTCACAGGTGGTGTCATCTTGTATGCCGGTTCATCCGGCAGCGCCAGCCCCAGTCCTGGCAGTCCTTCCAGCGGATACCAGACGCAGTCGCCCTCCTCTCACTCGCAGCCCTCATCGCCAGAGGGCGTGTCCTTTCAGGAAATTGGGCCCCTAAAACAGAGAGGAGAGCCAGGGGGTGGAAATCCTTCTCCACGAATGGTTTTCCAGTTTCCCGAAGTAAACAACGCTCCTGTTGCCCAAATAACAACAGTATCATCGGCGACCTACAACCACCCCACAGTCGCCAAGAGACCTTGCGGTCTTACAGGCACATTCACCAGTAAGTGCCAGTTTACATCCCTCTTTCCTTTTGTCCTCCTTGTTTGCCAGCCCATTGTTATTCTCCTCTTCTCTCTGATGATGCTGATTGTTTGTCCTTTTCCTCAGAGACCGGAGGTATGGTACTCCTGTGTAAGGTGTGCGGAGACATTGCATCTGGGTTCCATTATGGTGTGCACGCCTGCGAAGGCTGCAAGGTAAGGACGAGCTCAAAAGCACCATTATATCACGTCGCAGGCGCGCAAAAAGACACCATTCAGAGCGTTCCCATTCTTTCTGCAGGGCTTTTTCAGACGCAGCATCCAGCAGAATATCCACTACAAGATGTGCGTCAAGAATGAGAAGTGTCTCATCATGCGCATGAACAGAAACCGGTGTCAGCACTGCCGCTTCAAAAAGTGTCTCGCTGTTGGAATGTCAAGAGATGGTAAGAGACACTCGACGTCTTTGAGGAAGAAATGGAGCCTGGCAGCGAAGCAGCCAATATCATTTTCTCTTTATCGTCCTCCTTCTCCTTCCTGTCCTTTTGTCTGTCCCCCCACCACCCAACATCCGCCAGCTCCCCTGCTGCCTGATTTATGGCACGAGGAGCTCGACGGTCCCGCTCTTCATCAGTCACGGGAAAAACAGAGACAAATACGGGTTATTTCAGGAAATGGGGCACAGTGTTATTGATTACTGCGGGCGTTCTGCAAGGTGTACGCTCATAAAACCTGGCTTTTACAGTCATAATCTTATTCCATCCCATTAATCATGAAAACCTGCAGGACTGGAATTAAATCCCAACTAACGTTTGCGTACTTAATCAGCTTTACTGATTTATTTCCCCGCAGGACTCTCCAACCAACCTGTAATAAATCATCTTTTCTTTTTTAATGGCAGGAACATTTTTAGCTGACCCTAAACTGCAAATACAGTAGAAAAACAAATCACCTGCTAATACATCGGATTCCAGCAAAGAAACTGCGATCATTTTCAGACAAATGACATAAATAGAAAGAAATCAATATGTTGAGCTTGTGCCTCTGCAGACTCTCCTTGAACGTGTCATTAATCTCATGTCATCCACCTTAATCCGGGCCTGCCGTCCTGCCTCTCCTGTCCTCGACTCTTGTCTTGACCTTTGTCTGTCTCGACACTTTGTTAATGACATCGTGTGCATCGTCTCTTTTGACCCACTGACCCAGTTACACCGAAAAAGAGCGAGGCAGAGCTCAAATACAAGATAAATGGGAAGCGAGGGGGGAGGTAATATAGCACAGGGAATCTATAAATAGGGATGTCAGTGGAGATGCTGAATTAGAAAAGGGGGAGGGAGGAGAGAAAAGGCTGGAAAGGAGGATGAGCAGCACCGGTGAGGTGAAGGTTTTAGGGCCAGTTAAAGAGTTTAAAGATGCAAAGGAGCAACACAAAAAACATTTCTCTGTTTCGTGCAAAATATCAGATTTCTGCACCTGCTTGGACCAAGTAAAATAATTAGATATGAGGTGATGATGATGAATGCTAACGGACGATGCCTCCTCTTTCTGTCCTCAGCTGTGCGTTTTGGGCGTATCCCTAAACGAGAGAAGCAGAGGCTGCTGGACGAGATGCAGAGCTACATGAACAGCCTCAATGAGTCGGCGCCCGTCGACATGGAGATGTCGCCTCCCTCTGACGCCCCGTGCAGTCCGGAGACCCTGACAAACGAAGGAGCGGCCCCGATGCCACCGTCTTACTCCAGCAGCTTAATGAACAGTGACGAGAAGCTGCTCAAGATGGCTGCCGGCAACGCCAACGCGATGTCTTTCCAAAACGGCTCAGTGCAGGAAGCCGCCATCTCGCACTCCGCTGCGCAGACCCAGACGGAGCAGGACAACATGACGTCGAGCTACTCCAGACAGTCAAACTGCCCAGTGGACCACAACAATGACAACAATGCTAACACCAAGGTTGACAACAACAAGTACACCTTCCATTCCAATCAAAACCAGTGTCCCTTTAGTGGCGCCCTATCACCTCAGTCCAGTTCGATCAGCCAGAACAGTTTCTCAGCCAGGGAGTCCCACAACCAAAGTCCTTGCCCCTGGAAACTAAATGGAGGCGCCAAAGTGCTGGTGAGACCTTTGTTACCAAGCTAATGAATGACTGCCTGTCCAAAAGAAAGTGCACCTTTTCTTAATGTCACCTCTCCCACCCAGGCGTGTCCGCTCAATGCTTGTCCGGTTGCACCGGCCAGCCGATCCAGTCAGGAGGTGTGGGATTCTTTCTCCCAGTGCTTCACCCCCGCGGTCAGAGAAGTCGTGGAATTTGCAAAGAGCATCCCAGGCTTCCAGAGCCTCAGCCAGCACGACCAGGTCATGCTGCTGAAATCCGGCACCTTCCAGGTACCTTTGAATCCCTGCTGATTTTCCTCATCCCTCGTGAGTCTTTCCGAGGCTGACCTGCTGTCTGTCCACAGGTTTTGATGGTGAGGTTCTGTTCACTGTTTGACGCCAAGGAGCGGGCGGTGACCTTCCTCAACGGGCAGACGTACTCACTGGCATCGCTGAGGGCCCTGGGGATGGGCTCTCTGCTCGACGCCATGTTTGACTTCAGCGAGAAGCTGGGATCCATGGGCCTGGAGCCAGACGAGATGGCCCTCTTCATGGCCGTCGTGCTCGTCTCTGCCGGTAAACTCGCATTCCTACATATCTCCCACAATCCCATCTGGTCCCATTTCCTGCAAAGCTGACCTTCATTTCCCCTGTCTTGTTCCAGATCGCTCGGGCATCGTGGATGTGGGAGCTGTGGAGCAGCTGCAGGAGAACCTAATAAAGGCCCTGCGCTCCCTCATCACCAGCCGCCGCCCAGATGACAGCACCCTCTTCCCCAAGCTGCTGCTGCGTCTGCCGGACCTGAGAACCCTGAACAACCATCATTCTGACAAACTCTTGGCCTTCCGTATCGACCCTTGAGTCTGGCGCAGGAGCCGACTGAGGTGCATGCTGTGACGGCGACGCCCGTCCGCTCGACCCCCGTGCATGGGTGTTCTGTCACATCCGCTACACAATGAGCATTTTCTGCAGCGCCAGTTGTGACACCGAGATGCGAAAAAAGGCCGTCATGAATGTGGACAGAGCGACGGGGCGGGGAGGGGTGCACAAACTGGTTCCTCACCCAGCTGTTTTCAGGGTGGATACACACAGAACTGTAGGAACACAGACCATGGTCTTCCTGGTTCCTCAAAATCAACACGAGACCACCGAGTCATTCTTCTACCCTAAAAAGACGGTTTTCCGTTCCGAAAGCCCCCTAAAAGAAGAGGCTGCTGCGCCCCCTATATCTCCCTGTGCCCCACTGAACAGAAGGGTGCACACACACATACACATACACACACACACACTCCAAGCAACTGTTTACCTTCCATGATTTCTTACAATCAAATGATGCTGTAGTTTATCGCACTTCCATACATCAAGAAAATCAACGCTAACATAGCAATAGAAAGATACCAGACACAGTTGGGGAGTGAACTCCCTGTCGAATCAATATAAGCTATTTTCACATCATTAAGTGGGAAATGTTTATGAAAAATCACCCATTTGTGACTGAGAAATGTAAAACTTTTTTTTTTGAGGGGAAAAAAAATAGTGATGAGTCGAAGTTTAGTTGTTTTTTTTACCTGGTTATCAGGAAGATGTCTTGGGGGGGATTGATGTAAATTTTGTAAATAAATCTTGTTAGTTTGCAGACTCTTGGATATGTAAATGAAATTCGTATTGTAATTATTGTATGATGATGTCACTAATAACGGATTGCTCTGGAACGTGCGCTCTGAGTATAAGATTTTTATTTGATGATATATCATTAAAATATACGTACCGACTGAATTGCCTTGTGAATATTTTATAAATGTTTTATGATTACACCATAGAACTCAATTATTAAATGAGATTGCATATTATTTGTCTCGTTCTTGGAATTTCCTGCTTTGTGTGGTTGTCATCAGTGTTGCCTTGACACACTGTGGAGCCGTAGCCTAGCAACAGCAGCAATGGTGCTCGGAACTGAGAGCCATTAGAGGCTTTTTCCTCCTCTCATCCAACATGAAACAACACTTTTAGAAGTGTGCGTGACAACCATTAAATGAGAGTTTAATGAGGACGGCGCCTGGATAAGTCCCTCATACTGACAAAAATACAGATTTGAAGGCTTTTTCAGTTGAGATGCGATCTGGCATATGCAAATGTGAGATTAGGACGAAACACTTGGAACACAAAAGGTTCCAGACAGCACAATAATCCCTCCATTATGTTTTGACTAAAGTCTACTGGAAGGTCTGGGAAAGTGCTCTTGTATGGAGAGCATTTTCCATAAACAGCAGCTCTGGTCTCAGGAGATCTCCACGTCTGCCGCTGTTATTTATGTACCGATGCCTCATTTCTGTCAAAAAAAAAACAAGCTTTTTGCTGAGAGAAGAATAAAAGCAGTTCCGCCTAAAATGATAATTCCAAATTTTAATTCTTCAGCGCATACCTGGCGTTTTTTACTACTATTTGCCAAACATTTTATTACAAATAAATAGATTCCTTCTGCATAAAAAGACCGTCGGTCAATAAGAACTGGTGTCTCGGTCACGTCCAGCAGGAGCGCCAGTCAGTTCTAGAGCTCGCGTTATGGTGCGCTGACGCCCCCGCCTGGTCAAACTGAGAACAGCAGAAAAAGAAGCTCCGACATCAACGTGTAGAACAGGGGTCGGAAACCCGCGGCGCTAGAGCTCTTTAGCGCCGTCCCAGTGGCTCCCTGGAGCTTTTTCAAAAATATCAAAATGGAAAAAGATGGCGTAGATATATTTGTTGTTTTAATGTGATTTCTGTAGGAGGAAAAACATGACAAACATTCTTAGAAAATTCCAATGCTGTAAATGTGTGTATAATAAATATTTAATTCCAACATCTCATGGAAGTTAAACTTGAAGCACCATTTTACAGCAGAATGGTCACGTGGTGCGTCATTCTCTCCAGAATGCGCTGCAGGGAAAATAAACATTTAATCATGAATGCTCATTATGTATCTGCAGCCTACTTATCATTTTGATAGTCGGCTAATATAGCTAATATAGACACTTACAGCATGTGTTGCCTTCATAATACGGCTTATAAAAGGCTTTTAATTGTTAGCGGTTCCAGACAGATTTTTTTTTTGTTGTTTATTGGTCCAATATGGCTCATCCAACATTTTGGGTTGCTGACCCCTGGTGTAGAACAACATGCATGGGATCCTAATTTTTGCAGACTCACAAAAACTTTAGGTGCTGCAAATGAATAACTAAATGTCTATGTGCAAACCTTTTTGGGGCGTTTTATGGCCCCTGACCTATTAGTCTCATCTCCGCTGTCTTATTGCGTGTCTAAAACTGGCAAATAAAAACAGTGATTTAAAAATGCTGTCAGAAATCATAAATTCTCACTCAGACATCAGCACTGGCGAGATGTTGGTAGTGTCGTTTGAGAGTTTTAATCTGGTAAAATGAGGAGCCGGGTTGATTAATCCAGGTCGTGGAAAAACTGTTCTACATATGGTTGTGTTTTCGTCCTTATTCGTTGGATCCTTCTGGTAAATCTTATTGTTACTGCTTTTATGTGATTACGTGTGCCTTAAATAATGTTCTTAACTTCAAGCTTCTTACGGAGAGTTACTAAAATTGTCTCTTACACAAAAAAGATGACGTCATGGTTCACCGTGGCCTTACCAACAATATTTGAGGTTTATTGTATAGATATACTGTATAGCGTGTGTGAAATCATTTGCTATTTATTTGTTGACAATAGTGTATGAATTGACGATCAAAGATATGACGATTGTTTTAGTCTACAAAAACATCCGGTTAACATCTGGAGTGTTTGATATCAATACCACTTCATATTTGTTAATATTATCAATTAAACTCACAAGAAAAACTCTTGTTTCCTCCCCAAAGTAGGGTCAAAAGTTATGCAATGCATGTGTAATTCAGATATATGAGGCTCAGTCTTCTGAATCTTTCTAGTGAGTACTAGGATGATTAACTGTCCCGGGACGCTGCTGAGACGGTCGTCGAGGACACCCCCGCTGAGGAGCAGAAGTGGTACGGTCCGACTGTGTAGTCAAGGATTTAGGAGTATGGGACGAGCTCATTAGGCTGATGGCAGGGGTGGCGGGGGATCAGGGTTAGGGGGAGATTAACCACACAGAGGCCTATAAAGCTTTGGTGTAATCCTCACACTGCAGACAAATTTAGAGCGACAGATATTCTACATATCTCAGCTCTGTCAGTCGACTTTACAAACCCCAGTAAACAAGAGGAAGAGGAGCTGGGACTTACTGTTTTCATTTCTGTACTGAAGATTTCTTCCTTCTCATCATCGCCATCAGCAGCAGCAGCAGCAGCAGCAGCCCAGAGGCAAACTAATAATAATAATAATAATGAAAAAGGGAAAGGTATGTTTTGTTTGTGATATTCTCCTTAATATATTCACACCAGTGTTTCAATGGTACCATTTTAAAAACTTTTTTTTTTTGCTGTCTTGTATGTTTTAGTGTGTTGAAGTGTTGTTGAATCTCTCACACATTAAAATGCTTCCATCTTCAGCTAAACTAAAGATAGATTAGGAACAAGAATGTGGTCTTTGTGAAACTATACCTTTTACTTAAACTTATCCCTAAAATTTCCATTCCCCTTAAATGGGGATTTTCCACATCAGCTGTGAAAAGGTGGAGGTCCATCACATCCACTTTAATCCTCTCAGACACATTGTAGGATAGAGAAAAGCATCAAAATGTGCCACAGATTCCTCGATGAAGGTTTGATTTTCTGGACTAACGGGCGTTTCCCATCAGCAGGTCAACGATGACAACGAACCCCCGACCTATCAAGAGGCCACCGCAGGTAAAGTGTTCATTTAGAACACACTCAAAACACACAAAAAAAGCCTGCTGCATTCAGGTCAAACTCCTCCTCCATGCTGACCCTTTTGTCTCCGGTTAAAGGCTACGACGACATGGAGGCCCAGTTCGCCTGGGATGACAAGACCATCAGACAGACCTTCATCAGGAAGGTACGAGGAAGACAGAGAACACCGGACCCATTAACGACGCCATTCTGACAGCATGTTCCTCCTCCCACAGGTCTACGCCATCCTCCTGGTGCAGCTGCTGGTCACGGTCGGCATCGTGGCGCTCTTCTCCTTCTGGTAACTCTATTTTGAAAGAACTCGTTTATTCTTTTATCCTGGTTGAAACAGTCATTTGAATCCTTTTGCATCTGCAGTGCTCCTGTGAGGTTCTACATCCAGACCCACCCTGGCCTCTACATGGCGTCTTAGTGAGTGGAATCTCAGCCGAAATGCAACGTCACCACGGTTTTTAGTCCTTTATGACGTTTGATCTCCTGATCTGATTGCAGCCTCATGTTCTTTGCAACCTATATCGCGCTGTCCTGCTGTGGAGAGCTGAGGTGAACCTGCCTTCCATCCTGAATTACACAACTATGCCTCTTCGGTTGATATTTAGTCTGGTAATATACGTTATTTTTATCATCCTTTCATCCAAACAGGAGGCAGTTTCCATGGAATATCATTTTGCTGGTTCTCTTTGTAAGTACCCACCCCTCTCATGCGAAGGTTAAACCATCTTAGGCTTCCATCGGGGTCACATTTGTTTTTGCTGTCTGTTCAGACCCTGAGCATGGCCTTCATGATGGGATTTGTGTCGAGGTAGGTACGGATTGTGACGTAACCCCTGCCGTCCTGGAACGGAGCGTTGACAGGGATCCTCTCCTTTCAGCTTTTACAACACCAAATCGGTGGTTCTGTGTTTGGGGATCACGTCTCTGGTGTGTCTTTCTGTCACCATCTTCAGCTTCCAGAGCAAGGTGAGGGCAGGGGCACGCAGGCATCCTGCTGTCCTTTGGCAAAGCTAAAGCCGTGCGTTAATCTGCCGCAGGTTGACGTCACGTCCTACCAGGGCGTCCTCTTCTCCTTGTGCATGGTCCTGCTCCTCTGTGCCATCACCATCTCCATCGTGGTCCCGTTCGGCTACGTAAGCTCACCTCTGCAGTCTAAAATAGACGTGATTAATGACTTAGACAACCCCAGCAGAAGGATTAGCGTTGCTCACTTAGCATGCTGCTATCCTTCCTGAACACATTTGCATATTCATCGCAGGTTCCCTGGTTACACGCCACGTATGCTGTCCTGGGGGCCATCCTCTTCACCCTGGTAGGAGCCAAACACCCGCCATCTGTCATTCCCCGCGCTTGTTTTTGTGGCTGACTCGTCATTCCCTCTGCAGTTCCTGGCGTTCGACACTCAGATGCTGCTGGGGAACAAGCGTTACACCATAAGCCCGGAGGAATACATATTTGCCACCCTCAGCATCTACCTGGACATCGTCTACCTGTTCAGCTTCCTGCTGCAGATCATGGGAGGAGGACGGGATTAACGCCGCCGTACGGCTGATCCGCCATCCCGGGTGTCCCTGACGGCGTCATGTTTGGTGAAGCGCTGCAGTGATTTCTGTTGTTGCTGGTTATTTAATTCCATCCATGAACACAAGCGCTCTGCTGATTCTGTCCCTCTGTCACATGGACATTCAGCCATTTTGGTTCCTGCACCTCGCCCTCCTACAGTGTGTTTCTAATGGAACAGGTGGTTCATGATATCTTTGAGGTCTGTGATGGTACAGAGGGGAAAGTGGGTCATAAATGGTCAAAAATGCACACAAACCCTATATGGCAACATCTCCTACCTATGTTACACCAATAAGAGGACTATTGGTGCTTTAACAATAAGGACAACAAGGTATTTATTTGAAGAAACATCATTAATGCAACAAAATATTAGAGCAGTTCTGTAACTGTAGGGATTTATTACATTGAACTGATTGTTTAAAATCATGCCTGGACTACAGCAAAAACACAGAATTTTCAAACCAAAAACACTATTTGGTGTTTTCCAGCAGCTGCTTGTGCTCTAGTCTGTTTCATTCTCGTTCTCAGTGCTCGTCCCAATTGAGCTGGTTTTTATTGTAGTTTATGGGGGATGCTGGTTTTATACCCTCAGATGTGTGTAAGCCTGGAGAAATCTTTCATATGAGACATCCAACCAAAATATTTTATTTATGTTTATGTGTGAGTGAGTGAGTGAGTGAGTGAGTGAGTGAGTGAGTGAGTGAGTGAGTGAGTGCTTCCATTTTCACTCCGATGTCAAATTCTGTTCTATTTTATCACAGCCACATAGTGAAGAGTGCGTGTATATTATTAGCTCTTAGACCTAAGTTGCAACTAAAATTGTGACTTTAATGTGGCCTTTATGGGATTAAGTAAATACCTTTATTTATTATTACTATTATTATAAAGTTTTTGAATGTGTAATAAAGATGTGGTGTGTTCACTGACCATTCAAATAATCGTGGCAAATTCTGATGTTATGAAATGTTAAATGTTACAGATCAACTGTAAAGACAAAGATGTTGTATCCAGCCAGCATTTAGGATCTACCACTAAAGAATCGTTTTAATGTAAAAAGTACCATTTAAAAACAGTAATTTTATACTTTCATTTTTTAGAAATATATATTGAATTATCACCTGTGTTAGGTACTCAACAATAACTTCAATGCAGCGTTATTTTAAGGAAATGAATGAGTTTGATTAACAATATTATTATAAAGGCATAAAAAGAGTAATGAACTTACTCTGACTGAATTTTTGTAATCAGTTTTTAAAGATTTAATTCCTAATGACTGACACCCTCAGCACTTCTAAGCATCTCATATAAAAAAAAGCATTTCTCTGGTGTGTTTGCAATTCTTTATGTCATATAAAAATAAAGAAATCGCTGCGTAGAGACTTTCCTGTCTGAGCTGCTGAAGATTTAAACCCCTCGGAGTGTGTAACCGAATTCTGGCACCCCTGGAATCATCTTACGTTCAATGCTATGTTCATAAAAGCAATAAGGCAATAGAATAAAATAAAGAATTACCCAGTCATTGAAACGAGACTTTTTATTAAAAAAAGGGGAAAAAAATTGACATATTCAAATTCAAAGAGAAATTTCAGAAAGAGGAGAACTTTTACCTCAATCAATTAAAAAAAAACAACAAAAGAAAAACAAACAAGTTTCAGACAAATTAGCAACTCTGGCACAGAAAGACAAATGTAGCCGAGTGGCTTTGCAAAATAACCAAATATCAAAACCTCTTTCCTCTTAACAAAACTGTACAAAATGAGTTCTTGTATAAATAAGAAAACGGTTCCCCAGCAGGTCCTGAGGTGAACCCACCGGATTCTCACACTTTTTAGAACTGACCTGAACTTGGTTCGTACGGTTTCATCCGCCGTTATTAGCTGAAACAACATCAGAGTAAACAATTGCATCATTCCATGATGTTTCTCTGCATGACTCAAATAAAGATGAACGGCCACAGTTTGAAAATCCAGAATGGCCCACCTCAGGGGTCCCGTTTGGAGATCCCGTTTTAGCAGCAAAACATTTTGAAGCTATGAAATAAGCCATCGGTTTCAATTAAGGATGGACACAAAAGAGCATTCTCAAATTTGTGGTCAGCTAAATATAATAAGTGCAAGACTTCCGAATGTTGCGGCCTGTCTCCAGAGCGCCGGATTGACCTTTGTGTTTCCTAAAATTTAAACGTAACTTAAACCTCTGCAATTTTCCGTGAAACGAAGCAAAGAAACACTGTTGTAACAAGTTGTCATTTCATAGTTTCAAAATCCAGATTTTTTTTTTCTTGTATTAAAAGTGATGGCTAATGACATGGAATATCAGTAATGTTCGGAGAACACGCGAATAATATCCATGACCTTTTCCTTCATGGTGCACTGAATGTGAAAACTTGGGTTTCGTCACGGTGGGTTCTGGACAAGCTATAAAACAAACGGACAAAAGAAAATATCCCCAAACGAAAAAAACACACACAAGAAGAAACAAACGCAAAGGTGCCAAAGAAGAAGTGGAAGGAAATTGGACTCTATTTACAAAAGTAGCTCTTGAGTCCGAAAACGTCTCTCTTTCCATTTTCTGCCTAAAACCGGATGTGTTTGCGCGCCAACACTCGGGTTTCTCACATAGCTGCTCATCCTTATCTTTCCCTTGGAATTCCTCCTTTAGCCTATGTTCTGGTTCAGCTGAGAGCAGTTTGTGGCAGGACTGGATGCAAAAAAAAAAAAAAAGACGGAAACGGGATCGAGAAGCAGAGCGTCTGACATCGTCTTGCTGGAAACCTCCTGGTGAAGCTAGCTCGGCCGTATGTACAACTTAGTGTTAATCCTATGAGAGATCAGGCAGCTTGTCTGAAATCAGAGTAAGGCTGGGCTAAAAACAGTTTTTGCAGGATCCCTAACAAGTTCTTTCAGACTTGCTTCCTCATTGAAGGCTGTAAGAATCATCTTTAATGGCACTTCCATGGTAGTGAGCAGTCCCTTGTAAAACCTTAGTTATCTACATATCTACAGGTTTCCACGTCTGTATAAATTAAAGCTTGTGAGGTTAATGGTGACAAGCACCCTGACGCAGTGTTGGAATCAACATCATGGATCAGTGTTAAATGAGGCCATTTGGTGCAACCTTTCACACTCTCAGGCTGACCCGAGGTCTGGAACGGAGATCTGGGAAAAAGCGAGACCAACTCGGTGTGCACAATGTCAACGGCATCAGGAGGGAACAAAATTAGCATCTACACTCTACGGAAAGCTCCACGCTACAGCTAAAGTCTACTTCAAAGATATATTCAACCGAAAGAAAATAAGGCAAATGAGTTTTTCAAGTGACAAAGACGAGAGAGAGAAAAAAAAGACACTGACCATTCGACACTAAAATCAAAAATCAGAACCAAATGCAGGTGACAACAGCAGCAGCATTTAAAGAAAGGACAGTCCGTCTCCATTTCCTGACGGACGAGAGACTCTCACTGTGATTGTGTTCGTTTTCCATTTGATTTCCCTCATTGATTCATTAACCTGTCTTAATTTAGCCACCGCGCCGATGCTTCTGCACCACAACCGCAATGGAACCGCTTAAAACCACTTCTTGTGGACAGAAAACGGGCCCAGGACGATTCTGGGCGTGACCCTTTTGGACGCTGCGCACAAGAATTCTTATTTTGCCCGTGAAAAATCATCTTCAGCAGCCGCAGCGTTAAAAAGCCCCTTTCCCAACGATCTGAAAGCTAGAATTTAAATATAAATATCTTTGATTGTCTTTTGTTCACTAGTGTAATAATGGTTTAAAAAGAAGGAGCCGAAGGAGAATTTGGTCTAGGTGTGCGCAGCACTTACAGGAAGAAGTAGCTTTAAACGGTTTGTCTCCATCGGTTACGACGACCACACCAGACACTTTTAAATCTGTACAACCCCTCCACACACACACACACACACACGCACGCACACACATTGCTGCACACAAAACAACAGACGTCAGGAAACAAAAATAAGAGTTTGCATATTTTACATTAAAAAAAAAAAAGACACATTGTGTTTTCACTCTTCCTTGAATCACCCTGAAACATCCAGAATGCATTGTTTTAAAAAATAAGAATTTGTTATATTAACGTGCACAAAAATAATGCTCTGGGTCTTTTTAATCCTCTTATTATTTTTTTTTATATATTTTTTTTCCTCTCGTGTTTGTTCCTTTTTACAGTTATCAAAATAGATCAAAGCCTCTGTTCCACCTTTGGTTGTTCAACTCATTGAGGGTGTGAGCAGGAAAGTGTTGAACTTTCTTTAAAAAAAAAAAAAGAAAACCCAAAACAAAGCAAATAAAAAACATTTCAAAAAAATGACACGTGCACACAAACACGCTCACACATGTTCCTTTTGTTATCCATGTTCAAGTCAGAGTGCTTGGTGATGGGATGGAGCACGGTTTAGTTCCAGCCGGGCACCGTTTGACGGCTGAGAGCTGGAAGACACACACACACACACACACACACACACACACACACACATACACACAAACACACACTTCAGATGATGCTTGCTCTGTCACATAACAAGAATATCTTTAACAATTGAGATTTGGATTTGCTAAGTAAGCAACAGGAAATATCCAGCAAATAGTGGAGCAATCGTAGCAGCAGGGTGCCCTTAGGAGGTCGGGAAGGTCTGGATAAGACCCCCAGAGGGTGTTGTGTGTAGCTGCTACACACAAAAGCACCTTTGGCTTTCAAGGACTGGGTGTGACAAGCAGCTTTGCTACCTAAATCAAAGCAACCCACACTGATAACAGGGGCCAGAACAATATTTAGGGCTCATCACACGTGCACAACAAAGGGTTGACTATTTTTCAGTCTCTTAAAACTACTTTCCAATGAATTAACGGAGTCATGGCACCCCCTAGTCCCAACACCAACAGCAGTAGCAATAGCAGCGGTGGGGGAGGGGAACAGCTGAGCAAAACGAACCTGGAGTCATGCCTCGAAGCTTTGAACATCCCTCTTCTTACCTTAAATTCACTTTGTGTGTTGGTATGTGTAGTTTGTGTGCTCTCCGGGGGCCTCCATGGTTACCGCCTGCTGTTGACCACCATTCTCCTAAAAGAAGATGTTTCAATGACAGTGGACGAAAAAAAAAAAGGCCAAAGTTGACTGGACTGAGCGCTCCTTACCTCTGGGACACTGGACGGAGGCACTGGGGTGAACTGTGGGATGTAGGTCCCCTGCATAGCTGTGTTGGCCGGAATATACTGTAGGTACACACAAACCTTCTTTACAAGGGGCTCTACGAAATGAGATCCCGACAGTCCTGCTAGCTGAGCTGACGAGTGCGTGAGGGTGCGATGCTACTGACCGTGCCCGTGTTGCCCAGTGACAGGTGACTTAGCTGCTGAGTAAGAGGTCCCATCATGGAAGTGGGCTGGATGGACATGGCGTGCTCCATTGTCGGTGTAAGAACTGTACCCTGTGAATGCCAAAAACATAGGTTCACTGCTCTTAAAAAGGAAACTGAACAACAAAATCCGCTAGCCACTTACAGCGGGCTGCATGAGGTATGACTGGTGATGCATCCAGGATGGGTTGTGTACCTGATGATGATGAGCAATAAGCAAACAAGGCGTCAGGCAGCGGCTCCACCCACTTTCCCTTTATTTAAGCTACAAAAATGCATCGTCCATGCTGCAGACTGAGCCCTGACCTAACGTGAAGATATTGAGAGCTTCTGCATACAATAGCAACAAAAAAGCACGTTGCCAGGTAAAACCGACACCCACAATCCCACCTGGTAGGATGAAACAGGAGAATGCATGTAGGGTGAGAGGGAAGTCTGGGTGATCATTCGATTCGGAGCCAGACTGTAGGGAGAAGAGTAGAACCTACAGAGAGAGAGAGAGAGAGACCGAAGGAGAGAGAGAGAATAAAAATACAGGAATTCGTGAAACGATGCTACACTCCCACACAACATCCAGCAGGGGGCAGCACACTCCCAGGATCGGAGTTTGGCGTTTAGCCTTATTTATATCAGAAGGGTTGGGACTGTTTTCAGTCAGTTCCTGTCCAAAGCTTACCCATTTTGTAAGGCTGTTGGGTCATATGCAAGCGTCATTCCTCCCTGGGAAAGAAAACAGAGGGGATTCAGAACATGTGACGTCATAATTGACTAAGAAAATCGGTTGAATTTGAGGAAGCTAAAAATGCAAAACTTTTATTTTCCCACAAGACTGACGGATATCCTGTTCAGGATATACTCATCTCACCGCATCTCCGTCTCTGGCCCAGGGTCTCCCATTCTGGAGGTATTTGCCCTGGTTCTGCCTCTTCTTCTGACCCCCGTCGGCAAACTTACATAATAAGGGCTCTGTGGGCACTGAGAAAGACGGGCAGGAAAGCATGAACAGAGAAAAATTCCACCTACGCCAACAATATTAAAGCAAACATTCCACACACCAGGCACTCCCGGTGGAGTCTTGATGAATTTGCCGTTGAAATGTTGAATTATGGCCTCGCACTTCTCTGTGGATTCCATCCTGAAAAAAAACGAAAAGCTCTAATTGAATTCGGGGGTTGCGATTGGAAAATATGAAATGCCGATTTTCTGCCACCCCGAGTCGCGCGACAACCCCCACCTGGCGAATCCCACCCCGCGGCTGGTCCCGTTGGCGTCTCGGAGAATGCGGGTGGAAATGACCTGACCGAAGGACTTGAGCATGCTCTCCAACTCCTGTTCATCCATGGACACTGGCAGGTTGGAGATGTACAGGTTGGTGGGGTCCTGCTCCTGTTGCTGGACAGTCAGTCACATGGAAATGCCTTTTCTTATTTATTAGAAATGAATAATTAATGAAATATAGAGCTCTTTCTGGCAAAGTAGTACACATTTGCGGTCACTTAAATGTTATTGCGTAACACTCTAACATCTTTTAGTCTGTGTTTTCTTCTTTTTTATGTGGCAAACGTAATGTGATACATTCACCTTCATGTTTTGCCAGTGTAAAAACAACATAACAATAGAATGAAGTGGGGAAAAAACCCGGGACTCCCTACAGGGATGGAGAGAACTAATGAGGCAGAGGAATAATCATCATAACTGCATGAACGTCGTGTCTCCTCTTGTTTGTAATTACCTGACCTTTCTGTCAAAAGCAAATGAGGGGGAAATGAGTTCAAACCTGGGGTGTTTATGTCTTTTACAAGTACCTGGACCGACATTACTCGAATATTACGATCTGATTTTCATCCCATTTCATATTCAACTATTACCACTTTATCAAAAGGCTGTAAAATCCATAGGCGGCTCTCCCGTGTTTGTCGTGGCTCTTGCCATGGGTGTGTCTTTTGTGTGTTTGCCGGCTCAGTGCGTGTGCGTGTGAGCTGACGTCTGACAGCGTAGGGAGGTGCGGGGAACTAAGAAAGGATTTATTTTTAACTTTGCCATAGTTCCCTGACACACGCGGCTCCTCTGGGCATGCAGCCTGGGAGCCCGGGAGGTGGTCCTTTCAGGTAAAACGTGTCCTCTGGGGACAGTGCGAGGTGTGGCTGCTTCTTTTGTGCGAACTGTCAGCAGCAGCCTGATGGTAAATGCATGGAACACAGATTTTAAAGCGCAGGTCGTCTATTCTGACCTGGGCCGCTGGGAAACACCTGTGTTTATTTAGGTTTTTTGCAGAGGATATCCACACCTCTGTGTGAGAACATGCCGCCCGGCAGGTCCGAGCTCCGTGTCCGGTTGCACTGAGATACGCAGGCCTGTGCCGCACTCTTGCAAATGAGCTGCGACCAACACCGGGGTTCAGTTGCACATGACGGGCTCGGGTCATTTTGCAGCGTGGATCCGTTACAGTTTTCCAGCACCGGGCTGAGGGAGACCCTGGTGTTACATTGCAAGGGTGTTTGGGTACAGGGGAATGGGGAGGAGGAAGGGACACTGGGGCAGGCCGTATTAAGTGCCGGTGTCAGCCCCAGGCCCGGGCCCAGACAGCAGACAATGCCAACCTTTTGTGCCTGTCCCATTGACAGCGGGTGTAGAGGCACCCTCCCCTGGTTTTCATCAATGGGGACCCTGAGAGCCAGAGGGATCAGCTTAATGGCCCGACAAGAGTTGCTTTGACTGCAGACACTCGGACAAAGAGCCGAGAACAAGCGCTACAAGGAGTGGAAGTTAGCAACGTACACAAGCGCAGAAATGAGGCGCGAGGGGGTGGGGGGGGTGCCGAGTGGGGGGGCTGACGAGAAGAGAGACAGAGACCGCACTGATCATTAAGCCGACCACCAGAATCGAGACTTATCACGAGGGCACCAAGGATTTCTGTTGCTCGATAGGCTGAGGTGGAAAAAAAAGTCATTTCTTACTTTGGCCATCTGAGCCTGGACACCGGTGGACTTTAAGGCCGTCACAGCCTTCTGCGCTGCGGCCGGACTGTCAAAGTCCACAAATCCATACCCTGTCAAACACAAAAAACATGGACTCGCGATGTCAGATTCAAACAATTCGGCAAAAACGAATAACTTTTTGGGCTGATGCCGGCGTTTTCCTGTTACAGTTATGCTAAGCTACATGCTACATGTGGTGCATCTGACTGTGATTCAGCAGGAACACAAAGACGCTCACCTTTACATTTGTTGGTGGTTTTATCCAGGATGGCCTTGGTTGACACAATTTTTCCATATCTGTGAGGACCGAAAAAAAGAAAACCAGGATCAATGGCTGCAAGCAGACTCGCTGGAATCCACCGTTTGCATGTCAGCCTCCCCAGATGTCCTGAGGCTGCCTACAGGTGCACACACGAACACCTACGCTCTGTGTCAATTCAGGAGAGCAGCGTGTGCCCTCGCCCTGTCTGGGGAAGGCTGTAAAAGTGTTCCTAGGAGTTCTGTGCCACAGACAGCCCTGCAGGGCCAAAAGCATTTTACTGCAGGCCTGGATCTGCACCACTCTTACAGAGCTTCCTGCAGGCATAAGCTGCACAAACACAACGAAAGTGGCCTTTTAGGGCAACACCAGACTGAAATAAACATAGGAAATTTTAATATAACGTGTAGTCAAATAGAATTTGTCGTCAGACAGCATTGCAGGGGCTGTGCAGCAACAACCCGGAGTATTTCCGTTTTGTTGAATTTATTCGCTCGTGGAAACTGCCGTTCGGCTGCTAGGGCGACATGGCGTCTGGGCCGACTGTACATTGTAACTTGATGCTTCAGCCCTTCAGCCCGCTTCCTTCCCACCGAGTCGCTCTGTCTCTCTTAGTTTTTCCGCCCTGGGTTCTCGGCGCTCCTCTGGGTCCTACGTTCCCTCCGACTTTTCCTAAATTACCCAGATCCGTGTCAGCAGATCTATGTCATGACTCATAAAGCACTGTTAAGATCCATGATCCATGCAACACATTTCTATTAGTCATGTGACTTGAGGGTAGGAAAGGCTACGATGCAGCTAATATAGATGTTAGTTATGCCTAAAATCCATTTTTACTGCTTTTTAATTGTTTTATCTATGTTGACATTGACTCACCGGATATTTAAACAGAATTACACAGTAACTTTGATAACCCCCTTTGATCCCCACATTTACGTCATTGTTTTTCAAAGAGACAGATCTTGGATAAACCGAGTAATTCAAATCAAAACGGATTCAATAATTGTCTCAGTTTCTGAGATTACTGAAAGACGAACCTAAATTTTGAAATGTTACTGATCAGAATTCACACCTTATTATAGGATTTTTTTTTTTATTTTTTTTTTACCAGCACAGTATTATTCTATTATGAATAGGCACAATTTCTAAAAAAAAGGCCGTTCCCATGAATCTATTATGAATGTTCTCTGAGAGGAAAAAAAAATCAAAACACGCTTTGCTCAGATGAATAATGTGACACGAATCTGTCATTTTCTTTCCATTAGAAGAAGTAAGTGGTTTTGAAAAAAACAAAAAAGTGAAAACCCAAATTAAGGACGTCGAGCGTGGGCAGAATAAAAGTTTGAGGCACATTTTCTCTCAGTTATCAGTAAAGCAAACAATCTTTAAGTGCACAGTTGAGATAATGGTGCTCTGACCACTGAAGTCGGCCATATTGAAAAACACTTAGAGAGGGTCACGATGCGTCTCATCTGGGGGGAGGATTCGGCTGTGCCGAAGACATAAAACAGACGGAAATATTCCATTTCTGACCCCCTCAAAACCCAGAACATCGGTCACGTTGCTCAAAACAGCGATAAAAATTCACCGTAAATATGAAATAAATGGCACATTTAAGACTCCTGTTGAACAGCAGAGGAACACAAAAGGCTGTTTCATGTCATTACCTAATGGCAGGGGGGGGGGTCCAAAGGTCTGAAGGCGGCAACTGCGTGACCCTCCTCTTACCTCAGACCCTCTGCTGCCGCCTCACTGGGGAGGCCATGAGAAACGGGACGTCTCTGGACTCCAGAGGGCTGACGGCCATTATTTCCCAGCAGGCCATGCTGCTACCCCCCCTCCCAACACACACACTTCTGTTTCTCCTTTGAAATTCGTGTGTGGCCCTCCGCACCCCCAACTAATCACTGCCTGACTTTTCTCCCGCCCCACAATGCCGCCTCTGTCCATCCACCTTCAACCTGAACGCACGCCGCAAGGGGGGGGGGGACGACATGTGATCGATCACATGATCGACGGCGTTTATGAGTTATGGCTGGGGACTCCTTCATTAAGCCGTGTCACATTGTTTAAAGTTCAAAAATCACATCCGCGGCGTGCAGGGCGGCTCCGGACGGCACCAGACAGAACCAGATTTATTTCGACTGGATTCGATCTTTGCATGTCTGTTTGTTCTGTGTGTATGTTTGTTTGTACGGCTGACACGTCACTGGGGCTTGGCTGTTTGTCAAGGCAGGCGTAAGTGCAGGGTTAGATCGGGACGTAAGGAGGCAACACGCCGCCCTTCTCACGCCACGTCTCTGGGTCCCTGTTTACTGCATGCTACAGCTCCCACTTGAGAGTAATTTCATTTTGAAACTGCGTTGCTTACGGTAAATAATCCCTAACCATCGTCCTCCCCAACCACTGTATCGGTACTGTTGATTTAGTTTGGCTTTTCTGTGTGCAAACGTGCATCATTAAAGTTTTGGGGTGATGTTCTTGTGAGATTAGAGAAACAACTTGCAGCAGTTTTCTTTACACGTAATTGCGCAATAAACCAAGTAGGTGTTGGAAGTCACTCACGGCTGGCAGAGCTTGACCAGGTCCTGGTCCGTGGTCCCCGGATGGAGGCCGCGGATGTACAGGTTCGTTTTGCTCAGCTGTTCCCCTCCCCCACCGCTGCTATTGCTACTGCTGTTGGTGTTGGGACTAGGGGGTGCCATCTGGTGGCCGGAGGACACATAGGACTGCTGTAAAAGGAGAAAAAACACAGGAATTGAGGTGAGAGCGCAGGAACACACATGAGAAGTCATCCAGGAGGGGTTTCGGCAGACGCGGGACAGGATTGAGGGATTTCAGCGACCGTTCAAAGGGCGACAAAGGCAATAAGCTGAGGTGCAGAGTGTAATCCTGCCAGAACCAGATGATTACACTGGAGCCAAGAAAAATGATACAGCCTCTATGTCAACACTCACCAATACTGCTTTCTAAGGGGAATGTGGGGCCTCTTGGCTCCTACTCCATATAGGGGAATGGGGCCTCTTAAGCCGTCTCTATGCTGGGTAACTTCTTTTTTACTTTAGGGGCCATAAATAAAAGAATCTAGAGGTAGACATTAAACTAGAGATTAAGACAAATTCACAACTGTGTTTCAACTACACCAACATGTTGAATAAAACACTTAAAAGTCGTGTGTATTCTGTGATGGAGGCAAAACTCTAGGAACAGCAGAAACGGGAAGTGAGAATTTAATGTAAATGTAGGTATTATACATTATACACGGCAACAACTGAGGAGCAAACAATGAAAGAGGAAACCGTTCAGCAAACAATGTGGCCTCAGCAGCCCTTTACTATCACGGTAGGTCAGGCACACAAAGTTTCGTTTAGGGCGAGAGGTCTGAAAACAATCCTCACCGCCAATTCTGAAGGGAGTTGGGCTGCTCCTTCCTGTTTATGCTGCTTTCTAGGACATCCACGTCAGCCGCGTGTTGAAACCAGAGGAGCATTTTCAATTTGAAAGCAGCGTAACTGACCTTTTCCCACATTTGCAGGAGGCAAGAAGGAAAATAAGTGAATGAAACAGCCCGCCGACATTTTTATTACTGCGTGAAGATATGTGTAAATCTGGTGTAATGATCTAATATCACGAGGTTTCGGGACCAGTGCCATTAAATGCTGGTAGTAAACCAGAGCAGCCAACTAGCCAATGACTCAACCAACAACAACATGAAATAAAACCGTTGCGTAACGACCAGTGAATCACTACATCCCACCTGTTATTCTCCTTAGGGAAACAAAAGATTGTGTAACCCTGCAGAGGTTTCTTTCTGTTTTATTATTGCTTAAATGATCCAAGCCTGGATCGACGCCTCTAATAGGACTCTGAGAATGAACCAGCAACACGTTTAGACCAGACCAGCCCCACCGTTGCACTCAAAGGAATTAAAACATGCTTCCTGACGGAGCGTGATGCTCCAGGCTTTAAAAACAGGACAATGGCTTAATTAAGGGGAGAGATGAGGGTCACTGATCAGACTGCTAGTGTTTGGGAAAGGCCCAGCGGGAAGTGGCAGTCACAACAGAACCACCAGCAACAAGCACGCTAATTAGACACCATAAATAAGGCACGGGCCCCTCTTAGAAAGCCCCTCTGACCTCTATTTCACCAGCAGCATGGTGGCTGCTGCAAATACTTCATGGGTGCTGCCTGCGACATCTGCTGAGGGTTCTTTCCACATGTGTCAAACTCAGTCCTCGATCCTGCCGGGTTTTCTGTCCTACCAGGCTGAAAATGCATTCAGTGGGATAGAAAACCCGGCAGGATCGTGGCCCTCGAGGACTGAGTTTGACATGCCTGCTTGAGACGCCTGAACACACCTAAACTACAACCGCTACAACGGCACAATACAAATACAAGCTGACTGACTTAGCTGACTGAAGTTAGCATGCTAGTTAGCATATTATGTTAACAATTTAATCTTTTGCATGCATTTTATTATTGCAACCTGGGCAAATTCAGAAATGTGAAATACTGTCAAAGGCGAGATAGCTAATGGAAGAAAAACTGCCTATGTTATACTATTGTAAAATCACGGGGGACAGCTTCTGCACATCTGGTATTTACCCCAGCGCAGATAATCCTCTCGTCCTTAGCTACTGAAACCCGCCATGTTTGTATGTGCAAGTTGCAGTTTTAAAAGGAAAATCAAAAGAAATGGGCGTGTTATTTACAATCCACCATTTGAAATTAAAAAAGGTTTCATGTTTGCTTTTCTTTAAGCCCGAGTCGCCGGGGTCAGGAATGTGTGACTGCATTGTGCACGTGTGTCTGTGTGCGTATGTGTGTGGTAAATAAATCACAAAAAAGGTATAATCAAACATAATCGTAACTTGGTTTAGGTCACAGAATTTGAGTTTCACATTTTTTAGGGTGAGTAAAGGTTCTGGTATTACCTCTTAAAGGGAAAAGACCACATTTGGGTGTAAATACTACAGAAAAAAAATGTTCGGAACTGACAGGGAACAGCTATGAGTCGACGGCGGTCTTCTAAAACTGTACTAAGGTATAAAGTAAACTTGGATCAGGCACTGCCGGTGAGAGAATATACAGTTTCTGTAGTCAAAACAAGATCAGACATGCATTGTTTAGCCTACGTGTCTAAATGTACATAGAATTGTATGCCATTTGAGGTTAAGAACTTCCCCCAAACTTGTTGGAAACACTCTTGTTTAGCAGTTATATTTTTACACTTTTGCTGAAAAGAGTATTTATCACACAAAAGAAAGACGGAATCCAAATAGCTCCACTGTAGCAACTGTCCAACGCTTAAAGGGCAGTCGAAACTTCTATACTCTCCAAGGACAGAGACATTTGTTCTCTTTCCCAGGGCTGCAGGGACACAATGACATCAATTTGTTTTTGACATATCACCCGGACTTCCTTGTTCAGTATCTGAGAACTGTCGCAGGATTGGTCAGAAATTCTAAGTGGGCGTGGTGGAAAAGAATTTGGTCAGAATATACGAAAGTCAAGTCATTGAGTAAGACTTAGACAGACATGCAAAAGGCTAACAATGGATAATCCTCTGTCGGAAGAGCTTTGTGCACAGAGGTGAACATCTGCCCCGAAAGATGGCGAGATGACGAGCGCGCGGCGTGCGCTGCAGTGGGAGGGACCTCTTACAGGAAGTCTGCACGCTGGTTTTTCGCGAAGTACCAAATGTCCCGGCCAGAACAAAATGGCCTTCTTCTAAACGCGCCGATGCCGTCTAACCTTCCCCTCTTTCTTCTGCCAAAACATCATAAAAGAGTAAAAATAACACGGAAATATTTCAGGGACAAAAATACATAAATCAAAAACAAACTATAAATAATAGGCTATCTTTAGCCCCGCACATGCAGTCTGATGTTACGTGTTGTCGTCCAGACATGCGTAATTACACGACAAGAGGAAAGCGCAGCTCTCATTAGCTGTCCGACGCAGCTGTCACTGTCCCGTCATCTGGAGCGCTCCCACTGCTCTCCAGTTTCACCCACGGAATTCCACCAGATTCCCAGAACCGACGGAGGACGAGTCAGGGGTCCTTCCGTCCTCCTCCATCCCGCCTGCTCCCCCGCTGCAACACCTCTCGTGAACCCAGCCGGCAAAAGAGCTGTAACTGTCTGAGCGGCTGTCAGATTTATCGGCTGCCTGGATGAGTCTTCACCTTCCTGAACGTATGGATTTACACCGCAGGGCTGCCGCCTGATGTGAACCCTGCTGTGGGTCTTCAGAGGGAGGAGGGAATCATTTACTGTGCATTTATTACAGCGCCACATGTAATAAAACTGCAATAACATAGGTAATTACTAATCGTTAAGTACTTACGGTGCATACTTTGACCAAAGAATCATAGTCTAATAACTAATCTATTAGTTTTATGAAATACAATAGCAATTAAGCTTACATTAATCATCCCAAACGGGTGGTAGTTATTTTTTCTCCTTGATCTGCTGTATTTAGAATTAGCAAATATTTTTGGTGCAGACGGGGGTTGGAGGTGAGGCGATGGAAGCCGCTCTAGACTCAATCAGTCTGAAGCCGAGTTGCCCTTCCATTTGGTTTTTGTAGAGAGGAGGGCTCAAAGCATTCTTGGAGGGGGGGGAGGGAGTTCAGAGAAGAACAATGTTGGCACGGCTGGAGCTGCAGACGCACCAGACAAAGAGAGGTTTTCTGCGCGACAGACGGCGCTGACCCCGAGGACGGCGACCAGGCGGAGCACGTTAGCGGGGACACGGAAGGTGCAGCGTCAGGAGCGGTTTTAATGAGACACGCTAATCTGAAAAACCCGAATCAAGGCAGAGCCCAGACTCAGGCCCACAGCTAATGTGAACCAGAGCGGAGAGATGATCTCAGGACAAGCACGAACCAGAACCAGCTGTCTGGACTCATCCTGCAGGCCACTGAATCCCACCCAGCATAGAAACTGCGGATTTAATCAGCTTTAAAAGACGCCCATCTCTGCCGGGAGCCGGGATGCGGGGGCACTTCTCGTCCTTCTCTCCCGTTTATTTTCCACCTTGTTTTTCCTTCTGCGTGTAAACACATTTCGTGTTGTTATAGCAGTGAACACAACAGCACTTTTTAGCGACTGCTGCTGCCAAACGCGGTTGGTCAGCCGCCCATCTTGGATTAATCAAGTATTGCATTAATGAAATCAAACAGGACAGTGGAGATTACGCACAGGCACAGAAACACAGAAGACTACATAAAAAGGGACAAAAGATGCCTTTTAAGCCGTCAGTAGAGCTAAAAACAAATCAGTAATAGTGTCCATATTTTTGGATCGACTTGCTGACCAAATAACGGCCAAATCTGCGATGAGGTAACTGGAATCACTGAGGAAATTTCCCCTGGTTGAAATAAACTGAGGCGATTGGCTAATTCAGTCACTGATCACATATAAATCAGTTTGATCAACACGTCCAAACGCACAAAGTATGTTGAACCACCATCAGATACCCTGTGTAAAAATATCTGAGCCGAGGCTAAAAGAAGAATTCCAAGGTCTGCATTCCAACCAGGTGCCAGGGACATGAACTCTTACCTGAAACTCCTCCTCAACACTCCCCCCTCCTTCTACACCTCCTTTTTTCCCCCTTTTTCTGCGCTGATCTGCAGACCTTCTGCCACCGTACGCTGTTGCCAGCCTGTCACAGTTTGATGCAGAAGCACGCAGATGCCAGACTTTCATGCCGGGTCAGGTGACCTGAGCTGAAGGAGCGTGGAAACGGATCCAAGCGCGTCGCGGTAGCGTTTTGGTGTCAAATATCTGAAAGCAGACTTCTGTCCCCGTTCTCCCAGCACACCAAACGATTTAAACCCACCAGCCTGGATGCTGCCGCACTTGTTCCATCGCTTCAGCCACAATCGCGCCTGTACTTTTTGTTTTTCAAGGTTAGACATCTGACAATCAGCAGCTATTGTGTGGTATCATGTTATAACCTGCTTCACCATCCTCGCACTTGTGGACCCAGCTGGGGCACTGCCAGACTATGGTCTGCCATTAGCTCCCAATCCATTGGTTCGACAATGTCCCATGTTTTGGTTTCGTTTCCTAGAAATCTGCAGCTTCCGGTAGCAGAAGAGAAAAAACTGAACTCACGCCTGTGCCGACTTGAACTGAACCAGTCAGGCCGGCTGGGTGATCAATCAGCCTCCAAAAGGGGTCAAAGTTACACCGTCGCTGTTGGGTAACACAGATAAGATCAGGATGGGGAAGGCGGCTGCGTTCGTGTCTTCCGACACAAAATATTCTCACTCTTGACCTGAGTCAGTTCGCACTTAACTTGTCTTCTCGTGATAAAGTGTTAGAACAAGTTAGTCTACACTCATGCATTGAAAGGTTACTTTGTCTCACGTACTGATTTGTTGTGCGATCGATCCTGAAGACGTTGCCATTGGTAAAGTTTTGTTGACAACAATGTTATCGGTGACTCCAATTTAAAAAATACAAAGAAAAAAATGGATAAATAAAGAAAAAAACCTCTTTATTCTGTTTTTCTTGTCATTTGACTTGCAATTCAACGACAGTTGTGCATGCTAATGCTAATAGAACATGTGTGAAACACTTTGTTGACTTGTTGACTCGTCTTCCTTCTTGAGTCCAGATGACACTCGCGAGGTAAAGCATCTTTATTTTTAGCTTTATGATTCCGTCAGTTAACGTAGCCGCATTGCGAAAAGCAAAAGATGAAGTCAACTTTTGTTCCCATTCATGTGGGTTGGCGGGGCTTCTCGTGCGCTGGGGTGCAACATTCCCGTTACACATGTGTGGGCGAGTCCGTGGAAGTGCAACTTTTAATTTAACGTTATCCACAGCACAGAGCAAAGAGGTTTGTGTTTATTCCTCTCAGATAAATACACAGCAGAAATATGCTTGGGGGGGCTCTTCCTCATCATAATCGACGCCTTCCTCTATTGGAAGATGTCGACTACCCCCCCAGGCTGCTGCCCTGATATCGCCTCATACCATAGTCTCAAAGTTATGTGCAAGCGTGTGAGGAGCCGTGCCGAAGCGATAACACTTGCAACACACACGCACGCCAGTTTAAAACAGCTGCCACTACTCAGACCCGTCCAAGCCACTGATGTGGTGACGCGCGCTTACACATGCAACATCTGCGAAGGCTGATAAAACAACAAAAACAGGCACTCAAAACTCTGTAAGTCCATTTGAAAGCAGCTATTTATTCCTTTGAACTTTATTCCTTTGACATGTTCTTCAGATCACTGAGGGAGGAGCTCCTTCGGCGCCACTGCTGCGGGTAAAAGCTTGAACGCCTCCGGAACGCATGATGATGTCACTGGCCTAAACAAGCTATGTACCCCCGCGAACCACAAACACACTTTCAACCTGTCCCTGACCTGTTTTCACCAAACTTCAGCCCACTTCCCCAGATGAGAAGAATCGCACATGGTGGAGGCGCCATATTTACCATAAGGAAAAAAAATGAGAGAAAGGGCGGTGGTTTACCACCACGAGAGGCAGAAGTGCGGTTGCACGAAAGCAAAACTCCCGAAACGGTTTGACCATGAAACACACCCAGAGCGTCCGAGCATCCGCTGAGCAAAGGTGTCACAGCCACGTGTTCTGCAACTACGCCTGTAGTTTTCTGTTGGGTTTTTTAAAAAAACAACTTCTGTCATCTCAGCTAAAGTCAGACACTTGCATCCTATCTGCTGATCAGATCTGGATGAATCAGCAGATTTTGTTTGTCTCTCCACCCTCGGGATGCTCTAATGGGGAGGTCGGCTCGATGGACAGACTCCAGAACCAGAACATCTCCTTTCCCGCTGTCAAGGTTATCAATATATTTATTCAAAAACGTTCACAAGGCGTTAAAGATCCAGCTGTTGTAATTCTTCTCTTCTTCCACGTTTAGCTGAGTTTTGGCCTCGGCCAACATCCGCTGGGACCATTTCTTGAAAAGTGCAACCACTGAGCCGATATCAAAATGTGATTGACGAGCAAACATGAGCGTTCGACGGTGCCCCGAGCGAGACGCACAATACCAACGTGAGGCAACGAGCTGACCGAGATTGATCCAAGAACATTAATTCAATTTAGTTGAGGGAGGAAATGAGTTTCGGGGGCCAGGACTGGTGATCACTTCAAACAGGCTCACACAAAGCGCTCCTCTCACCTCTTCGCAGGCCTATTTTTGTCTGCAGACTTCTATTTGGTGTAGCGGCGCGGCAGAATGTGAGCAGGCGATAAAAGAACAAGTCGGTGGAGGAGGAATTGTCAGTTAAGCGACTGGAGAACAAAGCGTTCAGGGACAGGTTACAAGTTATTTGTTTAACAGCATCAACTGGATTATTACAGAGAACAAATAAGCTTAGTTGAGTCATTAATGACCAAAACAGCTGCAACATAATCATTTAATCATCCAATAGCACTAATATAAGGTAGGAAAAGTGGAGCTTTTATAAATTGTTATATTATTGCATTAATTCCAGTATTCCCAGATTAGCCAAAATGTCGAATCACCTATCAGCATGTTGCTTTCTTATCAGGGAAGTAAACTGCCGTTTTGTTCTGCAGACAAGATAATAAACACTTCAGAGCCGATTAGCTGGTGCTTCTCCTGGCACGCGCAGCAGCTCGGCTTTGAGGCTAATTAGCAGCCTTAGTTCTGTGGGAATTACAGAAAAATTAAGTACATCCCAGCCTGTAATCATTCCTCACGACTTTCTGCTGTCTCGACCTTTATTCTGGCAGACTGGACAGGCCGCCAATAACTATATTATAAGTCGTATGCATTGTTAATGATGAGGATTTTGCCCACTGCCACCACTTTCTGGGGTTCCGATAACTTTAAACAGCCAATGACCAGATTGAGTGGGTATGAGGGGGTGTCCTCTTCCCAACATTGAGCCCCGAGGTGAAGTAAAGTCGGAAAAATGATTTCACTTCGTATCGTATCATGATATTTATGGTTTTAGCCAAGGTGAGCTAAATGAGCTCGCTATCAGTTTGAGGAAAAAGTTGGTCATATAGCCTCAAATTTGTCCTAAAGATCAAAAGGAAAATCTCGTCTGTTTTGTAATCGCACGCTCGCAGCGTGTTTTGTGGGTAGTTGTGGGTAGTCGGTCAATGTCGTTGTGTGTTCCAATTATATCTGTAAATATGGCTGGCTGTAAATATAAGTAATAAATGTTGCCCCTCTTCCCTTGTTTGGATCTAAACTCAGGAAGTTGCATAGCAAACAAACCAGGATAACGACAGTCCACTTTATTCTTGTGTAAGTTTTGTTGACAACATTTTCACTACTTTGCATTTCAATTAGCAGCGTTATTTGTGTTTGCACTATTTTGTACCATAGAGTTTTGAGATCTGCACAATAAATGTTATCAAAACAAATTGTAGGTTATAGATTACACATCTTTTCTGCTTGTTTCTTGATCAATTTAGTCATCATAGTAGAAACACTTTCATTATAATTTTCACACTTGAGTTTATACTGATGTGTATGTGGGTGTGTGTATGTTTATATAAACATACACACATACACACACACATACATACATACATACATACATACACACACACACATACACACACACATACACAACACAACTGCACCAACAAGATAGGAATGTTTCTAATGCAACTCTGACAACCTGAGACAAACTTTGAGCTGAAGAGTTTTAAGCCTCTGGAGTAACATCACATCTTTACCGAAGAGCAACATGGAGACAAAGTTAAAAGCGCCACTCGTTCGTAATGTGTGTGTGTGTGTGAGTGTGTGTGTGTGTGTGTGTGGGGGGGGGGGGGTTACGGGTCGCTGGAAGCTATCCCAGCAGGCACTGAGTGATAGTATATTTCCTATACATCCTTTTTCAGCTTAAACAAATGACGTTGCTTACATTCTGGTTTTTGAGCGTGCGTGCATGTGCTCGTGTCACTGCATCACGCTGTTCTGCATCACGCTGCAGGGGGTCCACTTAGCAGAACTAACAGACTGCACATGATGGTCAAAATGCACCTTTGCGATCGCACCAACCAGCAAAGGAGGAGTACTGTCGGTGAAATATCCCATAATAGAAATGATCATTCATGACAATAATCCACAAAGCAGTACATACCAGCAATCCGTGCACTAGGAATTTAAATTCACGACTTTTAAGGGCTCTTAAATCCATTTAAACTGTAACATCGCGTAACCTTCACGTTAACACAGAATCTGAGCCGGAGAGCTGGATTCCTGATTGTGGGAACGTTAGTCATCCTGCTCTGGTGGGATTTTGGAAGGGGTGGGGCATATTCCGCTTTCAGATGGGAAACAAGGAAAAAAAAAAAAAAAAAAGTTCGCAAACTTACGCGGGAGCGGAGACAATGAAGAAGTGAAATTTCACCCAACGCGTCCCAGTGTCAGAAGTGGAATTCGTGGAAGATTTCCCTGTTTTTTGGGGGGCCCCAGAATGTTCACCCTGCCCCCACTTCCACAAACACATCCAGGACGCAGACGCGCTCCTCAGTTCCCCCGAAAAGTTGCTCTCCCCCATTGACTCTATTTTTTTTTTCTTTTTTCAAAATGAGTAAGCGGAGCCATATCGACATCCTCACCGCGCTCCACACACGCACGAATACTACCAAATAAAAGCCCCCCTGTCCGGCTCCTAACCTGACAGGACCGAGCCGAGGTGAGCGGACCGCCGCTCCGCGCCGCGCCGCCGCCGCGCGTCCGAGCCGTATTGTCCGCTCCGCGCAGTCTGAAGTTAAATTCTGTACGTTTCGCTTTTCAAGGACACTGCAGCTCACTGTCACAAGCCGCTTTCGGTCGCGGCACACGCTGGAACACTGTCCTAAAGGGCAGAGAGGCCGAACACGGGGGAGGGGGGAATCCCCGAAGCGCTCACCTTTTTGTTGTTTCTGTTGTTGTAGCCGTTGTAGGGGTTGATTCCTGCCCTTGGCGGTACGGAGAGCAGCATTTTTCTCGGCGCTATGTCCGGAGCGACGAGCACAGCCCAGGCTGCCAGCTGACGTCAGCAGCTGGGGAAGTGAGTGCCTGGAGTCCCGCTGCTTGACTGCAAGTGGTGCTGCTGCTGCTGCTGCTGCTGCTGCTGCAGGACAGGGGCCCCCGTCGACGGGCCCCCCGGGTTCCTTCACGGCTGCTTCGCTTCCAGGGGGGTCCGCGGATGGGAGAGAGGGAGGAAGGGGGGGATTAGATCTACTCCCCTTGTTAGTTTTTCTGAGCAGTTGAAAAGAAGCTCCTCCAAACGGAGACCCTGTGGACAAAAAAGCACGTGGATTCAGCTTGGGTGGTGTGGGGGGGGTCCTTAATTTACTTGAGATTGGTTATTCACGCAGGGGCCACTGTAAAGCTGACCATCCTTCATCCTTTCATTCCTGGTTGGAAGAGGAAAAGAGCAACCCTGTTCGCTCCGTTGTGTTCTGCGTCTCCCTCACTGACCTCCCTCCTCCCGTCCGTATCTGCCCACAGAGTCGTGGTTCCTCTGGCGTCTGACGTGGTCACGAGTCGTAAACATCCTTGGTCAAGCATGTGGATTTCAAACTAAAGATGTCCTCCTGCTGCCACTGGCAGGTGGGGGCTCCATCTAATATGTGCTTTGGTATTACAGCAGAAATATTGTTGCGTCTTAACATCAGGAAGTGACGATTACCTCACTACTTACAGTCAGTAAGTGCCTCCAAACCCACTAACGGGGCAAATACTGACAGGAGCCATCTTTCTGGCTCTCACGAAGCTGGAGGGAGACGCTTCTAATGATGACCTCTGGTCACTCAGCAAATGTTTAAAGCGTTCATCTCATGGATAAAAATGTCAAATGGTTGCATCAGTGGGGAGGATTAACATGGACACCTCACTGTCCCACAAAATATGAAAATAGCAATAAGATAGATAGATAGATAGATAGATAGATAGATAGACAGACAGACAGACAGACAGACAGACAGACAGACAGACAGACAGACAGACAGACAGACAGACAGACAGACAGACAGACAGACAGACAGACAGATAGATAGATAGATAGATAGATAGATAGATAGATAGATAGATAGATAGATAGATAGATAGATAGATAGATAGATAGAGTGAGTCAAACTTCGTGCTGTCCTGACAGACTGGTGTGTCATGTGGTTGCACTGGTGCAGCTGGTTCTCACCATGTTGCTGTCCTGCAGTTTCCTCTGAAGGTCACAGTTGAGGGCGGCAAAACAGGAGAAGCTGCACAAGCAGCCGCCCTAAACTTTTACCACCAGAATGTGAAACTCTGTCCCCCGGTCACCTCTGCACCGGAGGAGACTGTAGCCGCTGATCTATTTCTGCTGCGCTGGGTCCAATAAAGAGTCAAGCTAGGCCGGACACGGAGGGTCCAGATCGTAGCCGTTTACCTAGATTCCCTGTGAAAGTTGATTTGAGGGGAAACTTGGGGCAATTCTAAGCTTTCATTAAACTGTTGCTCTCCTGGAGCCCTAAATATTCTTCTGCATGGCCGTCTGACCGGGCCAGTTGGCACCACCAAGTGTCCCACTGAAGCGTACAAGCGGATCGACGACGGGCTTTCTGTGAATTGCTGCCTCGGGCTGTTCCTCTGTCTGCTGCCGAGGAACACACCAGTGACATTGTTGCACTCAGCAGAACATCGCGGAACAGCCAGCCGCTCTGACGACATCAACATTGTTTGGACGTCAACACGCTGGTTGCCGGGAAACCGTGGCCTTATTACATCTAGAGTAACATAGTGGGTGTGATCTGCCTTTACTGTGGGTGATGGTGCATTTGTGGTCTCCACTGGGAGTTAAACTTGACGCCATGGTGCCTTCACTGAGTCCAGCTGCGCGTCGGAACTTTGGCTTTAAATAAAAAGAGAAATTCACACTGCATCAGTTGTGTGATGCAGTTGTGTCGTGCCGCCTGTGTGTGGAAGGGGGGTATTTCCTCATGCATTTTGCTGTCCGATTGGGTTTTCTGCCAAAGTTCCAAGGTGTGTGTGTTTGTATGTGTGTGTGTGTGTGTGTGTGTGTGTGTGTGTGTGTGTGTGTGTGTGTGTGTGTGTGTGTGTGTGTGTGTGTGTGTGTGTGTGTGTGTGTGTGAATGGTGTATTAGGGTTCAGAGAGTTCATGTATGAGTGAGGGGTTCAGTCACTGAGAGCGTCAATGTGAGGTTCAAGGTCAGCTGTGGGGGGTGTGTGTATGTGTGTGTGTGTGTGGGGGGGCGGTGCGGGAACGCTGGCTGAACACACAGAAGTGGGCAGAGAGACGGGAAAAGGGAAAGGGTCACTTTTCAGAGTAACAATTCAAATGGGTGTGGACAAGAAGTTTAACAATTACAAACTACGGCGGACTTGCGCACAGTTTACCAGCGCTCCACCGTTTTTGTGCTCTTTATTGATAAAAATACAGTTTTGTCATAAACCAGAAGGACAAACCTTTTAATAGAACAGAATCATTTTATAACAAACAGAAATAAGCTATTGTGAATCCTGAAGTCATAATGGACAGGTAGTTTTTGCACAGTTTATAATATTACACAACAGGGGAGGTGAACTTTGACCTCATGCACACACGCGCGCACACACACACACACATTTCTGGGATGGAATGTATGAGGAACTGTGATAGAGAGGAAGCTGATGAAAATGGTACTATCACTATTCTATACCATTCAGTAGAATCTATAGATTTACAGGTGGCCACCAAATGAAAGATCAAATTTATCAAATTATTTCCAAGAAATATATTAATTCCGTTTCCTTTGTTTCTGTTGTGTAATTCTTCCAAGTTAGTAAGATGACAGATGTGTAAATAAATCGCTTTCTCCTTTGTAGAAAATACAGTTTCCAAGAGGTTTTGAGTGTCTTAGTATTCCAGCTGGAAGTAATCTGAGCAACGGATTCTTGTGTAAAGGTTTAGAAAGAAAAAAAAAGTCGGTGATGAAGTGCGAGGGAAGGGAATGAGGGGATGATGGCGGGGGGGAGGGGGCGAGCGGATGGGGGATGGGCTGTTTGCGCATGCTTCAAATTCCTTAGCTGTTATCAGCATTGGCTGCTCCATAATTGTTCCTTTTCAAGGAGGAAAGAAGGAAAAAAGACTACAGAGAGTGAGTGGTCAACACCGTGATGCTTCCTCTGCAGGCACAAAGTTCAAAGGGCCAGGGACATTCACTTTGATCTGCCGGGCCGCCATTTTTAGACTAATTTGGACACAGAAAACTACAAAGTTAAAGCCTGGTTAGAAATTTCCAACACTTATTTGAACCTTAAAGTCGTGATTGTGCTCTGCTGCTCTGCTATAATAGATTATTTACAAGGTTGCCCACATGCCTCTGATAATGTTTTTTTAATGGGGGTTCTGATGGTCTAAATAAGTGTTTCCTGTAGGGTTTCAGGCAGACAAATATAGAAGAATAATTTAGCCCAAAGCGTAATCACCCATCATATTTTGTCCTTAACGCTCCAAAATTTGCTGCAAACTGTTTGTCTGCTCCTCTGGTGAGACCCAAACACACAGGAAGTGATTTTCTGGAGACCATTTGGCTCTCAGGCGAGGGGGAAAGGAGGGAGAGGGGGCGGCTGAGACGCCATCTCTGTGTTTTTTGTAGTTTTTTTTGTGAGATGCCTTTCAAAAAATTTGTAGAAGTGTCCATCAAAGTTTTCCAGGATTACTCAGAACACGTGTTTAACAGTAAGAGCAGAACGCCCCATTAAGGCTGCAGCCAACTGGGCGGAGGTGCATCACGGCCCTGAGCTGTGGATGAAAGGATGACGCAAGGAATCCGGGGTCCAGTCATGACACAAACCAGATGAATGGTGCTTTTACACCAGACACAGAAAACTGGAGCTGGACCATTTGTCTGAAAATGGGTTCTTACAGAGAGCAGAGGGAAAACAACCCTGTGGCAACCTCTTTGGAAGAGGAAGTGAGAACTTTTGCTGGCAACTTTTAGGTTTGCAGGAACTGTTCGAAAGAAAAATGCCAATGGCACCAAGATTTCAAAGTTTGATTCCGTTATTCATGCATCATTCTTGATGTTCACGTTAAATTACAAATAAATTTAGCGGAAATTCTTGCAGTGTAGATAAGGCTGCAGAAAAGCTCGGAAGGGGAAGAGCTCAGTCGCTGTGTTATACCCACACCTGCTGGGGGATGGTGGTACTTACTGTTCCGTTGTATATTTACCGACTTCCGTCATTGCGAGGTTGTAAAAATAAAGTTTAACTATTTTTTTGTGCATGAAGAAAAACGTAATTTTTGGAAATCTTAGAATACATCATTATGTAAGGATGATGTATTTTCACAAAATAACTGCTGATTGTAGTATGTAGAACAGTTTGGTCGACTACTGGAAAGACAGTTGGCAGCTCGGAAAGACAGTATGGGTTAGCACCCCAGCCTGTATCTTTCGAGAGAAGGAACCCAAACAAGCTACGGAAAGCCCTACAGAGAAACACCCCCAGGAGATCCCAAGAGGGGGGGAGAATGAGATCCCCAATCGGACGGACCTAACGTTAATGACCCCTGCAATGGAAACGACTACGACAGTGACATGTATCTGCAGCAAGGTGTGCAAGAACCAGCGTGGCTTAAAGATCCATCAGGCCAGAATGAAATGTCTGGAGCGGGAGGCTGAGGTGCAACACACAGGTCCTGGACCCGGTGAGACACAGGAGGAGCCCGGACAGGAGCCAACCCACAGATCCCAGTCCCTCCACGTACTGGAGCCTCCCAACCCTAACAGAGTAGTTCAACAGCAGCGGATTAAGTGGCTTCCAGCAAATAGACCAAGCCACAGCCAAAGGAGATGTCGACAGCAGACTCCAGGCGATAAGTACCATCATCGTCAGCTACGGCTCAGAAAGATTTGGACGGATCGAGAAGGGCAACACTGAGACCACCGCTTACACCATGAATCGCAGGTCCTTTAAGATACACCAACTGCGCAAGGAGCTGCGAACCCTCAAGAAACAGTTCAAGAGAACTGCTGATGGGGACAAGCAAGCTTTAAAAGAGCTGTATAACATCCTGCGGAAGAATTTGAAAACTCTCCGCAGAGCAGAGGGGCATGGGAGGCGCGGGAGAGAGAGAGCAAGGAAGCGAGCAGCCTTCATTGCCAATCCCTTCCGGTTTTCTAAACAGCTGCTTGGGGACAGGCGGAGTGGCCGACTTGAGTGCTCAAGGGAGGAAGTGAATCGCTTCCTCCAGAACACCATGAGCGACCCACTGAGGGGTCAATACCTGGGACCCAACAGAGCGCTCATCAGCCCACTGAGGGGTCAAGACCTAGGACCCAACCGAGCGCTCATCAGCCCACTGAGGGGTCAAGACCTAGGACCCAACAGAGCGCTCATCAGCCCACTGAGGGGTCAAGACCTAGGACCCAACAGAGCGCTCATCAGCCCTGCCCCATCATCGGCAGAGTTCAAGTTGGCAGAGCCTAGTTTGAAGGAGGTTGAAGAAGTCATCAAGGCAGCCCGTTCTGCATCTTCCCCGGGCCCCAGTGGTGTACCCTAGCTCGTCTACAAGCGCTGTCCAGAAATTCTCCGGCATCTGTGGAAGGCCTTGAAAGTGATCTGGTGAAGGGGGAGAGTAACCGACCAGTGGAGGTGTGCTGAGGGAGTTTGGATACCCAAGGAGGAGGACTCGAAAAACATCAACCAGTTTCGGACTATCTCACTATTGAGCGTGGAAGGGAAGGTGTTTTTCAGCATCGTCTCCTGAAGACTGACCGAGTTTCTCCTCAAGAACAACATCGACACTTCAGTGCAGAAGGGTGGGATTCCTGGAGTCCCTGGCTGTCTAGAACACAATGGTGTAGTCACACAGCTCATCAGAGAGGCCCATGAGAGCAAAGGAGAACTAGCGGTTTTGTGGTTGGACCTGACTAATGCCTACGGGTCCATCCCACACAAGCTAGTTGAGCTTGCGCTACACCTACACCATGTTCCCAGTAAGATCAAGGACCTGATTCTGGATTACTATGATACCTTCAGGCTCAGGGTCACTTCAGGGTCAGTAACCTCAGACTGGCATCGCCTTGAGAAAGGAATAGTGAGGTGGAGTGCAGAGGGCCTCTATCCAGATCAGGTGTTCAACAGCCCCCCATAAGAGCCTACATGGACGACCTTACCGTCACAACAACATCAGTCCCAGGGTGTAGGTGGATCTTGCAGGGTTTGGAGAGACTCATCCTATGGGCCAGGATGAGTTTCAAGCCCACCAAGTCAAGGTCCATGGTACTGAAGAAGGGGAAAGTAGTGGACAAATTCCAATTCTCAATCTCTGGAACCGTAATTCCATCGATCACGGAGCAACCAGTCAAGAGCCTGGGAAAGCTCTTTGACTCCAGCCTGAAGGACACTGCTGCTATCCAGAAGTCTACGGAACAGCTTGGAGGGTGGCTCACTAAGGTGGACAAGTCTGGCCTGCCTGGTAGATTTAAAGCCTGGATCTACCAGCACTCCATCCAGATCCGTGGGTTGCTACTGGGACACAAGCCAGGCCTTGATCACCCTGGCTGGGTCGCCTGGGCGAGGGTGTATGATGTTGTGAAACCCGAAACACCCTATGAACCCAGGATACATCACTGATGATGTGTCCCAGTGCATCCAGGAGATGTATCTTTAAGTAAGTAGAGTAATAAATAAACACTGAACGGTGCATTAAAAAAGCGATACCTTCTCTTTTTTTTCTTTATTTGCAAGTATGGAAATTACACTATGAAAATGCCATTCCTTTTCCTTTCCCTCAACACTTGTGTCTGTAAATGTAATACCACGACCTTGAAATCGAGAAGATTGTCGAGGTTCTACTTTATTTACACTAATTATATGCTGACTTATTTCTTTCTCTGCTGTGTTGACCTTTATGGAACAAAGCGCCCATTGTTCTCCACTCCGCGGTAATAGCAGCAAACCACCGCTAGATGTCAGTGAGGCGCAGCTTTTAGCGCCACTACGAAACTGAGGGGTAAATGGACGAAACCAAAACCTTCCGATGCTCAAAGTCAGCTCGCAGCGGCGACGGTGCGCCTGTCTAGACCCGTGTCCCAGTTTATCAAGTGTTATTTTCAACGTTTTCACCACTATGAAAAGTATGAAATTGCTATGGGAGTGTGGGACGGCACATGTCTGTCCAAGCAGGTAAAGTAAATAAACAAATATAAATATGAGCATGTTTACATGTGGGGACTTGGGACTGGGAAGCAGATTCTCTATTGTGACTATATGTCACATTTTATGTTCCCTGCAGCAACAGGCAGCAACAAGCACTTATGATTGTAATTTAATTAAACAGGAGCGGTAACTCATAGGTGTTGAGGGATGGAGCTTTCCTCTCTGGGTGTTTTCTTAATTAGTCTTGTTAATTAACTGGTGTTTGTGCGTTTTTATCGAAAAGCAGGAGTGGTTCAGACTCCTCATTTTAGGACAATTTACACATTTTATTAATTTTCCAGCCTTTTGACATTCCTGGTACTTTGACATCTTCCAGGATCCGCTGCTGTGAAAGGTCACATGGAGATGAGAAGGAAGCCTGATCGATGCAGATCGCTGCCTCAGATCCCAGTCTCCTATTAACTATTCATAAGACGTTTAAAGTAAATGATGCTCAGCTACCCAATAAATGGAAAAGCAAATGAGAATTTAGGTGCTCAGATAAAAAGAAAATCCATATTTCATGCAGGATACTTTATGTACTTTCCATTTAAAACACCAATTGACTTAAAATTCATGAGCAAATTTGCCTAAATTCTGAACTCATATTGATTTTCTCAGCTTCTCCCTTTGGGAGCATTAAAATCTGATTAGGGAGGCACCAACATCGCCCGACGCTGTTAAATCATGACAGTGGGCATTCCGTGACATTCATTTTAATAATAATGTTTGCGCTCATCCCACTCGGGGGTTCTACATTTGAAATATCCTCCCTGGTCATTCCACTGCGAAGAAAGCAATTCGTGCCTCATTATTATAAACGAAGTACTTACAATGAGCTGAAAGGCATTTAAGGCTTATTTCAATTCCAAATGTGGGGAATTTTGGACACAAACCACGTTAGCAGTAAACGCGCAGCAAGAATCCAGCAAAGTGGGATGTTTCTTGTGGTGATGTGGAATAAAAAAAAGGTTTTTAGACATATTTTTATTTAAAAAAAACAAAAAAAAACTCTTTGTTTTTTGGTTTATTTTTGCATTTTTATTATTTCTTCATATTTTATGTGTTTGGATAAACGATAAAGGTGCTGAGGTGTAATCCTAAACCATTTATTACGATAATGTGTGTTAACGTTTTATATTTAAGGTGTTTATGACCAATAAACCGAGCAAACGAATATGAATATGCTCTAGATTTTTAATTTGGTGCTCATATTTATGCGCCGTCTCTCAAACGGGTGCATTTTCCAGGCTGATTTGTTGTCAGCAATCTTTAATTACTTGTTGACGTGCGCTTTACAGGTGTTTCCAGGTGATGACTAGATGTTGGAAGAGGAGAAACAGACACAGATTTCAATCATTATCCCGCTATTAATTCATGTCGTCATATAAAACGTCTTTGGCACAAATGGAATGGAAAAGTGCGCACAGCGGAGGGGGTGTTGCAGTAAGTTTTGCGCGCTTTGATGGATGGAGGTGGATCGGGGGATGTCGGATGCTGGAGCGAGGGGAGGGCCGGCCGACGTCACTCAGACCCGCTGACTGAGTGACTGAGCTCCGGGCTCCAGGTTCAGTCTGTGACCAGCAGCAGAAGGTGCTGGAAACGACGGCAACAACCGCGCTCCTTCCTTCCCTCCTGCGACTTTCCTGAACTGGAGCGGCGACGGCGAAACGAGCGCAGGATCATCGGGGGCGCCAGGTCCGTCTCGACTGGGAGCCGCTAGCTTGATGCTCAGTTCAGCCTGCTAGCCTTTGTGGCAGGGCTGCCCATGCGTCCGCAGAAGCCCCTAAACAGCCGGGGCTGGGAGTAGCCTCGGATTTTCCTCTGAAGCCTTGAGAAAAGGACATTCTCCGCATCCGCGGCCAGCAGCATCCCTGTCAGCGCCGGCGAGCACCCAGAAAGCGGATTCCTGCTGAGGAGCATCACCGTCTGTGCACAGTCGCGCGTCGCCGCCTGTCTGCAAGACAGAACCGAGAGCCGATTGATGACTAAGAGCTCTTCTTTTGAGACAGGCTACGATGTTGCGCACCGGCACGCTGGTAACGGGACTGCTTCTCTTTGGACTGTTGCACAGTTTGCAAGTGGTCGCTCCAGGATGGGCTATTGATGGTGAGTTGATTGAATCTCGTGCAGAGAGAAGTGTCAGGTTGTGTGCGCGTGTGTGCGTGCGTGACAAACGTAGACAGGAGAAATGTCGGGGATGAAACATGTTACAGTGGTCTTTTGTTCCTGTCCCCGGTCTGTCAGGGCCACATAAGAATATTAAAGCACCTCATTTCTATTCTCTCTCTCTCTCTCTCTCTCTCTTTCTCTCTCTCTCTCTCTCTCTCTCTCACACACACACACACACACACACACACACACACACACACACACACACACACACTGGCCCTTAGTCATAAGGGCCCCAAAAACCTACATGTTAAGTAACCACGTTTGCAGATCTCCGATCCACGCGGTCTAGATTTCCGGAGCAGACGTGTGACGTTACTGTTCAACAGATTTCTACGATCCCTTCCGCGGGCAGTGTTGTGCCAGGGCGGTTGATGTTTACTTTAGGTGATCGTCCTTTCATTTGTTGGCCGCGCGCTGAGTGCTGCCATCAGCAGGCGTGCGCCGGACTGCTGCGTCACTGCTGTGTTCGGTGCGTGATGGATGAGTTTGAACCCGCTGTGCAGGACCCCCTTAGGTGGCAGCGACTCATCCAGGGATCTACAACACACATTCACACACACACACACACACACACACACACACACACACACACACACACACACACACACACACACACACACACAGTTTTGTTCGTGGGCCCCGATATTAACCCCTAACCTTGATCTTGATCTCAGTTCCACCTGAAACTGAATTCTAAACCATTTACCGATCAGTTCTTTTTCTCTGCCACGGTGTCGGTCGCTCCCTCAAAGAAACACAAACTGGACGGGCTGCTGGAAACCATTAACCCCCACAGCCTCTCATATGCAGCCTTCTGTTGTTGTTGTTGTGAGAGGAAACAGGCAGATTTCTTCACTTCTTTTCAAGTTAAAGCAGTTTATTGTGGTGTTATCAGACCTCTGGAATATTTGTCCTTGTCAGAACTGTCTCCAGCATGTGACGCCGGCTGCTGCTAAACTAATCTGGTCTCTAAAATCAAATCCAATAAGCACTCCCCTCTTATTTGAAAGTAATTTCTCTGCACGTGGCAGTCCAGCGTGGCTCTCACACGTGCAGCAAATTGCCACCTTGATGATGGTTTTGAATAACCAGCAATCACCTGCAGTTTCTTCCTCTTTGGCACACTTTGATGTCTGCTTTAAACAAACAGTTTCTCTCCGAACTCCGGTGTTGTTTTTTAGTGAAAATGTCTTCGCTGTGAGACGTTGCACTTTGATCTAGGGACTCGGCTTTGTTCAGAGGAGATGCAGACAGCTTTATTTTAATATCACCCCTCGGAAACGTCTCCAAGAAACCCTCAGTCGGACTGTGTTGTGTGGCTGGAGTATGGATCTTTATCTGTCTTGGTGGAGCCCACGTTTTTGAAAACCATCAAACCACAGGTTGTCCTGACAGTGGAGCAGGACACATTTTAGACTCACACAGCGCTAAGAGGGCTAAAACTGAAGGTTACCCAGGGTCACAACTGGGGAGACCCTCGTTACGTAGCAAAGCTGATCTTGGTCCGTATGTGGTGCTGATGTCGCGCTTGCGTAAGTTGTGACACAGCGGAGCCACGACTTTGCATTTTTATCTGCGCCTGAAAGCCGTACAAATCAGACGGCATTCTGGTTCAGTTAGGACGGAGGTCGTGGGCCACCGGCGCCAACAAGAGGGACGTTGGGTCCAAACTGCTCTTTGTTCCCTGAGGGGGACCTCCGCCAACAGTCGCAAATTGTTCAGAAGGTCCCGCTAATTGGGCGCCTGGTGCAGGAGGCCTTGGTGAAAGGGTTCCCATCGCTTCGTTCCATGAAAGTCTTGTAACCTCACAGCGAGAAGCTCGGCGCTTTCCAGGGAATCAAAGGCAAAGCCGTAGGTGGTGAAGACGGTACCAGAACAACGGAAATAACCCCACGTAACCCGACCTCCGTTTATGGACCGTAACTGTCACGGTGCTTGGTGCTGCCCCCCCCCCCCTCGCACCTGGGCCGTTCAGTGTAACATTTGGTGGAGGCGACCGGGCATTTGGCTGTTTTTGGTGTGATGCCGCCCTCACAGAGATGCCCACGTGACCAAAAGGTTCCCACTTAGCTGACAACTAAAATCCGTCGTTAGCTGCTGAGCTAACGATGGATCACGTCACCCTCCATTACTGTGTGTTTTAGATCAGTGCCGGGGTTGCTGCCTAAACACATTAGGTTACACAATGGAAAAAAACAAACACAAACCCAGCCAGGAGTACATAACCCAGCCATTCTAAAATCCAGTATTTTGGTCAGCAGCTTTTCTTCTTTTGCCTCCAGCTCAGTCACATTATCTACTGTTTGCACAGAGTTTCAAACTGACCGGGGCTGTCACACTAAAATCCTGAATCTGATTAATCAGTGGGGGCTGTGGATTAAAAGTGATTAAACACATCGGAACACTTGCCAAACCATTGCAGTTTTTGCTGTGAATTTTTGAGTGAACAAGAAGAAAAACGACGGATATAAAGACTTCGACGGCAGAAGGGGTCTTTGAGCACATCTGTGTCCGGTTGTTAGAACCTGGGATTAGCTGAGGTGAGGAGAAACTCAATGAGCCTAATAGAGCAGAAGAGCAGTGTCAATTAACTCTCATTATCTCTGACTTGATGAAATAAAAGATCTGCATTTTATTTCCTAGAACAGACGTGGGTTGTCGCTCAAGAGTTAAACATTAGAGACGGAAGTGGTAGAGCCAGGAAATGTTGGTCCCTTTTAAAGATCCTTCCAGAACGTATGATAACGGTCTTTATATGCAAACAACAGTCAGAATATTTCTGGCTACATGATGTGATTTTACCAACGCGAAATGGCATAATGTAATAATGTTACCGCAGGGTTGGAGGCAAATTGTTGCATCCCTTTAAATTCTAGGTAAATTGTTTCATGTTGTCTAGCAATGGGGGAAAATAATTTTTGTTTCAACGCACTCTTTCGCAACCCTCCGAATGAACAGCGTCTGACTAGACCCAGATAACCGTTTAAGACCTAAGTGACCGCTCCTGGATGTGACCTAGTTGGGCCCTGGCACCCAACCAAAACGGTTCTTCAAAGGTAATCTCCGCTTCCAGTCGCATGCTAAGCTAGGCTAAGCTAACCCACCCAGCTGAACGTCGCTGAAAGCACCGTGTGTGTACATGTGCCCAGACCAGCCCTGTGACCCACTTAAGGGTCTTGGTTGAGATATGTTATCTAGATGGAACTATTTCAGGATTGGAGATGGAACATGGTCTCAGGAGGCCCCCTCAACAACTCCAGAGAACGGAACTTCCACAGAAATATGCAGGCAACCTCTTACTGCGGGAGCAGCCTGATAATGTTTAAAGAACAAAGATGTAACTGCTGTAGTCCTGATGTTTACAGGCCGATGATGATGTCCGCCCTGGTCCTTCCTGTCGTGTCTGACTCCTGTCTGCTTCGGCGATTTGGCTTTGCTGTTGCACGATGTTGATGTTCTAGAGAAAAAAACTTTTAAGTCAACTCCCTGTCCTGAACGCACAGTACCCGAGGTTAAGTGGTGAAAACGCGCTAATGCTCCGAGCAGGTATTCACCTTTAACTCTGGGGCAGATGTCTCCCCACGTAACAGACCCAGCTTTCTTCTGCGCTCCTGCAACGGTCGATACGACTGTCCACTGTAATCACCGCTGGGCTTTAATGGAAGAGTTTGACATTTGCGGTGACGCTCAGTGAGGATCAGCTAGCAATCTTCTGACCGGGCTTTAAATGAAAGGACACAGCTGGTTAGCTTAGCTTGTCACTGAAATGGGGGGGTCAGCAGAGGGCAAGAACAGAAACAAACCTTACTCGAAGGTCATCAGCCTTTGAGGGCTTTGTTTGTTGTGTATAAATCGTTTACAGATGGATCTCTGCTGTTTCTGTACCAGCTCAGATTGTGGCCCAACCTGCAGTAACACAAGGGCTCTCCATTTTGCACATAGTTCACATTAAAAGAAAAAAAAAACAGCCTCTGGAAACTTGTACTGGCATAACAGAAAGGCGCTAAAGAATTCCATATAATCTTCTTTAATGTTTCCCTCAGCAGAATCATAAGCAGCCTTAATTGTCATTTTTGTCCCTGCGCAGCTGCACCGTGCACGGCGTGTGCGCCGGTGGTGCGTCGGCAGAGGGATTTGTCTAAACTGACTAGCTCGATAATGTTGCACACACCTTTTTTTTTCTTGCTGCCTGGTTCCCAGATCGCTGCTGAATTCTTTTAATCCTTATGTGGAAATGAAGGAGCGTGTTGGCTCCGCCCCCTGAGCTCTGACATTGCTTCCAGTACAAATAGCTGTCAGGGTTGGCTACCAGTCTGGAGCTGAGACATTTGGAGCTGTGAAATCTCCAAATACCTCTTAACTATCCGCACATTTGGCTCTACTGCGGCGCTTAAGACGTTCAGCCTCCTCACGGCGGCTCAGGTCTGAACGCAGATCTGAGCTCAGAGAAACAGGAAGCAGCGTGCAGCCCTGACAGAGCCTGGTTTCCCTCGGTTACTATCATCAGACACCAGCACATTCCTTTACTTAATTCTCACCTGCAACTGCGTGCAGGGGACATGTAACACACGCGCTTATGCTGCTATCCTTGCGAGGACTCTCATTGATGTAATACATTTCTCAGCTCCTTACCTTAAGCTTAAAACCCAGCCTGAACCTTCAAACGACATGTACGAGCACACAAACACAAACACACACTGACTTTCCTATCAAGTATTATTTCTTTATGGCTTAATTCATGATTTTCAGGGTAATCTGGCTATTCTTCCTTTAGCCATTGCCATTTTCCTGTTGGTGTACTGGTGATCTGTAGGTGACTGGTGTCAGAAACCAATTTGCTCTCCCTTCCTGGGTAGTGAATGAAATCTCCATCTAGCTTTCCTCCATCACAGTTTGCTCGGCCCAGACTCAGTCGGCTCCTCCAAACCCCGCTGGAAAGGTTTATTCAGGGCTTCTTTTTCTCTGGCAACATGACAAATTGGAAAAGTTTTGTTTTTCATTCCACTTTTCCTCTGTCTGACCGATGTTTTTGTGCCTGAGCTGAGGAGGAGGAGGATGACGACAACAAAGGCAGCAGGTCGCAGCCTAACATACTGGTCGGCAGAGCCCTCCTCCCCTTCTAGCCTTTAAAAGAACCCGCCGAGGTCAGCACAGAGGTCAGATAAATAAACCCCTGCCACTCTTAAAGTAACATTCTGCATAAGTCTTCTGTCATTATTATGTTCAGCAGGACTTCAGCGCTCCCGAACACAGTATTAAAAAAATCCTCCTAGATATTGAGCTGCAGTCCAATAATACGCAGTTTCAGTTCCCCATTACGCCTGACAGTGAAACATATCCAAAACCCATCGATTTTCTTCAATATACGAGTCTGTTCTCTTCACCGTGTTTACATTTGTTTGTGCTGATACGGAGCACTCAAAGGGGCATTAATATTATTAGTAGTAGTATTTGGTGTCCCAGCATGCACTGCAGCGGTCTGACCAGGTTCTCCAGACACTCTCTCCTGCCAACACACACACACCTGATGCTGGGTGTTGACCTGGCCCGGTATCTTTATTATTAGCTTTGGATGAATCAGTTGTGAGGCTCAAAGAATCGCCTCACCCACGTGCAGCCTGCGGAAAACGCACCATGTGTGAATATTTAGCGAAGTAGCAGAGCAAAAAATGGGTGTTTTTCCTCCACCCTTTTGTTTACACACTGCATGAATATGATGAGGTCTCTGTGTGTGTGTGTGTGTGTGAGGGGGAGATATGATATTTTAGGGACAACCAAAGTGTGTTATTTAAAACCCTATAGCTGGAAGATTACAGGGTTTAGACAGGAGACACTTGGTTACCTGTAGAAAACCCACCACAGTTTCCGGAAGACTTCAGAGAGCGTTTAATAAGCATTTTTGCTGTTTAACTGTCGGCATATAGTGGTTAAAATACTTGATCCTGTTGGAAAGATTAACAGGAAGCGGCAGGGCTATCCTTTGCACTCGCACAGCTGCTCTCTTCTTCTGTTATGAGGTCGGAGCTCCGTTTCGTTACCGAGCGGCGGTCCTGAGGGTCGGGATCAGATACTCACTTTAAAGGAGGGTGTTCTGCTGAATGCCGTCCTCCAGACAGACGCCAGAGTGTCTTCCAGAATCGCGCTGAGGAGAGGCGGACGTGGGGGCTGGACACCCCCCACCAACCCCGTCATCACCTTCCTCGGAGGGCAGTTGATGTGTAATCCAGCCCAGAAGTCTTTTCACGCAGCCATCACTTATGTAAACACACAGGCTGCTCTTTGATAGCATGTGTGACATTCCTCCATTCCATCACAGTATTTCAGCCTGCTTTCACCCTGCCCCCCCCACCCCCACCCCCACCCTGCCCCACCCAAATCCCCACCCTCCGTGTTTGTCTTCAGAACAGACCCTTTGGCAAATAGGTGTTTAAACTTAATTGAATTCAGACTCGCTTGGGTTTAATTTCGGGAGCTGCCGCGGGCCCCATTAATCAAAAATCCGCGATGAACTTTTGTATTGTTGAGATTTCCTTTTTCCTGCCACCTTTTGACTGGTGATAATCAAAAATCGGGGATAATAAATTAATCCCAGAGCTACGCGTGGTGCCTTCAGAGCAGCTGCCCTTGACGGCCACGTGGAAGTGGAACTACTCCTGAGCCGCTTCCTCACACCTCTCTTTGCGTAAAAGCCTGCATGGGGTTTCTTACGGCGGATCCGCGAGCAGGCTGGCTGCAGAAGGTGTGTGTGTGTGTGTGTGTGTGTGTTAGGTTAAAGTCACGGTGTTCAGGTTGAGCCACATTTCAAGGTTCCTCGCAGCGTTGGAGCTGCAGCTTTGGTTGCAGGAATAACAGTCACCCTCATAATTGTCCTCTTTTACTCATGGACTTAGTTCTATTCACCATAAAACACACACAGACATATTTTTACCCATGTGGCTGTTGAGTTCTTGACATGTACTCAAATCCCACATCTTGAAAATGACAGTAAAAGTACGATTCACGAGGTAACAAAACACAACAAATGCTTCCCATGATTTCATCAATTAGGTGGGATTGCCAGTTTGTTTCCTTAAATGTCAGGTTTTGCTGCTATTTTTGCATTGCTTCTGTTTCCCTAAATCCCCGATTAAAGCAAAATGAATAATGTTTATTTTTAAGGTGCATTTGTCATATTGTACTGTGTCATATTACTGCGGTTATTGTGGAGAGCATATAAAGCCTAAAAAGGGTTTGGATTCAGAAATAATAAGCACATTTTCCTCATAGCAAGAAGGTCCTGGGTTTGATGCCATCTGTGGGGTCGAACCAGATGCTCCAGTTCCTTCTCACCATCCTATAACACAAACATTAGCTCGACTGACGGCTCTAAATTGCTTCGAGGTGTGTGTGTTTATGTGTGTGTCCTGTGATGGACTGAAAATGGATGGATGAAAGGGTGGACCAAATCTCTCCGGGCTTTAGCAGAAAGGTATTAATTGGGGTGAGCATTACGTCCTGCACGGTTAGTCCCCGTGTGACCTTCTAATCACAACAGACAAATAGTCTTAATTAGTGAGAAAACAGGGGCAGCTTGTTCCCGGGTAAAGAAAGATTCAACCTATATCCTGTTGATTATTTATTACAGCTGGATTTCAGAAAACAGTTTGCTTTCATCGACTGATCTTATTGTTGTGTGTTTGTGTGTGTGTTTGTGTGTGTGTGTGTGTGTGTGATGGTGGCGTGTTCTTTGATACATTTCCGATGTTTCTAATGTCCTGGAAACACTGACCTGGATATCAGGCGGGGGTGTGTTTTGGATTTTGTGTACCCCATTATCCAGCCCCTTCATCAAGTTGCAACTTTTCAGTAACTAATTGGGGCCAGCGAGGCCCATTATTGACTCTGAACAGAACGGGCCCAGTTTACTAATGAGATCCCGGCAAAGGAAGATCGCTAACAAAAAAGTGGCTGTTTTTTTTGTTTTTTTTTTGGGAAGACTCTTAATTAATTCACTTTTTCTTTGTTTCTCCTCAGCCCCGAAGACCTGCAGCCCAAAGCAGTTTGTGTGCAAAGACGGCGTGACGTGCATCTCTAACGGATGGCGCTGCGATCGAGAGAAAGACTGCCCGGACGGTTCTGATGAGGAGCCCGATGTTTGTAAGTGCAGAAAAAGAAACACTGTAATGGCGTTAGCTTAGCCCGTTGAGCTCATTACCAGTTAAATCTGTGTTTAAACAGGCCTGTCGTGCCCGGTTTGAAATTTATGATGTTTGTCTTTCGAAAACACAGAGAGATTGATGTGATTGCCTTCAGCGTTTGGGATTTTAGATGAAGTCAGGCCAAAAACCCAAAGTCCTAAAATAAACGATGCTTTATTAAAGTTTTGATTAGATTTGCAATAGTTGGAGGTTAAGTTAGTGGCGAGAGAATGAAAGGGGCTGTTATTTGGACTAAAAGTGCCTGCAGCTTACAGAGAAGACAGCACGTCCGAGATGTGCAAGAGGGGGGCGGGGCTTAACCACACGTTGAAGGGGGTGGGGGTGGGGTCAGGCTGCGAGGGAGTAAATGAGGACTGAGAGCTCCGGCCGCTGGAGCAGCAGTCTAGACGTGCAGCATGAGAGCGTGTCTGGAAGTCATTAACGTGGCCCAGAGCAATGGAGAACCTGCAGCTTTGTGGGTTTTTTTTACAACCTGCCGTTTCCCTCCCTCCTCATCCGTGCACCGTCCTCCGACAGCCTGTCTGCGTCTCTGTCTAGGACAGAAACAGCCGTCCCATTGTAGCTGATCGATTCTTCCTGCCATTCAAAAACTGACGCAATCACTCTCCGGGTTTTCCTCTTCGTCAACAGTCCGCGGATCTGGAAAGAAACTGCGCAATTCAGCCATGAGTCAGAGGGTTTTAGGTTTGGCGTTAGCTTGTTGAGTTGCATTGTTGCGATACGCTCGCAGATGCGCCTGGTTTGAGGACGTAGCGATGGGGTTTATTTATTCCCTCGTGTGTCTGGCCTTTGTTAGCGTGGTGGCTAATGCCAGAGAAGTCAGCCACTGTCCGGCGCAGCTGCTTTGCCCCGCTGTGTAACCCCACAATGGCGTTCTTTGTGCCGCGGGTGCTGGGTCAGCCTGGCATAAAGACATACTGAAAGAGTGCAAACAAAGGGGTTGTCTGGACCTATGACCATCCTATAGAACTTTGATCTGCGCGCCTAACTAGCGGGGGAATCGAAAAGGCATAAAACGCAAAGAGCGGCCTTCAGGTGGGTCGCGGGGTGACGGAGAACCCCCTTCTCCCCCGAGGCTTCTGACTTTATTGGAGAAATGTTCCCATGTGTATCGAGAGGTCCGGAAAAGTGTGGCAGTGACGGTTTTACATACAGTTGCCACCTAAGCTGCAATTAGCCTCGTAGGAGACCAAGCGCTTTGTATCAGCCCCAGTGGAAAACGCCATCTTCCGTGATGTCATCTGTATCTAATTGGAGGAAGACCGCCTTAAAGGCACGTTTCACATCTGCTAAGTTTTGATCTAGAAGGGAAATTTGCGCAGTTGGCAGTAGCACACAGGGCTTTTATTGTTTGTCGCGTATCCGATCAGAGTCGACGTTCGCTAGATTTATCAGTCCCCCCCCCGTCGGCTGTCACACTGTCAGCTATGAAGATGAAGTTCTCTCTTTGATGGCAGCGAGCATCCGGTCCAGATAGCGGGGAAATATGGGAAGGAAAACAGCCACCGCTCCACACGACAGGATTGCACCGCTGCACCTCGTTCCCACAGCAACCAGCATGAACTTTTCATAGCATTATTGGCTAATTCTGGTTTCCAGTCCTACGCCAACTTTAAATCCACCTTTTGTGGTAAAGCAGGGGTGCATCCATCACCTGTTCCTGATATGTTGACAGCATGTTTGGCCCAGTCTGCCTGCTCCCGCCACCGCTGAGGACGGGCAGACTGGCGAGCATTGTCTGACAGGCGACCCTTTTGATCACGCTCAAGTGCTGAACGGATCCGGTAAACCAAGGCCTCGGGATCACCAACATTTGTGATCACACCCAACGTAAAGAAGTTCCTGATCTGATTATCCTGTGCAGGGCACGCGTGTTTACCGTGGTCACACTAATGCGTTCTGCAAAGGCTCGGGAAGTTTTTGTTTGGGAGTTTTAAACGGGACTGCAGGGCTAGTGCTGCTTATAAATCACGGAAATATATATGTCGAGAGATAAATATACAGTCTAAACACTCACTGGTCGAGGCTGCGGCGAGCCAGATGTGATCCTCTGACCACCGGACTATTTTGGAAGAGGAGTCGAGGCGGGGGCAGGGGAGACAGCAGCGTTTGGCCTCTGATACAGAAGAGAGAGCCTGATCTGTGTTCCGCCAAGAAAATGCGTGTCATGGAGGTAAAAAACAAAAAAAAATGGAAAGTAAAAACCTTATATAATCCCGGCGGGACTCTTCACACAAGGAGGCGATCCAGAGGTGAACTGTGGGGTTCATGACGGCGTTTTCCTGCAGTTTGTTGGGAAAATAAGTTCAGTGGATGGGTGAACATCAAAGGAAGGTCACCGGTTAGTGCCTGGCACGAGAGGAACGTTAGGAAAAGTTTTCCATCATTCCAGAGCGGCAGTGTCCCCCCTCTCTGCCCTTTGGAAGAGAAACTTTCACAATAATTTTTAAGCTGATTTAAGCATTGTGTGGAAATCAGAGGTGAATGAATCAACTGAGCAGCGTGCTCACTGTCGGGAACACGGTTGACTCAGACAAAAAAGTGTCCAGTTGTGCTTTCACGCCCGGATCGGACTCACTCGGGCCCATCACGAGGCTTAGAGTTGACGTCGCTGACCCCCACCTTCTGCCCTTCTGCCCGGAGGAGGCGCGACGCCGCCGTGTTTGGAGAACGCTCAGTTTGTTGTCCTTAGCCAGAGCCGAGCCGGATTTAGGTTTCCTGCTTTTTTTGTCGGCCTGCCAGCCGCTGAAGCCCCCCCAGGAAGGAGCGAAGATTTGAGCCTGATATTACGAGAGGCGAGCGTGGAAGGAAGGGGTCCGAGATTCAGACGCCGGTTCCACTCACGCCTACATAGTCGTGCGAAATCACCGATCTCCGATTGGGTTTTCGCTTCTTTTTTTTTTTTTGGGCGGATTTTTGTGGACATGGACGGCAGTTTGGAGATTCTCCACAGAGCTTTTATGTGTCGCGTTTTGTCCTCCGGGTGTAACAGAAGTACGTCGGCTGTCAGAAATAAACGCCGGCGCGCCTCCCAGTGACCAGACTCCCAGTTCAGCAGCCCGGCCATCGCTCGTGGCCCCGAGTAAATCAAGTTCTGGTTTTTCTCCGCACTGCGTCCTAGATGTGTTTGCTTGGCAGGCCAGACGATGGCGGGGAGACAGGGGTCGAGGATGGGGGGGGGGGCAGCCTCTGGGCATGCTTGTTCAAGGTTCAGATGCTCCGTCCAAGCATGTGCGGTGTGAGCCAAAAATGGCAGAGGGCCGGCCTGTTTACAGGGACGCACATAAACCCAGAATTATCCTGTCACCCTGAGCTGCTGACAGAAAAGTTGCTTTTTAAATGGATAAACATTAAATTACACCACTCACACAGACACACACGAACACAAAAACACACATGTAACCCCCCCTCCCCCACTCTGTTTAAGCTGCAAATGCGTGTATAAAAAAGGCCCAATTACTGTAGCAAATTATGATGTTGGGACTAAAATCTTGTATAAATCAGAGTGCTCGCTATTATCTAGCTTCTTCCTGTTAATTAGGTTATTTATTTAATTCATCTTTTCTGTTCTATGGTATTTTTTAAAAGTAAACCCAAAACAGCGTCTCAGCCCCGCCGACCAGTTCAGGCTCCGCACATGACGACGCTTACAACACCGCAGCTCAGCCTGCTTTGTAGGGGGGCACAGCCGATTTGTGTGATCCCAAACAAAGGCCTTAAGTTCTCTCGTCCCTGACCCTGTTGCGCTCGCTCACTTGGCCCGGAGAGGAACATGTGATCCACGTCTACGCGCTGGAGCTTAACGATTTCGCTCGTGCAAGGTGTCTGAAATCCAGCACACCCGCAAACTGGTTTTGATGGGCTCTCTGAGAAAGAAAGGCTTTGTTTAGCCTGCAGGAAGCTCTGTAATTAGACTGGATTTTTTCCCCCTTTCTGTTTGTTTGAAGGCAGAAGCTAAAATAACTTCGCTCAGTCTGAGGAGCTGCTAGAAACTCCAGTTCACTGGTATCTACTGAGGCCTCTGTGGTATCGTCACAGAAAGTGAAGCCTCGTGTCATTTAGTTCACCATATGAATAGAAATGTTTTGGATTTCAAAGAACCTTGAGGAGGATATAGCAGGAGTTCCCTCACGACGCACTAATTGCGAAAGAAAATGCAGCGGCCAGCCAGTCCTCCATTGTGTAGAGAAAGAGAGCAGCTATAAAATTCCGAGCATGCTAACCTGCTAGAGAAAACTCGAAGAAAAGGCTCTGTTCTCTTCAAATTAGCGATGCTTTTTTCCACTCGACTGCTGCCAGCTGGTACAAGAACGAGGCCTTGTGGGGCTCCACTGTCTTCTCGGTGTAGAGGAGCTGATCCTCGCAGCCTTTTCTGCCCAATCTCAGGGTCTTTGCAGTTCTTTTCCCTCTGCTTTTTCAACATGTTCATTTTCCACATGCTGTCCTCTCTTTTTTTCTACGCTGTAAATGGGTCAGCAGTTGTTTGGAGGGGGGTGAGAGGTGCCAAAGATGGAGAGAACATTTTAAAGGAAGCAGAGCACCTGTAGAACTAAAGCCTTTATACCTTTTAATTTGCCATTACAGTAAAAGCTTTTCAGCAGTTATTTGCACCATGGGCCGACCATTGTGCGCTCAGACAAGGAGAAAAAAAAGATTTCTCTTGCTGCTGCAGAGACGCCAGAGTCAGATGAGCCTGTGTTAAACGCACAGTGCGAGTCCTGTAACTGCTGTCATGGTGCAGACTGACAGAAAAGTGGGTTTGCTGCAGGTGTGGTGGTTTTGAGTTAGCGACAATCTACTTTCGTTAATTCTTCAGCTCCGGTGCTAATTAAAAGATGTATCTCGGGCAGGACCTGTTTTTGTTTTGTAAAATGATTTAATCTTGTGATATTTCACTTGAATTCAAGTCCAATAACTTAGTTATTCTTGTAAAAACGCCAGCGTGCGAATCAAAGATCCTCACATTACGGGCATTGAAAGGTCAGCTATCACAACATGCTGTATCAAGCTTCTGCTCATTTCAGACAAAAGTGTTTTCATTCGTTCCTTTGCCTTCCTCAGGTCCCCACAGTACCGTGTCTCGCTGCCCTCCCAACGAGTACCAGTGTGGAGGGACCGAGCTCTGCATTCACATGACCAAACTGTGCAACGGCGTTTCGGACTGCACCGACGGCTGGGACGAGGGACCGCACTGCAGAGGTCAGTTATGTTTTTCAACTGCGGTCAGGCCAGCCAACACTTCAGCAGAAGTAATAGTAGCCAGCCCCAAGACGCTCTGTACTGAATTTCAGAAAATTCTGATTTGGCATTTCAAAATAAAGCTCCCTTAAAAATGGGCACAATGTGCTTTAATGTACCTGATTTTCAGATTCAGAGTATTAGCCCCTTGGGTACTATCAGCCTGAAGTGGAATCACTGAGTGATAACTAGGAATTTAAAAAAAAAGGAATATAAAATCAGGTACATTATAAAACATTATAAAACAATTTTTGAGGGAGCTTTATTTTGAAATACCACATCTGAAATTCAGAGTATCTTGGGGCTGGGTACTGTCAGCCTGAAGTGGAATTATTGAGTGATAACAGGAAATTTCCCTATAATATGAGATATGAATGTTACCAACATGTTCCCAAAACTGCTTAAGAAAGTCTTATTTCACTCTGGTAAACATATTCATTGTTCCGATTAATATACCATGAAGAGTTTTACAATTACTGAACGAAATAAATTCAAAAGAAAGCCGCTTCTATCCCTCTTTGAGTTGTACTCAGCATCTACTCATATACACAGAGCAAGTGGAATTCGAGTGTCTGCTGAAGTGTTGGTTGGCTTGACCGCAGTGTTGACACAAACGCTACACGTATTTAGCTTTACAGGGAAGATTAGTGAAATAGGTCATTTATTCCTTAAAGTTTTGATCCTGAAACTCAGAAAGCAAATTCTGATGAATTTAAAGAATCCAACAAAAGATTTTGCTGATCGTGTCGACCGCACTGAGAGGAACCGAGTTTGTGATAAATGAGTCGCGGCAGGAAATTGGGGGTTGAACTGAAGTGACACTGAACTCTGCCGAAGTCACTGGGGGTCAATGCACATGTTCATTTGCGTGTGTGGTTTTGAGGATCTAGTTTGACTTTTATTATTGACTCATAAATCCCGCTGTCTTCCCTGAGCTCTCTCATGTGATTTCTTTGCTGTCGTCTGGAGGGAAAAAGTGAATCACCTGAGTGATTCTGGTTCCCATCAGCCGTGAGTCAGTCAGTTTTGATGCTGTTGGAAGCCCCGGGATGTGTCCATCCACTGTGGTGCTCAGGCTGTATTCGGTGTGAGCATCCTTGGAGAAAGGTCAATAGGACAGTAGCGCAGTGAAGGATGAGGGCAGGGCTCCTCTGTTAGCGGTGTACAAATGTTCTCAGTAATATTTGCTTGCTTTAGAGAAAAGACAATTGGAACCTTGCATTAAAGTTTGAAAGAGCATAGAAGTTCATGTTAACTGGGGTTTGCCTGCTTTATGTTTAGGGTCCAACTGTGATTGAAAGTTGTCTTTTAATCTGTTATCTAATAAAACATTCCTTCCTGTTCTGGAGGTCTTCCCTGATCAGAGGTGTTTCTGGAGCATGCTTGCTCAAATCTGATCCCCAGTAGCTTAAACACTGCTGGAACCACAGTACAATATAGATGTGTGCTAGCAGTGTAATAATGAAGCCCTGTGTTCAGAATATTGTTCATCTGTCTCATTAAGTATTTATCTCTGGACTTCTGCACCGACCTGAGTTGTAAATATCATGAATGTGGCCAGTGCGGCTTCACCTGGAAACACAAACACGTTCATCCTGCAACGTTAAGCCGTTTTCCTGTTTCCTGTCCTCTCTCAGAGTTGATCTCCAACTGCTCGCTCAGAGGCTGTGAGGAGAACTGTGGGATCACACCGACGGGGCCGGCCTGTTACTGCAAGAGCGGCTATGAGATCGGCCCAGACGGAAAGACGTGCAAAGGTGAGGTTTCATAATAATTGGCGGGCGGACGATGTTTTTTATTGGTTTGCATTTGGTGGCAGTTTATGACCTAGAATTTTATTGAGCTTGATGTTACTTATTCATGAGCTTCACCTGAGGGATGAGACCATCTGTTGCTTCTGTGGCTCAGATTTTGATGAGTGCAGTGTGTATGGGACCTGCAGCCAGTCCTGTACCAACACTGATGGCGGCTACACCTGCTCCTGTGTGGAAGGATATTTGCCTCAGCCGGACAATCGCTCCTGCAAGGCCAAGAATGGTACGTACCTGCGACCGCCAGCGGATTCGAGCTTACGCTACCTCGGCTAGATTTGTTTTGTCACCGGCAGCTGCCTCGCAGTTAGCATTGCGATGTCCTTGTTGAAAAATAGCACCCCAAGTGGCTAGTTCCCATAACTACAGCATTATAATTTTTTTTTCTGCATATAAAATGTTTTCAGAGACTTTCAATGCTTTATACTGGTGTTTCAGAGATTGAAAAGCACATTCAGAATGATGATTGAGATGAATGCGATTCGCTGATATCCTTTTGTCTTTGCTACACATTTAGTGCCAGTGGACCGCCTGCCTGTCCTGTTGATCGCCAACTCCCAGAACATCCAGGCCACGTCCCTGAGCGGCACCACCGTCCACAGCCTGCTGTCCACCACCACCAAACAGACCACCGCCATGGACTTCCTCTATGCCGAGGAGACGGTCTGCTGGATCCACGTGGGCGACTCGCCCTCGTCGACACACCTCAAGTGCGCCAGGATTCCAAACCTGAAGAGCTTTACGGAGGAGCGGATCATCAACATCTCCCTCAGCCTCCACCGTGAGTGCAACAATGGGAGAATGATGGGTTGGAGGGGCTGTCCTTGGTTGCTCTGCTTTTTCTCATACAGACAGCATTACGGCCCAGTTTGTCGGCTTGAACAGTGTTTATATGTAGCAAATGTTGGTAGTTGGTAGCTGAAAAGCAGCTGTTTTTCCAGGTTTTTAAGTGACAACAGCCAGGAAAAGGGACATTGCGGAGATCTGACAGTACGATAGAATAAACTTTACGTGCGCGTACAGGTCAGGCAGCCTCGACTCCCTCGTCCTGCTCTCCATCTTTGCTGTGAATTGGGAGGATAGAGGAGAAAGAGAAATTAGGCAAGAATGGAATGTGCAGCGACGTTAGCAATCAGGAATTCAAAAATATAAACACTAATTAAAGTTTAGCCTTTTAAACGGCGTTTGCATGTTTCTGTCACCTACTCATTGTGTTCATTTTCTCCCTCTGGGAGGAATGCGGCATCCACGCAGCGCGCAGCCCCGCGTTTCCATGTGAATCGCGAGACCATTAACCTGACAGATATTACAGTCTCGGCTCTGAGCTTCAGAGAAAAAGGAAAGGATCGGCGGTCTAGCGTGGCTGCTCTGGAAATATGTCCGTTTCCAGGCAGATGAAGTGTTACGGAGGTTAGCTGTGAGGCATTTAAGTGTCTGTCACAGTAACGAGCTGATGCCCCCCCCTGCATGTGTGTGTGCTCAGAGCCTCGTTAGCAACGCATTACTCAATAAGGGCATGGGTTTCAAGGCTGGAACTTAACAGGGTGTAATAGAATATTATAATTCTGGGTTATTCCAAGTGTGACAGAATGGACTGGAATTATTGTTGCGCCTGTAATTACGCAGGTTTTATCTGGAACTTGCAGTTAATTCTCCTAGAAGAAGGTGGAGAGCCCGATCACACATACTGTCAGGACCCCACATGTGAATGAAAACAAGCACCTCACACACTCACGAAATGTAGGTCTGTTTGCATTAAGACAATGGCCAGGATGTGCACGTCAGAAGGGAAGGGATTATAGCTCTATTGCTGAAATAAGGAAGCAATTCAAGTGCACTTCCTGTGTCTATCTTACATCAGTGTGCGCGCGCGTGTGTGTGCGCGTGTGTGTGGAGACATTAACAGAACAAAAATCAAGCCGTGACTGCCCGACTGCACCTGCAGTACAGTTGACCACCACTTGTGTATGAGAATAAGAATAGCACGCTCATTCTTGCAGACATGGCAGGGCCCAGAGATGCATGTGAGTGTGGATGGCTGCAGTGACTCATGACCTCAGTACGCCACAGATGGCTTGTCCAGATGTGTCTCTGCCACAGACACACGTGCAACGCGGCCTGGACCGTGGCTGCGCTCTCCTTTTCTCCCTTGCTTTTCCTCTCTGTTTTCTTCGCTCTCGCTTCCTGTTTTCACTGCAATGCAATTTTCTAGTTTAACGCTACGTATTATCCTGAAACTATGTTTATTCTCATTCATTTACATTAAATATAGTCTTCATCCCATTTGCACACGGATCACCTTTTGCTGTTGGTAGCACGTTTCTGTGCTCACATAATAACATAAGTGCACAAAGATGACAGGAAAACCCCAAAATGAGATCAGATGAGATAAGATTTGTTAAGGGTGTTTTTTAAAGGCTATACGAGGCTCACCAAAAAACCCTTAAACAAACCACCCACAGTTTCCATAATAGTTAAAGCCTTTAAAAAAATATGTGCAGTATCTTAATACACGTCAAAGGCCATAATCTGATTTAAAAATAGTTTAAGCTGTGGTGGCTTGTTTTCAGTGGCCTGTTGCAAATGGTCTTAAGGGATATTCACGTTTTGTAAGTGTCAGAGATGGTGGGAATGGACCTCTGTGGGTCAGTGAGCCACAGGTAAACTATGCAGGGCAATCTGGTTTCATAAAGTGTATTATCATTGCTCAGAATTCCTTGCGCTGCTCCCAGGAGGACTGATCCCAGAGCTGCCGTTAAACCCATAAGTACCTGCTCTGTCTGCACTGCGAGCTAGCCCATGCTACTTAGCACAGACACCAGCTTGGAATCTCCTTAAGAGGTCATGTGCTGTCAAAATTGAGTGGTTTCAAACTCTTTTCTCCATTAACTCTTTGGGTTTCAACTCTCTCCTCTTTTTCCACTCGTGCTGAAGGCCTGCTTGTATGTTTTAGCAGTCAAAGCCAGGCTAAAGTGGCAAAATCACCTGCTCTGTTCCATATTAACTGGTGATTTGCGTCTGTTGAGCTATATAGAGATCAGAGGTCCAGTATCTAACCCACATGAGCCTCATTAGCTCAGCCGACTGACACCTTTCTGAGGAATCCTTATTGTCATTATGGTGCACTGCTCCGATGATGCAGACCTCCACCCGGCTGTTTTTCATCCTCAGAAGAAAAAAACAGAGGAAAAAAAGACAAGGAAGAAGGCAGCCAGTTCTGTTTTCACAATTATACATTTTTTATAGCATAGTTTCAAACAGACAGAGCAGCAGTTAATGAATCCAGACTGTTTTTCCACGTCTGGGGAGCAGACAAAAGGGGAGGGAACTGCGGGATGATGTGTGGAGGACGGAGTCAGAGAATGGGAGGAGACAGAGAAGGAACTGGCTCTGCTGGGCAGCAGAAAATGGTGAGCAGAGCTGGACTTTTTTCAGGCCTTTTGCTATTTTTTTTTTTTTTTTTTGTGAAAATTGCACAATCCGCTGTCCTCCCCACTTTTGTTTATCCGTTGCTTAATGGGTGAATCAGTGTTTGTGGGGGCAGCTGGGAGTGTTTAAACAAAGAACTGTGTGTCAAAAATGCAAGAGCTCCTCTGGGAATACGACCCCTGATTCCTGTAAACCTCAGAAATGCTGCTGCGCAACGGCCCGACTTTCCTCCCTGGAAATCAGATCCTTCGTTCTCTCCCTCTCTGGATTTTTCCTTCCCTTTCTTCCTGTTTTGTCCTTCGCCCCAGTGCATACATCTCTCCCCCGTCTCCCGCACGTCCCCGGACCCTGAATGTTTGACCCCGTTGTCCTCCCTGCGCTCATCACAACGTGCCAGTTTGTATAAACACAGACGTCTCCTCCGGAATCACATTCCCGTGGCCACAGCATCGACCTCGCAGTTGTTCCACAACAAAATGCTTCGAGAAAATTGATCCTCGTGCTGATCTGGTGCTGTCCTCTGTGAGTGTGTGTGTGTGTGTGTGTTTGGTGCTGGTGGTGGGGGGTCTCAGCTGTGAAAATATTAGTCTTGTGGTTAAAGAAGTACTTCTTTCCACACCTTCTCTACCCCCCACCCTCCTTCTGCTGACACAGATGGTTTCTTTCCCTACGTCCTGATCAATATTTTAAAGTGTGCGTACTACGATTAGGCAGATCTTCTAAAAATGCACCTCAACAGAAGGTTTTGGTCTTCTGGTAATGGTCGCAGGGAAGAGTGCTTCCATGGCTTGCTTTTAAAGCAGTTTTGTCAGACTTTTCCACGAAAAATAAGTGAAGATATTGAGACTCGCAGGCTGGCTCCATTACAGTCATAACAAATGCTCCGTTTGTTTTCAGATAGTCAATCTTGCTGCCCTATCTGAGCAAAAAAACTGTCTTCAGGGAGGTCTTTTCCATCTTCAGATGCACTTGTTTGTGGTTCCAGCATGTGACGGATCCAGGATTTTCATGACCTTTAAATGGCTTCAAGGAGCCGTTTAGCCTTTTAGCTTGCAAATGCTAACAACACAAGCTGTCAAGTGCATGACTCATGGTTCAGGTTGCAGATTAGATTAGATGAAGTCCCTGAGAAACCAGGCAGAACTTGGAAAGTTATCTGTTTCCATTAGTGCAGTAGTAAACGTAGTTACTGTCCAGTGGTCGCTACGGCAACTTGTTAATTCATTTCAGTTTCGGAAAAGTTTTGACAAAACGTTTTGGAAAAAAAAAAACAGCTGGTCTCTGTTCAAGTTCAATAGCTGTTGGTGCTGAGCTTCTAAATGTTCTGCAACGCTGGTAGCACATGTACATGTCACAGAGTTCTGGTTCTGGTAAACATGACGTAGAACACAGCGCATTCGGCGCCATCCCACTCCCCTCTAACATCTTTCCTCTGCCCAGATGTGGAGCAGATGGCCGTGGACTGGCTCACCGGAAACTTCTACTTCGTGGACGATGTGGACGACAGGATCTTTGTGTGCGACAAAAACGGGCAGACGTGTGTCACCCTCCTGGATCAGGAGCTGTACAACCCTAAAGGCATCGCCCTGGACCCCACCGTGGGGTCAGTTTTATGCCTCCCACACACACCCACACGTATACATGGCCTCTATATTCCGTTTTAAGCCCATCCTCCAGCGAGTCACGCTCTCGTGACAGTCTGAGGAGTCAGCCTTCTTTAGACACTCTGTTACTTAACTTTAAAACTGCGGGTTGAAGCGGAGGGGAAAGGCTAAAGTGAGGTTCCAACATTTGAGTAATCGGCCACAGATGTTTTTTTTTGCCCTGCTGACTGCAGGGCTTTCCAGTTCAAAAGTATGTTTTAGTTACAGCTCCTTTGTTTACGACCACACCATTTTTAAGCAGAATTCCTGTGTGTGTATCTTTGGTCAAGTGTGTGATCCAGATTTGTATGCATTGTTTTCTCTCCACTCAAGTTCATTGAGTGAAACCCAGGCTAAAAACATCTTTGGGCATGTTTTATTTTATAATCCTGGTCTTGCACACACACACACACATATGTATATATGTCCTTTTTACCACTGTAGGGTTTGTTACCTCCGCCAAGGATGTTGTGTGAATGTTAGCAAAATAACTCAAAAAGAACAGATTTTAATGAATTTTTCAGGAAATGTTTACAGTGGAACAGAAGATTAAATTACGATGATGTTCCAGAGACTTTTACATTTGACCTTTAGATTAAAGCCCCTTGGCTTGTATAACTACCACTTGTATACTGTAGACCAGGCACTGTATATACTATACTGGGCGTGTAACAATGTTGGCACAATGGTTTGGGCAGTAAATGCCAGATCATTTAGCATGAGATTGCCTCTGTCAGCTTCTTTAAACTCTACAAGCCGCCATTTTGAATACACTCAACTCGACCTTTATGTTTGACCTTAACCATTTAAGTCCCTAAGCCACATATATTCATCTGTAGAGAGCAGTCTAGAGTGAAGTATATACAGACTTTAGTGGTATGATACTACATAACACAGGTTCCTTTGCATAAGAACAAAGCGCCTCGGCTCTGATTATGTAAGATCAAAGGTCAAATCCCCACCGGAATCTGGAACACCAACACAGCACCAATTTAATCATTTATTCCATGCCCTGTTTTGAATGTTTCCTGATTTATTAAAAGTCCATTTACAACTTTAGAGTAACAGATCCTGGTAACATGGAACTGTTCTGCAGCCTCTGACAGCCCGTCTGTCTGTCTGTCCGTCCTCCCCGACTCTTTCCTGTCCACAGGAAGGTCTTCTTCACAGATTACGGTCAGATTCCGAAGGTGGAGCGATGTGACATGGACGGCCAGAACCGAACCAAGCTCGTGGACAGTAAGATCGTGTTCCCCCACGGCATCACGCTGGACCTGGTCAGCAGGCTGGTGTACTGGGCTGATGCCTACCTGGACTACATTGAGGTGGTGGACTACGAGGGCAAGAACCGACACACCATCATCCAAGGACTGCTGGTGAGAGGCACAGGGACGGCTTTTTTTCCTCCCCTTTGGCAGGAAGGACATCTCTCTGGAAACGCTGTGGTCTGCTGCTGCTGATAGTCCTTCTAATATCTCCCCACTCTCTCCTGTGGGTTTCCGTAAAGTGTTGCGGCACCCTGAGCGATTGCGGGGCCGGGCTGCCGGACGTTTAGCTTTTCATTAGAGAAGCTGATTAATAGTGTCTCATCCTGAGACCATTGACGATGCAGCGCAGTAGCTTTTAAACACATTACTATGGCGTTTATTGTGATGTGTGGAGAAATAATGGCTTTCATTTAGTCATCAGCCCTGAGGGCACCGCCGTGTGGATGCAGACCTGCTCGCACATGGTGTGTGTGTGTGTGTGTGTGTGTGTACGTGTGTGTGCCGAACTGTGGTAAAGCATTAGTGCCCTCTGAATTAAAAATAATAAGGAAGTGAGTTGTTGATGGCGATGAGTTTGGGCCGTTTTATTAAGAGTGTATTTCGAAATGATATGAACCCGCTGAGCTGTTCAAGGCCCGTTGTGAGACACAGCAGTGACACAGACTCACCAGACCTTCCCTGGTCTGACAAGGCCCCTCTTTTCGTAAATGTCTCATCAGAAAGAGATTCGTTTTCAGTCAGACCACTTCTCTACGCTTCTGCTACCTTTCTGCAATCTCCACAGAAGATTGGCTGTTAAATTGTCCATCAGGAGAGCTCTTTGAAACCATGCCCACAGATCTTCGCCCCCGTGTCCCTCCACTAGAAAGCTGGACTTGCTGTAGGTTTATAGCAAATAAACACCTGTCAAAAAAGAGGGAACTGCTGCTGCTGCCTTGCACACTGTATAATTCCATGTGCTTGCATCATGATGCTGTGAGGTCACACTCTGACGCGAAACTCGTGCGTTTTTACACGCACGGCGGCCCCCACGGCGCACAGATCGTGCCGGAACACATGTAATGCTGTTACAGAATGTGTATCTGTCTTAGATTTAGAGCAGTGCACTGAAGCTTCCTTCCTGCTCACCGTGCGCACGTTTGTTCCTAATAGATCGAGCACCTCTACGGGCTGACTGTGTTTGAGAACTACCTGTACGCCACCAACTCGGACAACGCTAACATGCAGCCAAAAACCAGTGTGATCAAGATCAACCGCTTCAACAGCACCGATTACCAAGTGGTGACCAGGGTGGACAAGGGAGGAGCGCTCCATGTCTACCACCAGAGACGTCAGCCTCCAGGTAGCCCCCCCCCCACGCACACACACCCCCTGCACATGCACAGAGTATCTTGTGCTAATGTGCCTGGCTCTGTCGCATCTGTCCTGGCTGTCCAGTGCGTAGCCACGCTTGTGAGCTGGATCAGTTTGGAAAAGCTGGCGGCTGCTCTGACATCTGTCTCCTGGGGAACGGACACAAGACGCGGACCTGCCGCTGCCGCTCCGGCTTCAGTCTGGGCAGCGATGGAAAGTCCTGCAAAAGTAAGATGAGCTACCGGAGTTTGTTTAAGCTATTCGTACCATATGAAATTAAACACATAATAAACATTGAATTTAACATGTGGGAACTATTTTATAAGACTATTGTATAAGACATGTTCACCAGGTGGTATTTATGCAGGGACCAGGAAACCTTTCTGTAGACATTAAAATAAAGAGTTTAATTTACTTGGATGAGCTCAGTGGAGCCAACTTAATGGTGCTGTGGTGCAGCCGTGTGCAGTGGAACATAAATTAAGTGCTGATAAAGCTGCGTTCATTTAAGCTTCAAGTCTCACTGCTGCAGATGCAGTGATTCAGCTGCCTTGACCTAAAATTAAGGACAGCTGAGGTTGGACCAGGGTGACAATCCGTCCTGGGCGCTCACCTCATGTCGGCTTGTCCTGAGATAAATGATAAATAATGTCCTGATAAACGTTGCTCACTGTCTGCTCGCTCTTCGCCCACCTTTTCTCTTCTGTCCGGCTGCAGAACCCGAGCACGAACTCTTCCTGGTCTACGGTAAAGGTCGCCCGGGGGTCATCAGGGGCATGGACATGAACGCCAAGGTTCCGGACGAGTACATGATCCCCATAGAGAATCTGATGAACCCCAGAGCTCTGGACTTTCACGCTGAGAGCGAGTTCATTTACTTCGCCGATGCCACCAGCTACATCATCGGGCGCCAGAAGATTGATGGAACTGAGAGAGATACCATCGTGAAGGAAGGTGCTGACTACCCTCACACCACAGTTTTGGTTTGACATGTAGAGGTTTTTTTGTTTCAGGTGTAGGCGCACTTATGTAAATCTTTTGTGGTGCGGCAGAAGATTTCTGACCAATAGTTGCTCCCTCTCAGGGATCCACGTTGTGGAGGGAATCGCCGTGGACTGGATGGCCGACAACCTGTACTGGACAGACGACGGACCCAAGAAAACCATCAGCGTGGCTCGTCTGGAAAAGGCTTCACAGACACGCAAAACTCTGATCGAGGGCAAAATGACTCACCCCCGAGCCATCGTGGTGGACCCTCTAAATGGGTAAGAAATGGATGAAAAGGTGGATTTGAGAGTTTTCGTTTGTGTGGTCGGGCACTTGACGCCATGATGGATGATCCCTCACTGGTGACTCATCTGCTGGCCTCTCAGCACCAGCTGTGCTGTTAGGTTTCTTTGTACTCACCACTTCAGAGGAGGTTCTTGTTCTTGTTTTTATTTTCTGTGATGCCTCACGCTTTCCCGCATGAAATGTTTTTGGAGACACCACGGAAGGTCAAAGGCCAGCACTGCTGCGACAGAAAGTGCTGAATTCAAGACAAAAAAGAATGTTTTTAAATCGTTAAAGCAAAAAAAAAAGAAGAACATTTAGAGCTTTGTTGCTGCAAAGTTTCTGGTACCTGCTGGGGCACGAGATCGCTACAGAGCAACCGAGCAAAGGACTGTGCTGCCCCCCCCAATCAGGACTGATATCAGACTTGATGGAGCACCTTGTGCGTTTAAATTATGAGTTAGGCTCTCAAATAATTCCTTTTTAATGAGCTTCATCACATATGTGAAGCAGCTGGAGATGGATCATGATTGGGCTTCTCCTCGCTGCTTTTTCATGTCTCGCTAAAGTTAGCGTGACGGGTTGCAGATGCAGTATATTGGCGTTAAAAATGCAAGAACAATTTTAAAAAAGTCATTCCGCATGAAGGCTTTCAGTCTGACAGTGCTTAAAGTAACGATGATGGTAGTATTCCTATAATTCCTATAATGTTCCTTTATTAGTTCCTCTTCAAATACGGGCTAATAGAACAAGATCTGGGAAAGTTAGTGGCCGAGAACGCTCGCTAACGATGAACACTCTTGATGGTTTCTTATGGTTTTCATAGCTGGATGTACTGGACAGACTGGGAGGAGGACCCGAAAGAGAGCAAGCGGGGCAGAATCGAGCGGGCTTGGATGGACGGCTCCAACAGGAACATGTTCCTCAGCAGCAAAACGGTTCTGTGGCCCAACGGCCTGAGCTTGGACATCTCGCAGGGCATCCTCTACTGGGTGGACGCCTACTACGACCGCATTGAGATGGTCTACCTCAACAGCTCTGAACGCAAGGTCAGCACACGCTAACCGCCATTGTGGCTTTTCTGATGCTTGTTTGAGGGTTTTTAATTCTTTTCAAATGTGCTTTTATTATTTGCGCTGCCCCAGACTGTGTACGAGGGCCAGGAGCTGAATCACGCCTTCGGCCTCTGCCATTATAAACACTTCTTGTTCTGGAATGAGTATCGCAGTGGCAGCATTTACAAGCTGGACTCCACCACGGGCGCCGTCACGTTGCTGAGAAGCGAGAGGCCGCCCATCTTTGAAATCCGCATGTATGACGCTCAGCAGCAGCAAGGTACCTAAAAACACACACCAGACACTCTGTTTGTTTGTTTGTCCGTCCCTGTCGGTTCGATCCTTGACAACAAACCGGTGCTGCTCATCTGTCCGCAGGCTCCAACGCGTGTCGCGTCAACAATGGCGGGTGCAGCAGCCTTTGCCTCGCCACGCCGGGGGGCAGGCAGTGTGGATGTGCGGACGACCAAATCCTGGACCCGGCTGACAACACCAGCTGCAAAGGTGCGTGCGAGCTGGTGACGCCATAAAAGGTGTGCTTTCAGTGTTCTGGAACACATGTGACAGACGGAAAGAGAAGCTCCAAACGAGGTTTTTGGTGGACTTTTGACCATGACACTTTCACAAACGTTGCACCTTTTACGTCCTCTATCCATGTTTTAATGTCGAGGAATGCTGGGCTGGAATGTTTTGCTGCTGCAGGGCCCGCTCTGACATTGTGCTGTTTGCTTTAGCTCAAGTTAGCTGATGTTTTGAACTCTTCACGCAGTTCATTGTGGTCTTTGTGGCAGGTTGCTATGGAGATCAGACCCTGTGGAAACTGCCAGAAGTCCACGGACTGCAGAATATCTGTATTTGTTAGGGCTCTTTTCTCCCCAACACATGCTTTATTTAAGGTCTACATCTGTTTGACTAGACGTGGACCTTCATGGCCTTGATTACAACTTTTTCACTCACCTTTTTTTTTTCTCTCCATAATTTCTGCCGCATCTCCTTCCACAGCCAACCCATCTTACATACCCCCCCCTCAGTGCCAAGCTGGGGAGTTTGCCTGCAAGAACAGTCGTTGTATCCAGGAGCGATGGAAGTGTGATGGAGATAATGACTGTCTAGACAACAGCGACGAGGCTCCTGAGCTGTGTCGTGAGTTAATGTGCACACACACACACACACACACGCACACTGAGTGGGTTTGTTTTTATGTCCATTCTAATTTTGGGTGCATGTGAGCACATAATGTGTGAGAGAGGGAATGTAGCAATGACTGGATGTGGAAAACCTTTCTGCCTGCTGGCCGGGCTGGACGGTTCATCTGTGGTTGCAGTGCAGACGTGTTACCAGACAAAATAAAAGCCCTGCCAAAAACCCCACTGAAAAGGGTCACAAAATAAAGGAAAATGTCTGCTTTCTCTTTCTCTCATTTACGCCTCGTGTGTTATTCCATCCGGCGGTCTCTCCAGACCAGCACACCTGCCCCACGGACAGATTTAAGTGCAAGAACAACCGCTGCATTCCGCTGCGTTGGCTGTGCGACGGCGACAACGACTGTGGGAACGATGAAGACGAGTCCAACACCACCTGCTCTGGTAGAGGGACAAATTCCATTTGGCTGAAGTCAAAATCTCGGCTTGCTGTCGGCGAGTCTTTGACTCTGTTGCTTTTTCAGCTCGTACCTGCCCCCCTAACCAGTACTCCTGCGCTAGCGGGCGCTGCATCCCGATTTCCTGGACGTGCGACCTGGACGATGACTGTGGCGATCGGTCAGACGAACCCGCCTCTTGTGGTTGGTCCACTTAACCTGTTTGTACATATTTGGCCAGTAAAGTTTTAGGCACCAACCTGTCTGAACTCTGTCCCCAGCGTACCCCACGTGTTTCCCCCTCACTCAGTTTACCTGCAACAATGGCCGCTGCATCAACATAAACTGGCGCTGTGACAACGGTGAGCGTCCGCTCAGAACGTTACGTCCATCCTCTCTTTGTGTGATTTGCATGTTTTGGCCACCTTCTCCATTGGCCTCCAGTCCTTTATTTGTTGTGTTTTGTGCTTTTTTTGTGTCCTGTTGCACTGTGTTGTTGTTTTTGTTTTGTTTTCCTGTGTTGTGCTGTTTGCCCACTCTGCTATCTTCCGTTGGTTCTGTCTTTCAGAAAAGGATTGTGGCGACGGCTCTGATGAGTTGAATTGTCCGAACCCGACCGGTTAGTGCATAGATCAACATGCGCCGTAACAGCCATGACGCTAGCTTAGGTCTCTCTTTATGCAACGCCAGCTCAGGAACAGTCGGGGTCGCTTACAGAGGAAAAATGGGCCCAATCTGCGGCCGGTATCGCCGATTGCTAAATTGTAAATGGATTTCCCAGACATCCATGTTCATTAAAAAGTCAAGCGATGTTAGCAAGCTCGTCAAAGCGAGCTCATTTCAATTTGGTAGGATTGATGTAAAATAGCACTGCTGCTGTTTCAAATTAGCCTCATTTGCATTCGCTGCCGAGCTCAATGTATCAGCACTTGGTACATTCCCTCATGGTGCATGGTCTGATCTATGCAGTTTCTGTCAACATTTATTCTCTCTCCTTTCATATTTGTTTCCATTTGTATTCCATAGTTTCCACTCTGACTGCATTAACTGTAGAACATGAAAAACAGTCGAAATGTTTTCATTTGCAGACACGCTTTTTATTTCATTGCAATGAGTCACTGGAGCCTCATACTGGAAGAAAGTGGGTGTTCTTTGACTGTGTTTGTTTTTCAGACAATGACTGCGGCGACAACAGTGACGAAGCGGGCTGCAGTCACTCCTGCTCCAGCGCTCAGTTCAAATGTAACAGCGGTCGCTGCATCCCGGATTACTGGACCTGCGACGGAGACAACGACTGCGGGGACTACAGCGATGAGACCCACGCAAACTGCACCAACCAGGGTCAGTGCCCTAAGGTGGCTCTCGGGAGGGCTCCGAAACAAGAATATAAACCAAAAGACGCCACGTTTGAGCTCCCAGGAGTTGTTTAACAGAATTACAGAGCACAGCTGTGGCAGCTGGCTTTTATTACCACGGGGGGATGGTCACATCTTTTCATTGTTTTGTCATTTATTTCCATAAACTCATTACAGTTTGGTCAGTATGTGTAATAGATTCCGAGGATGGGTCTCATTGGAACCACCGATAATTTCCTTTAGTCATAAGTTGTGCAGTGCGGATAATAAAAGTTCTTTCATAAACGTTAGTTATATCAGCCTGTTATGTAAGAGTGACGGTGGGAAGAGACAAAAACCATCCAAAGTTGCTTTTTTTTTGGACTCAAACCATGAAAAAGCAGCAAAACACGGCGTCTTACGTCTCCCCCCACCTGCAGCCACTCGCCCCCCGGGAGGGTGCCACACTGATGAGTTCCAGTGCCGGATGGACAGCCTTTGCATCCCCTTGCGCTGGCGCTGCGACGGGGACACGGACTGCATGGACCTGAGCGACGAGAAGAACTGCGAGGGCGTGACGCACATGTGCGACCCGGCCGTCAAGTTTGGCTGCAGGGACTCTGGTGAGGCGGCTCAAGGTGAAACGGCCGGCGAAGCGCTGCTCTCAGGGCTAACCGTGTCCTCTGTCCACAGCACGGTGCATCAGTAAGGCCTGGGTGTGTGACGGAGACAGCGATTGCGAGGACAATTCCGATGAGGACAACTGCGATGCCTGCAAACTGTCCCACCATGTGTGCGCCAATGACTCCACCATCTGCTTGCCTCCGGAGAAACTTTGCAACGGCGCCGATGACTGCCCAGATGGCTCCGATGAGAAACTCTGCGGTACAACGCGACCTGCTAATGCCCTAAATGGAGGCTTTAATGGCACTCCGCGGCATCCATCTTCTGGTTTTTTTTCTGTCTTCAACAGACCTGTGCTCCCTGGACAATGGCGACTGTAGCCATAACTGCACTGTGGCCCCTGGCGAGGGAGTGATCTGTTCCTGCCCGCTAGGCATGGAGCTGGGGTCCAACAACAAAACCTGTCAGATCCAGAGCTTCTGTGCCAAACACCTAAAGTGCAGCCAGCGCTGTGAACAGGACAAGTTCAGCGTGAAATGTTCTTGCTACGAGGGCTGGGAGCTGGAGCCCGACATGGAGAACTGCAAGAGCACGGGTAAGAGAGCGGAGACAAGGGGGTTCTAAGTGGGAGACACGGCGTCTCTGGACTGCGTCGTGGTTTGAGATTGTGGAATCTGAGGTGTCTGCACAGGAAACTGCGCAGTGGGTGGAGACGCACGCTGCAATAATGTGATACTATTGTGGAGCAGCAGTGCAGAGGAAGGAGATTGATATTAAATAGCTTCTAATAATGGCGGGGAAAGGTTCACAGGGAAGCCTTTAAAAGGCCTGCGCTTTGTTGCTACACGTGACTATTTTTTGAACAGGAAGAAGCTAAAAGATTAAACGATAAAGCCAGAAGCTTTTCGTTAAAGTCAGGAGAGAGGCGAGAGAAATGTGAAGGAAAAAAGTGTTCAGTCACGTGAAATTAGCACAGAAAAATAGTGGCAGAGAGGAATATAATTTACGACCTTGGTGGTCTCTGAGGTCTGGGGGCTATGATGCCTGTTTGGTGCAGATAACTCCTGATTTATTTACCTAGGATTAGGTCCACTTCTGAATGCAGATGGTTTTTAGCCTCTAATCCCCCCCCCGCCTCACCAGTACGTCTCATTCTACAGATCCTTTCAAGCCCTTTATCATCTTCTCTAACCGCCACGAGATCCGCCGCATCGATCTAAACAAAGGAGAGTTCAGCGTGTTGGTACCAGGATTGAGAAACACCATTGCCCTGGACTTCCATCTCAACCAGAGCGCCCTCTATTGGACGGATGTGGTGGAGGATAAGATCTATCGTGGGAAACTGTCTGAGAACGGCGGTGAGCGTTCAGTTTGTTTTCTTTTTTACATCCTTTTTGAAGCTTTACATAAATCTATATTTCACCATGGCAACAGGATCCACGGTTCTTAGGAAAAACAGAGGAGGGTTTGGCTACTAGAGAGAAGCTAGAGGCGAAGCAGAGAACATAATTCTCAAATAAACCATAATATTTTATTAAAACGTCCTTAAATTGTACTAAACTTCATAAAAATCTTTTTTTATTATTACATTTAGTGAGCACAACATACAATTCCCCATCTGTGCAGCTGTAAAACAAATCAACTCCTACATAAATCATCTGCATGCATGCATTTATGCACTAACTAGATCTATTTAAACCTTTCTATTTATAAGGGACCTAGTGGAAAAAGAACAGAATTGTTATGTGTTTTCTTGTCTTTGCGAAAAAGAGCAGCGACTTTACAAAAAGCTGTCCCCGCTGAGTCTATTTGTCATTGTTAATCACGGCACCCCCGATGTAGTCTCAACGTTTGATTAATAAAATTGCACTTAATGTGACATTAGCGTTGCAACATCCCGATCGTCTCGGCGTGATTCGTGAATCGGGGAGCAGTTCGACGCCTCGGGATGTAGCACAGACCAGAAGCGTTGCCATTAGCAGCCTTCAAAGCCTTTGTCTGCGCATCGGAAAACATTGAATTCATTCATTCAGCGAGCGAAGAGCCTCGGGAATGTGATGATTTTTATTTTTTTTTACATCCGATTGCTCGAGCATTTCTAAACAAAGATGGGAGAAAAAGAAATATTGGATTTTTCATGCTTAGCGGTTCTTTTCTCCTGAGCTTTTTCAGATCGACAAAGGCTGGAGAGTAAAAGGACTGTTTCTAATGTTTTCCTATAGCTTTAACCAGTTTTGACGTGGTCATCCAGTACGGCCTGGCCACCCCCGAGGGTTTGGCAGTAGACTGGATAGCAGGAAACATTTACTGGGTGGAAAGTAATCTGGATCAAATCGAGGTGGCCAAGCTGGACGGCACCATGCGCACCACCCTGTTGGCCGGAGAGGTGGAACACCCCCGAGCGATTGCCCTGGATCCGCGGGATGGGTGAGCTGCACATAGCACATCAATTATTTGTCCACTGTGGTGGCGTCACTGGAAATGTGCATGTGTGTTTGGGTGCAGGATCCTCTTTTGGACCGACTGGGATGCCAGTATGCCCAGAATTGAGGCGGCGTCCATGAGTGGAGAAGGCAGGAAAACCATTCATAAGGAAACTGGTAACGGCGGCTGGCCCAACGGACTCACCGTGGATTATCTAGAGCGTCGCATCCTCTGGATTGATGCCAGGTAAAGATGCAAAAGAGCCCGCGTGATGCATTCAGGGACTCATCGTCCATGTGATTCCACACACAGGTCCGATGCCATATATTCCGCCAAGTACGACGGCTCTGGGCTGATTGAGGTTCTGAGGGGACATGAGTATCTGTCGCACCCTTTCGCCGTCACCATGTACGGCGGGGAGGTTTACTGGACGGACTGGAGGACCAACACTCTGGCCAAGGCAAACAAGTGGACGGGCAGCAACGTCACTGTGGTGCAGAGAACCAACACGCAGCCCTTCGACCTCCAGGTTTACCACCCATCCAGACAGCCGCAGGGTGAGCCTCAGGAACTGGTGGATAACGACGGCTAAAGCCGTCACACGACTTTACACGATGACATATTTGGATTTGTCTTTCCACCCTCGCCCTTCTAGCTCCTAACCCGTGCGCTGCTAAGGATGGCAAAGAGCCCTGCTCCCATCTATGTCTCATTAACTACAATAAGAGCTTTTCGTGTGCCTGCCCACACCTCATGAAGCTGGGGCCCGACAGACGCACTTGCTACGGTAGGCACGAACACACGTGGCCGAGGGAGGAACCGTGGGTGCAAGCCAGTAAACAGTTTCTCCTTCACTTGTTGTTGCTTAATGCCGCGGTGTAATCCCTGGCCTTGCCGAGTCATCTATTATATTTGTACGGGCGTGTGTATGTGCGTGTGAGAGCGGGGATTAAACAATTGTGACTTTTTTTCGCCCGGAGATGCTTTTCGCTCCGACAGCTTAGCGGCAGCCCATGAAACGTCGGAGCGGAGCTGTTTACTCAGAGAGTTTAGCATTCAGAGGAGCGTGTGCTTTTTTCTTCAGGGGTTAATGGAACGGGAGCCCACGTCCTGTTGGATCCAAGCTTCGGCCGCCGTGCTCGCCGTCCAGCAGCCGCTCTGGCCTGACTGATAAACCCCAGAGCTGTCATTAGTGTCCCCCCCCCCCTCGCTCCCTCTCCTCCTGTCCGTCTTTGAAGTTACCCTCAGTCTAATTGTGATGCGGCTGTTGGAGCTGGGACACATCTGCGCTGATTGAATTTGCAGCCAGCCAACCAGACAGGATTGTTAGAGCCAAACATACAATTGGTTTAATCTTGTTGAAGTAGCAGGAACTGAGCATCTCTGGCGATAATGCGCACTCGTGCATTCCAGTTTAGCCGCGTTTAGCTTCTTTCCAGGGGAATTAGCGGAGAATTCATGTCGTTTTTCCTGTCCTCCAGAGTCTCGTCAGTTCCTGCTGTACGCGCGCCAGATTGAAATCAGGGGAGTGGACATCGACAACCCCTACTACAATTACATCATTTCCTTCACTGTGCCTGACATCGACAATGTGACCGTGGTGGACTATGATGCGCTGGAACACCGGATCTACTGGTCTGACGTCCGAACGCAGACCATCAGGAGAGCGTTCATCAATGGCACCGGAGTGGAGACTGTCGTATCAGCTGGTATGAAGAATTTGCTATGTTAAAAAAAATGCATACAGGCTTCATAGTTATGTTAGTTGCCTTTTTTATGTAAATGTTATGGTTAAGTGATTTTTAAATAGTGAAAATAGATGCATAATGTCTTGTTTATTTGGCCTCAGATCTGCCCAATGCCCACGGCCTGGCTGTGGATTGGGTATCCAGAAACCTGTTCTGGACCAGTTATGATGCCAATAAGAAACAAATTAACGTCGCCAGACTTGATGGCTCCTTCAAAAATGCTGTCATCCAGGGCCTGGACAAACCACACTGTCTGGTGCTGCATCCAATGCTAGGGTTGGTTGCCCACACACGTTGTACCGACACGCAAACACACACACACACAAATATGAACAGGATCTGGCTGTCACCGAAGCCTCGCTGACCTCCAACTGTTCCTCTGCTCAGGATGTCCTTCCAAATTTTTCTCCCTGCTACATTTCTCGGTCTGCCACCGCCCTCCTCCATTTTGTTCCATTTTCTGTTTCTCAGATCTCAGATCTATGAAATATTTACAGCTCCCGCCTCTGTCACATACTGTCACATTTTGTTCCTGTGTTTAACAACCTACATCTCATTTCTGGCTTGTTTGAGAAAAGGACCATATTCTTCCTCTCCTCTCTGTCCTCTGGAAAGTTCAAAACAGCTTCTCCTAACTGGCAGAGTAGAGACAGACCATCTGTATTTATATATTGACTTTCAAACTGCTGGAATAAATGTTTTGAGGTGGATAAAGGAAAGATTTTTGCGAGGAATGTCACTGCCTTCTCATGATTTTTCCCCCCTTCTTCTGCTTTTTGCGTACTCTTCTCACTTAGCCTGCTTAAGCGGAGGAATGTTTCCGATCTGAGCGTTGCTGGCACGGGGGATTAAATGAGAAACAGATGTTAGATGCATGTGCCGAAGCTGTCTCCGCTGACACACAAACACTCTGCCCGTGATACGTGATGGAGTGGGTGGGAACAAGAGCTTTAGGGAGGCACAGTCAAACTGGAGTATTCAAGTGCAAAAGCTTAAGAATGTGGGTGTCTAAATGCAGCTTGAAACTTTATTTAAAGGCATGTTAACAAACAAATGAAGGGTGTGGTGGATGTGGTGGGATTTAGCAGGAAATGGGTGATGAGGCAGAGGATAGATACACTTTAAATATAGACTGCAGGCAGTCTAAACAGAGACACACTCATATTGTCCTTACGTTCGGCGGGTGTTCAGCAAAGATTTCTGGAGCAATGAACTGACACGTGAAGTAAAAAAGAGTTTGCCTTGCGTGCGTTAGTGAGGCAAAGTGGGAATTGACGGAGGTAATTTGTCAACATCTGTTTTTGTTCGATTTATAATTGCTCATTTAATGTTTAAACTAAACAAAAAACTGCTGCCGAAACCACTCAGCCACCAAAGGGAATTAAGTCACATGTTTTCACACTGATTGAAAAGCTTTTATAAACCCCGACCTTGATTCAGATCTCCTGCCGAATTCAAGTGATCTGAACAAAAAAATATTAGTGTTTAGCTTTACCCATTTTTGCACCTTAACCACTTCTTTGCTGAAACACTCACCTCTACTTGCTTCAGGAAACTTTACTGGACCGATGGTGACACCATTAACATGGCCAACACAGACGGGAGCAATCGCAGCATCCTGTTCACCAACCAGAAAGGCCCCGTTGGTGAGTGGGAAACCGGACTTTTGTGTGTTGCAGCACCCCCTAGTGGTATGATAATGCGTTACATCTAGGAATGATCCCTGTGTTTTTTTTTAGGTCTCTCCATTGACTTTGACACAGAGGAGCTGTACTGGATCAGCTCAGGAAACAGCACCATCAACCGCTGTAAACTCAACGGGTCTGGTTTGGAAGTGCTGGAGGGGGCGAAAGGAAAGCTGACCAAGGCAACAGCTCTAGCTATCATGGGTGGGTGTCCCGAACATATCATTGGATCGTAGATTTATCTCGAGTTTGTGTCCATGTTGGACATTTTATTTTGCTTCTTTTAGGGAACAAATTGTGGTGGGCTGACCAAGGAACCGACCAGATCGGAACCTGTGACAAGAAGGATGGCGGCAACTGGAAAGTCCTGAGGAACAGCACTTCCCCTATGATGCACATGAAAATCTACAATGAAACTGTGCAGAAAGGTGCCACAGCCTTTTTTGGTGGTCTCCTGTAGCCTGTTTATGCATCTATCCACGTCTCTGCAACTCATCTTGGATTTTATTTTGGCTATGTTTGTGTTCTCCCAGGTTCCAATCTCTGCAGTAACAACAATGGAGACTGTTCCCAGCTGTGCCTCCCCACCTCCCCCACCACACGGGCCTGCATGTGCACAGCAGGATACAGTCTGCGCACGGGGCAGCAGTCTTGTGAGGGTACGGAAGCCGTTTCTTCCGATTGCGGAGCGAAGAATGGTTGACAGACAAAAGAAAAGCTTCCATTTGAAACGGTGGCTTCTGTGTGTCTGCTGCAGGTGTCGGCTCGTTCCTGCTGTACTCTGTGCATGAAGGCATTCGTGGTATTCCTTTGGACCCATCAGACAAATCCGACGCTCTGGTGCCGGTGTCGGGCACATCCTTGGCTGTGGGCATAGATTTCCACGCTGGCAAGTGTTTGTTCAGACATATTAGACGTTTGATGTAGCAAATATAACAACACAATTCATCACTTTTCACAGAAAATGACACCATCTACTGGGTGGACATGGGCCTGAGCACCATTAGCAGGGCTAAGAGAGATCAGACGTGGCGGGAGGACGTGGTCACTAATGGCATTGGCAGGGTGGAGGGAATTGCGGTGGACTGGATAGCAGGTGAGTGGCGGCTCAGACGGGAAAATTACAGCGAGTCAAGCAAAGAAGCAGCAATCAGACACAATCCCATGCTGGACATCCCCTCGGAGTGTTATGGACACTGTCATTATAGAGACCACACTGTTGGTATTGGATAGCGGTGAACCTTAATCTTTTTCACAAAAGCAAGAAAATAATGCCCCAGAATGTCACCATTAATACTTAAAATCATTTGAAAATCATGACAAAAATAATCATTTGTCGTCACTGTGATAGTTACCAGTAAAATTATGGAGTCATGTCCAAAATATATATATATTAAAATAATAATTTAAACTGAGGGATACATAAAAGCATTTTTTTGCTCGATGGGCGATTATTTATTAAAAACAGGGATTTTAGACATGATAATTGTGTTTATCCTGACAGATTCTGTCAACATCATGATCTCCTTCTCCACTCTGCAGGAAACATCTACTGGACTGATCAAGGCTTCGACGTGATAGAGGTGGCGAGATTAAATGGCTCTTTCCGCTACGTGGTCATCTCCCAGGGACTGGACAAGCCTCGCGCCATAACCGTCCATCCTGAGAGAGGGTGAGAGGAGCTGTCATGGCTGTGTTTGCTAACTGCCTTCTTCTGCCGCTGCTCCTGCCATCACTTAATCATCGACGTCTGCCTTAATGTGTCTAGATACCTGTTCTGGACTGAGTGGGGCCAGTACCCCCGTATTGAGCGTTCCCGCCTGGATGGCTCCGAGCGGGCCATTCTGGTCAACGTCAGCATCAGCTGGCCAAATGGCATCTCCATCGACTATGAGGTGCATCAACCTGGCCTTTTTTTTTTGCATTCTTACCCTCATCAATGATGCAGACTGCTTCACACCAACCGTTTCCTGTCTGCGCAGGACAATCTGCTGTACTGGTGCGATGCCAGGACAGACAAGATCGAGCGCATCAACCTGGAGACGGGCGAGAACAGAGAGGTGGTGCTGGCCAACAACAACATGGACATGTTCTCCGTGTCAGTTTTTGAGAGCTACATCTACTGGAGCGACAGGTCAGATACAGGTTTCACTGGGGGAGAATTTGTCGGCCTGGCTCGGCATTCGAATACATTCATGCCCTTGACTCTGATTTAAAACAGGACACATGCTAATGGATCCATAAAAAGAGGGAGCAAAGACAACGCCACGGACTCTGTGTCTCTGAGGACTGGTATTGGAGTCCAGCTAAAGGACATTAAGGTGTTTAACAGGGCCAGGCAGCAGGGTAGGTTTACTTTTTATCCTTAAAGTGTCTGCTGATGAGTGTGAATGTGAAAAAAAAAAGTTTTTAATCACAAACATTTCATTTCTATTTGAAGGAACAAATGTATGCAAAGTCAACAACGGCGGGTGCGAGCAGCTCTGCCTTTTCCGCGGCAACGGACAGCGGACATGCGCCTGCGCCCATGGCATGCTGGCCGAAGACGGGTGCGGTTGCCGTGACTACGACGGCTACCTTCTCTACTCGGAGCGCACCATACTGAAGAGCGTCCACCTGTCGGACGAGAACAACCTGAACGCGCCCATAAAACCGTTCGAGGACCCCGAGCACATGAAGAACGTCATCGCGCTCACTTTTGATTACAGGGGAGGTGGAGGGAAGGGGGCGAACCGCATCTTCTTCAGCGACATTCACTTTGGCAACATCCAGCAGATCAGTGACGACGGGTCTGACCGCAAGACTGTTGTAGAGAGTGAGTATCTGTATGAATTTTAATCATAATATGACAATATTGTGCAGTGATTACTGTGTTTATTCATATATCTTAGGGTCTTCTGATACACTGAGTAACAGACGGGCTCACGAAATGCACTGTAACACCTTTATAACACTTAAAGTGCTGCTTTTAAGCCGCATTGAGATGACTCGAAGGCTTTTCTTTACTGCTCTGTCAATCTTTTATTCAAGTTAAACTGACAAAAATTCAACTTTAATTGTTTTATGGTAATTCTTGCGAACCTTTGCTCAGCGTTTCAGGTGATTATACTGTTAGGTAGCTGCCATAGCCACCTCCGCGCTGCCATTTTTCCTTTCCTTCTTGAACACCCTAATGAAGTCCTGTCTGAACTTTTGAGACATCAGTACGTAGAGAATAGGATTCATCACTGTAGAGGAGGTTGCCATGAGGCGTGCAAATACAGTGAAGGCGCCGTAGCGTGGTGAGGAACCTGTGGCCCCTGAGGTTTTATCTGCCACCAAGGCTAAAGTCATGCCATAAGATGGCAGCCAGCATAGGGTGAAAGCCAGCACCAGCATCGCTGAGGTGTGAGTCACTTTGCTCTGGTAACGCTCCACTTGGGGCATTCGGCCGGCACGCCGACTCCCCCACAGGAACATGTAGATTCTGATGTATGCCACCGCAATGGTGACCAATGGGAACAAGAAGGCCACCAGGAAGTGGAACAGTCCGTAGATCAGCTGGTCTCTGTGAGATAAGAAAGAAAAGCAAGCATGGCCATCGCGGGTTCGTTGTGGCGTCCCAACAAAGCGGAAAGCTAATTGTGGAGCTGCCAGACAGCAGGCGGGGATCCAGAGCGCCGCGGCAACAGCAGACACTCGGCGAGGGGAGAGACGGGTGAAGGCCGTTGCGGGCCGCACCACCGTCAGATAGCGAGACACGGCCAGTGTGGCGAGTGTGAAGGAGCTGGCCGAGGCGCAGGCGGATCCCAGGAAGCCAACCAGGCGACACACGACGTCCCCGAAGGGCCAGTTTTGCAGGGCGATCGCGACGGTGTGGAAGGGAAGTACGGAGAGCAGAAGCAGATCTGCGGCGCTCAGAGCCAGGATGAGGACATCGGTTCCTGTGCCCGTCAAGGAGTGTTGCGGCACCTGTCCCGTCGGTCTTGAGCCTCTTCTCCGCCTTCTACACAGGATCACCATCACCATGGTGTGCCCCCACACTCCTAAAGTGAGAATAAGTACATCTAATATTGGCACCAGGACCCTCTCCACATTGCCCAGCCCAGTGTCACTGTTGTTCCCCGGAAGATCATCGGGATTTGTTGAGTTCCTCAGCATCATGCTGTCGTCAGTCACGAGGAACGCTCCCTCTCATACTCCCTGTGAAAACACAGCTGACTTTTAGTTGGGTTAAAGGTGCCTGACATCGTAAAACTACTGATAACACACATCCAGTCATTAACTGTACGCTTCAAAATAACAGCCAACAAATTAATGCAGAACTGGAACACGTTAGATGTAAATCAAGGTTTTCCAGTCGTTTCATTCGACTCACCTCTACAGGCCGGTTGCTTCTGATGCCTTCACTGACCGTGCGAATCCCAGTTGCTTCGGAGTGTTTCGCGCCGCACGTCAGTGCGGTCAGTACCGCTGGCAGCAATCCGAAATCAGCCCCCCCGCCATCGGAGTACAGCGCTCCAGAGCAGCACTGGAGAGCTAAATGGCACAGAGAAACGTCAGGTGAACTCTGGACTGATTGTCATGCAACAGGCAGCAATGGGCCGGACCACCGTCTGTGGGAGGGACTAATGAAGGCCAGGCATGACTTTTTCCCAGGGTCCTGCATTTTGGAACATTTTCTGAAAGGATCTGTTCATCTTCTATTTGTCTGTTCACATACATATACAGTATACATGCAGATAAGTTGTATAAACACAGGGAAACAGAGTAAAATACTGTTTGTCTTTAGGAATCAGGGTAATTATTGACAGCCGGTCCGAACTGCTATCGCAGCCACTGGAGATAATTGCAATAAAAACCTGTCATTGTCAACCCATCTGAACTGAAGAGCTATAATTTCAGCTCATCTGCGTTCAAGTAAACAACAAGTGAAGATGTCCAGAGACCCAGATAGGCCCCTGTCAAAAAGATAAACAGAGCTAAGAACAGACAGCAGCATTAACGGCGCAAAAGAATGAGGAATTAAGGGGGCGTGAACATCTGGTGGCGCTCTTTCGCGGCGACTCATACCTTTGCTCTCTGGTTGCTTAACTTCACTGACAATCCTCTTTGAGGCTTGGTGTGTATGCACGCCGTTGCCCTGGAGATGCTGAGGTTGCAGCACTGGCGGTGAGCTGCACCGATTCACTGGCTGCAGATAACAGGGACTGAAATCACATGCAGCTTCATAACAGATGCGGTAACCTCAGTGCAGCTGGTGTCAGTGTGTGTGTGTGTGTGTGTGTGTGTGTGTGTGTGTGTGTGTGTGTGTGTGTGTTTAACTAGCCGGGGTTTTGTGTCCCTTCCATATTGCCGTCCTGGTATTTTACAGATGCTGCATGTTCATTAGGTGCTGGCCTTTACAGTCTGCTATTTGTTGGACAGAATCCACAAATCCTATTGTGTTCTTGCTTTAACACCAGGTTTGCACGGTCAGAACCCTGACTGGGTCAATACTGAGCTGCGGCCAGACACCACACACCTGATCTTTTAACATCTCTTTGGGAATGACGTACTTTTCTTGGGGCCCTTCCGTGGAGGTCAATGGCCATCTGTCTCTTTTCCTCTTTAATTACTTTACTCCTCCTTCTCAGATGTCGGCTCGGTGGAGGGTTTAGCGTACCACAGAGGATGGGATATGCTGTACTGGACCAGCTACACCACCTCAACCATCTCCCGCCACACAGTGGATCAGAACCGATGGGGTGCCGTGGAGAGGCACACCGTAGTGACCATGTCGGGAGATGATCACCCCAGAGCCTTCGTTCTGGACGAGTGTCAGAGGTCAGAACGAACGCGCTACTTCTGGTTTTGCTCCTGAATGTGTTCTAAACACTGAAACTGAGTTGTTCCCTCTCACTCTGCCCGCAGCCTCATGTTCTGGACCAACTGGAATGAGCAGTCTCCCAGCATCATGCGTGCCACACTGACTGGCTCCAATGTCATCGTGATCATCGGCAGCGATATCCGGACCCCCAACGGGCTGGCCATAGATCACCGTGCTGAGAAGCTTTACTTCTCTGATGCCACTCTAGATAAGATAGAGCGCTGCGAATACGACGGCACTCGGCGCTACGTAAGTCAAATAACCGCGCATTGTGCACAAGTTTGGAGTTTTATCATGAGTTCATATGAGTTTGTGCCTCCTGCAGGTGGTGCTGAAGAACGAGCCGGTGCATCCGTTTGGCTTAGCCGTGTACGGCGACTACATCTTCTGGACCGACTGGGTGAGGAGGGCTGTGCTTCGGGCCAACAAGTACACAGGAGGCGACATGAAGGTGCTGCGCGCAGACATACCTCAGCAGCCAATGGGCATTGTCGCCGTGGCCAACGACACCAACAGCTGTAGGTTTTTGTGAGGGGGGCATAAATAGTGCGTGTTATCAGAAGCACGGATAAAAGTGTGGTAAATCTTTCCAAACTTCCTCTTCTCTTCAAAGGTGAGTTCTCTCTGTGCCGCATTAATAACGGAGGGTGTCAGGACCTGTGCTTGCTGACCTCTGAGGGAAGGGTCAACTGCAGTTGCCGGGGTGACCGGAAGCTTTTGGAGGACAACACCTGCTCAGGTTGCACAACCTTTTTTTTTATTTATTTTTTTTTAAATGTAGTTTAAGCAGACTTTGCTGTTCAAATGCAACTGGATCAGACAGCAGCTCTCCTAAATGCATTCTTTTGCCTTTCTTGCGCAGCACTCAACACCACCTGCAACATCATTGATGAGTTCGAGTGTGGCAATGGCGACTGTATCAACTACACCCTGTCTTGTGATGGCATGGCTCACTGCAAGGACAAGTCGGACGAGAAGCAGTCCTACTGCGGTAAGTGTTTCGCTCCCCGAAATCCTTACAGTTGTGTTCTCGTCACTTTATCGTGCCCCGTTTCCTGTCCCAGCCAACCGTGTGTGCAAAAAGGGCTACAAACGGTGCGTGAACGGGCGCTGTGTGGGCCACGGCTCCTGGTGCGATGGCCGGGACGACTGCGGCGACAACTCCGACGAGCTGTTCTGCAACAGTGAGTCGAGCGCTCTGATAGATGAAGCCCTTGCTTTCGGCAGGCGTGACATTGTCAGATAATTAACTCCATCTCCTGCTGCATTGTTAGCCACGCTGTGCACGGCAGATCAGTTCCAGTGCAGAGGCGGAAGCTGCATCTCCAACTCCAGCAAGTGTGACCAGAAAGTGGACTGTGAGGATGCCAGTGATGAGATGAACTGCAGTAAGTTATTCAATCAAAATGAGCGTCTGTCTCTAGGAGGAAAAAAACAAGCCAACATGTTCTCCCAGGCTGTGTTATTAAGAGTGTTGCTCTCTTTGTTAAGCTGCCACGGACTGCTCCAGTTACTTCCATCTGGGAGTGAAGGGAGTGACATTTCAGAAGTGTGAGTTCACCACGCTCTGCTATGCCCCTTCCTGGCTGTGCGATGGAGCTAATGACTGTGGAGACCTCTCAGATGAGAGAAACTGCCCTGGTAATTCAGATCTTTTAGAAATTTGTGTTTTCTTACAGCTGAGGAATTAAAAAATTTTGTCTACCAGTTTGGATAAAGCAATAGCAACGTGCTGATTTAATTACTGGTTCTTTCGGACTCTCAGGAAGCGACAAAGCAAAGTGTCCAACCCCCTTCTTCGCTTGTCCGAGTGGACGCTGCATACCCATGAGCTGGACCTGTGACAAGGAGAACGATTGTGAAAACGGCGCAGACGAGGCCCACTGTGGTGAGGACGCACGCTCAGGCACCAAGAAGCTCTGCCTCATTCACTTTTGAGGAACGGGTTGTCAGTTCGTCACCTGTTCTGTCCAATTGCAGATAAGTTCTGCTCAGCTACTCAGTTTGAGTGCGCCAACCACCGCTGCATCCCCAAAAGCTGGGTCTGTGACGGAGCCGACGACTGCGGCGACAGTAGTGATGAGGACAGCAAGTGCAGTGAGTGGCTAACAACGTTCTGAGGAGGAGCAGAAACGAATGGCGATTTAAAGGGAAATAAAGGTGGAAAACATTAATATTCGGACTGCTAAATTTTCTCTCACAGAGACCAAAACCTGCAGCCCAGAAGCCTTCCAGTGTCCTGGATCACACATGTGTATCCCTCAGCACTGGAAGTGTGACGGAGACAAAGACTGTCCTGACGGCGCTGACGAGAGCGTTAAAGCGGGCTGCAGTAAGATCCCACTTCCATTGAGTCGTCTTTAACAGCGGCTCCACGGCGTCATGAAATGCATTTGCTTCCCTCAGTGTTCAACGACACGTGCAGCAGCAACGAGTTCATGTGCCAGAACCGACAGTGCATCCCCAAGCACTTCATGTGTGACCACGACAACGACTGCAGCGACGGCTCCGACGAGTCTCAGGAGTGCGGTGAGCGAAGCTCTGCTTCCTCTTCCTTTTCCTCCGCTCCCCTTCTTCACTGCTGGGTCTCTCGCCCCGCTGCAGAATACCCGACATGCGGACCCAAAGAGTTCCGCTGCGCCAACGGACGCTGCCTCATCCAGAGTTCCTGGGAGTGCGATGGAGACTTTGACTGCCACGACCAGTCTGACGAAGCCCCCAAGAACCCCCTCTGCAGCGGGCCAGGTTAGATCCATACAGCTGCTCCAGGAAAGAAAGATTTGACCTTAAATCTGACCGTGATGTCATCCGTTGTCCCTCAGAAAAGAAATGCAACGACACCGCGTACGTCTGCAGCAACGGCAACTGCGTGAACGAGACGTTGCTCTGTGATCGTAAGGACGACTGCGGCGACGGCTCTGATGAGCTGAACTGTTTCATTAACGAATGCCTGAACAGCAAAATGAGCGGCTGCTCCCAGCTCTGCGAGGACCTCAAAATAGGCTTCAAGGTAAATAAACCACAGGACATTTCCCATTGGAGCTTGTTAGCAACAGGCAACGTGGAAATCCACCTGCTCCGCCTTCTCGCAGTGCCGATGCCACCCCGGCTTCCGCCTGAAAGACGACGGAAAGACGTGCATCGACATAGACGAATGCACCACCACCTATCCGTGCACGCAGCGCTGCATCAACACGCACGGCAGCTTCCACTGTCTGTGCGTGGAGGGTTACCGGCTCAGCCCCGAAAACCCCACCGTATGCAAATCCACCTCTGGTGAGTAAGCCGAGGAGATGAGTGACATTTAGGAAATGTTCCAGGCCAAATCCGCTCAGATGCCGTCTTCCCTCCCGGCAGACGAGGAGCCCTTCTTAATCTTTGCCAACCGCTACTATCTGCGCAAGCTCAATTTAGACGGCTCCAACTACACCCTGCTCAAACAGGTGAGACTTGCACATGCGTTCCCCCCCCCCATTTTAGGGCTTGAATACCCCACATTGGATTTGCCTGTGGGCTCCGAGTGATTTAGCTTCATGTTCTCTGACAGGGCTTGAACAATGCGGTGGCTTTGGACTTCGACTATCGCCAGCAGATGATTTATTGGACAGATGTAACCACCCAGGGCAGCATGATCCGCCGGATGTACATTAACGGGAGCGACGTTCAGGTAAGTGGGTTTTTATTTCTTTGCCAGGAGGGCGTAAAAACATCAGCTCGAGGCTGATTCATTTTTTAGGTGCTGCATCGCACATCCCTAAGCAACCCCGACGGCCTGGCGGTGGACTGGGTGGGCGGGAACCTGTACTGGTGCGATAAGGGACGAGACACCATAGAGGTGTCGAAGCTAAATGGAGCATACCGGACGGTGCTGGTGAACAGCGGCTTGAGGGAGCCACGTGCTGTGGCGGTGGACGTGCGCTACGGGTGAGCCTGATTCCATATGTGATACAAAATGCAATTTGGACCTAATCAGATTCCTTTAAAAGACTGAACAAACACGTGACGTGAATCGGGACATTTGAATTCCTTGGCAGGTACTTGTACTGGTCCGACTGGGGCGACAACCCTCACATAGGGAGGATCGGGATGGACGGCACCAACAGGAGTGTTATTGTAGAGGATAAGATCACCTGGCCTAATGGCCTGACGCTGGACTTTGTTAACGATCGGATCTACTGGGCAGACGCACGAGAGGACTATATCGCATTCGCCAGCCTGGATGGAACCAGCAGACATACAAGTAACACACGCACATTTGAATTGTAACTTCTCACCCCGATGTTGTTCCTGACCCTTGTCTTTGTGTTCGTGTCCCTCTAGTCCTGGTGCAGGACATCCCCCACATCTTTGCAATGTCCCTGTTTGAGGAGTACATCTACTGGACAGACTGGGAGACAAAGTCCATCAACAGAGCTCATAAAACATTAGGAACGAACAAGACCGTGCTAATCAGCACCTTGCACCGGCCGATGGACATCCACATTTACCATCCCTACCGCCAGCCTGGAGGTGAAACCGCGTCCCGCCTCATGCATGACCACATGTGAGTCCTCTTTATCAACCTGTCTTCATCTTTCCTGGTGTGTATGTGTTGTTCAGTGGAAAACCATCCATGTCAAATCAACAATGGAGGCTGCAGTAACCTGTGCCTGATCTCCCCCGGCGGCGGATACACGTGTGCCTGCCCCACGAACTTCTACCTAGCCGCCGACGGCAAACAGTGCCTGTCTAACTGCACTGCGAGTCAGGTGAGCTGGATTCCTTTGTTTTTTCCCAACCGTTCCTGACAAGATGTGGAATATCACATGTATTCTTTTACGTTCCAGTTCGTGTGTAAGAACGACAAGTGCATTCCCTTTTGGTGGAAGTGTGACACCGAGGACGACTGTGGCGACCGATCCGATGAACCCGCCGACTGCCGTGAGTGCCGACGGGGAGTCCTGGAAAAAAAATACCGCAACGACGTTGTCCCGCTTGTTTCCGTGTCCGAACCTTTTGTTTTGCCGCTGCAGCGGACTTCAAGTGTCGACCCGGCCAGTTCCAGTGTGGCACAGGCATCTGCACCAACCCGGCCTACATCTGCGATGGAGACAACGACTGCCATGACAACTCCGATGAGGCCAATTGCGGTAAAAGCAGGCGCCGGCACACATGGACACACTTCCAGCGTGCACTTTTAATCTTCCCCATCCTTCTGTTGTCTCCTTTTTTTGGTCACCAGACATCCATGTGTGCCTCCCGAGCCAGTTTAAATGTACCAGCCCGAGTCGCTGCATCCCCGGCATTTTCCGCTGCAACGGCCAGGACAATTGCGGCGAGGGCGAGGATGAGAAGGACTGCCGTGAGTCTCACCGTCCCCCTAGCACCTGAGATGGTCTTCATGGCGTATAGTGTAGCTCCTTTCAAAGCCCTCATTCTGTACTGAGTAGAACGTCTCTTTCCGGTGCAGCCGAAGTGACGTGCGCCCCCAACCAGTTCCAGTGTGCCATCACCAAGCGCTGCATCCCGCGGGTGTGGGTGTGTGACAGAGACAACGACTGCGTGGACGGATCTGATGAGCCTGCCAACTGCAGTGAGTCACGCCTCGTGTTGGTTGCCAAAATATCAAGACGAAGAGCCTGTTCTCCGGAACGGGGCTCCGATAAAAGCTGCGTTGATTTAAGGGTGCGGATGTCAGCCCCATCAGCACCACATCGCTCTCATCGCTATTATCCGCATTATATTACCCTTCTTGAAATCAATAAGGTAGTAAAAGCGACGTGAGCGATCCCACCACTGAGCCTTATCCGTCGCGTTTATCGCAGCCCAAATGACGTGTGGCGTGGACGAGTTCCGCTGCAAGGACTCCGGCCGCTGCATCCCTGCGCGCTGGAAATGCGACGGAGAAGACGACTGCGGAGACGCTTCCGATGAACCGAAAGAGGAGTGCGGTGAGAAACAAAGATGGCAGAGCGGGAGGAAAGGAGGCGGGCTGGGGGGCGGCGGTCTTGTGTTTACTGTGTCTGTGTGACACCCAGACGAGCGAACGTGCGAGCCGTACCAGTTTCGCTGCAAGAACAACCGGTGCGTTCCGGGCCGCTGGCAGTGTGACTATGACAACGACTGCGGCGACAACTCTGATGAAGACAAGTGTGGTAGGTTCCCTGTTTTTCTGCGCAGTTGACATTTATTATATTCCATCAGCCGCTGTGTCAACACAGATTTCAGATGTCCTGGATTCGTGCTGTAAGCCCGCGACCACCTGCTGCCTGTTTGTACGTTGTATTTACTCGACTACATGCATGGGAGAGACGTTGGTTTCCTTTTGCACTGAGTAGTTCTGGGGCCATTAACACATCTCACATCATCTCATGTCTATTTTGCGTTTCACACTGGCCTGTTGATGTGACTCAGAGGTAGGTGTTTTCACACTTTCAGCTCAGTCATCCACAACCTCAGCTCCGCTCTGTCCCCACTTTCTGTTTTGTGTCGATGAGGTTTATTTCCTGCCCTTTTCAATCCCAGTAGCTTCTCCCGCTTTTCCACTTTGTTCCTTCCCCGCCTCTGTGCCCTGCCCTGATCTGACATATCAGCCTTTTTTATTCATGGACTTGCAGTCTGCTCTGCTCCCTGCTTTCTCTTCTCTATGTTTACTCCTCTCCCTGCTTCCCCCCCCTCTCCCCGCTCACTTCCCCCTGATTCCCTCTCCTTAACTCTCCCCCTTTGTCCCCAGTGCCTCGGCAGTGTTCGGAGAGCGAGTTTGCTTGCGCCAACGGGCGTTGTATCGCCGGCCGCTGGAAGTGCGACGGCGATCACGATTGTGCTGACGGATCGGACGAGGTATCGCGCATCTTTTAACCAAGTGACAAACCGTCGCCCCTTGGCGCTAACGCGCATTTCCCGGTGTTCGCGCAGAACGGCTGCGATGTGAAGTGCGACAGCGACCAATACCAGTGCAAAAACGGCCACTGCATCCCGCTCCGATGGCACTGTGACGCCGACCCCGACTGTTTGGACGGAAGCGACGAGGAGAAATGTGACAGTGGGGGTAAGAGAGGAACGCCACCACAAAACATGCTTCAGATGTCGGGCGCATGTAGAAGTAATAGGTGACTTTTCCTTTGCTTTCAGTGGGTAGACACTGCCCCCTGGACGAGTTCCAGTGCAACAACACTCTTTGTAAGCCCCTGGGCTGGAAGTGTGATGGTGAGGACGACTGCGGCGACAACTCAGATGAGAATCCAGAGGAGTGTGGTGAGGATTTTTATCTTTCAGCGGGTGGACAGTACATTTGCTCAAATATGTCGTTCTTTGCACAAAACCTCTCGTGCGTCTCTTAGTGAAATTCCAGTGTCCGCCTACGAGGCAGTTCCGTTGCCTCAATGATCGCGTGTGTCTGCCGTTCTCGAGAAGATGCGACGGCGTCAACAACTGTGGCGACAACAGCGATGAACAAAACTGCCGTACGTGTTTGCTAACTCAATAAAAGTCACATTAGCATTGAAAAACGAAACGAACCGCATCTGTGCTTGTCTCCAGAAGTGCCGCCTTCCACGCCAGCGTGCCAAAAAGACGAGTTCCAGTGCTCCAACGGCCGCTGCATCAGCGCCATCTTCCGCTGCAACTACTTCAACGACTGCGGGGATTACGGCTCTGATGAGATCAACTGCAATAAGAAAGGTGCGTCGCGCCGCCGCGGTGCAGCAGCCGCGCTCCTTTTTTTCCGGTTTGAATGAATACCTGTCATTCCTGCGCCTGCAGACACGGTGCTGAACGACTGCCGCAGCAACAGGACAGTGTGTGGAGATGGCGACGAGGCTCACTGCGTGGTGAACGGCACCGACTCCTTCTGCTCCTGCAGAACCGGCTTCCAGTCCAATGGTCGGAACAGATGTGAAGGTGCGATTTTTGCTAGCTTTGCTGTGGCGCATGTTGTCACATAAAGGCAACTTGTTTAGGGTGCGTGATTTGGGCTGTTTCATCTCACAGATAAGAACGAGTGTAAGCAGTTTGGAGTTTGTTCCCACATCTGCAACAACACCAAAGGATCCCACAAGTGCAGCTGCCACAAATACTTCACCAAAATCAATGACACGTGCAAGGCCGATGGTGAGCTATTAGCATTTGCTGTTTTCTGTCCCAGCTTGCTTGTTTGTCTCCACCCTAACGTTTGTTTTATGCCACCACAGCTCAGAGACAGCTACTGTATATCGCCGACGACAATGAAATCCGCAGCCTGGACCCTTCCATACCGAACTGGCGTTACGAGCAGATTTTCCAGGGCGATGCTAACGTGCGCATCGACGCCATGGACATCCACGTCAAGACAAACCGCATTTATTGGACGAACTGGCACACGGGGCGCATTTCCTCCTACGATTTGCCCTCCGCCTCTCTCTCTCCCAACAACAATCGGAATCGACGACAGACCGACCCCAGGGTCACAAACGTGGAGGTAAGTGTGCACATACGGGACACAGGCAAAGAAGGCCCGGGGAGTTTTGAGGAGTCCTCTAATGATGATGATATATATATATTTTTTTTCAGATTCCTGATCTGAAGATGCCTCGTGGGATCGCAGTGGACTGGGTGGCAGGAAACCTGTACTGGACCGATTCCGGTCGAGACGTCATCGAGGTGGCCCAACTCAGCGGAACACATCACAGAAAGACGCTCATCTCCGGCATGATCGACGAGCCTCACGCCATCGTGGTCGACCCACAGAGAGGGTGAATGGGCCGGAAGAAAACATGGAGCCCAATAGAGGTAACAGTGATGAAAACAATGATCTTGTGCCCTGTTCATTAGGAGGATGTACTGGGCTGACTGGGGAAACCATCCCAAGATTGAAACCGCCGCTATGGATGGAACCATGAGAGAGACTGTAGTGGAGGAAAACATCCAGTGGCCAACTGGTAAAACACACCCTGGGATAGGCCGCCTGTTTGTCCAACTTTTCCTGTAGCTGTCCAATTCTCTCCAGGTCTGGCCGTGGACTACTTCAACGAGCGTCTGTACTGGGCTGATGCCAAACTCTCCCTGATTTGCAGCGTGAGGCTGAACGGCAGCGACCCAGTGGTGGCTGTGAGCAGCCTTAAGAACAGTTGAGTGTTTCAACGCCGCCCTTCTTCCAGCCCAGCAGTTCCTCAGCTTCCCCTCGGTAACGTGTCCTCTCTGATGACCCCCAGAGCTCCATCAGCCCTTCAGCATCGATGTGTTTGAAGACTACGTCTACGGCGTCACCTACATCAACAACTACGTGTTCCGGGTGAACAAGTTCGGGAAAGGCCCAACTGAGAACCTGACCACAGGGATGAATCATGCCACCGATATAGTTTTGTACCATCGCTACAAGCAGCCTGAGAGTGAGTAGACACCAAAGGCTGGATATAGAGGGGCCCGTGGCGATGTATAACCCCCCTCTCTGTCTGTGATTTTAGTGAATAATCCATGTGACAGGAAGAAATGCGAATGGCTCTGTCTGCTCAGCCCCAGTGGACCAGTCTGCACCTGTCCCAATGGACACACGCTGAACAACGGCACCTGTGTGGAGACGCCGACTCCCACTCTCTCGCCCATCTGTGAGTAAACACGCCTTCTGGTCCCGGGCGTGCGAGCCGCCGCTCTGTCTCATACTGTGGAAAAAAAACTGCTGTGATCCTGTACAGCGCCACCCAGCGGCCCCTGCTTGGTTCAGTGTCTGAACGGCGGGAGCTGTTTCCTGAACGCCCACAAGCAGGCGAAGTGTCGCTGTCAGCCGAATTATGGGGGAGAACGGTGCGAGATTGACCAGTGCAGAGACTACTGCAAGAACGGGGGCACGTGCACGCCCTCCCCTACAGGTAGGTGGTCATCACGTGGTATTTTACAGGCCTTAGCACCAGCTAAAGGAATGAAGGTTCATTCAAGGATTTTTCTCCAGTGTTGGTGTTTGCATGAGCTGCATTCCCTCCCCTGCTGAGTCCCCCCACATTATGTTTATGTCTGTCTGTCTATCTATCTATCTATCTATCTATCTATCTATCTATCTATCTATCTATCTATCTATCTATCTATCTATCTATCTAGCTCTCTAGCTCTCTAGCTCTCTATCTAGCTCTCTAGCTCTCTATCTAGCTCTCTAGCTCTCTAGCTCTCTATCTAGCTCTCTAGCTCTATATCTAGCTCTCTATCTAGCTCTCTATCTAGCTCTCTAACTCTCTATCTAGCTCTCTATCTAGCTCTCTAGCTCTCTATCTAGCTCTCTAGCTCTCTAGCTCTCTATCTAGCTCTCTAGCTCTCTATCTAGCTCTCTATCTAGCTCTCTAACTCTCTATCTAGCTCTCTATCTAGCTCTCTAACTCTCTATCTAGCTCTCTAACTCTCTATCTAGCTCTCTATCTAGCTCTCTAGCTCTCTAGCTCTCTAGCTCTCTATCTAGCTCTCTAGCTCTCTATCTAGCTCTCTAGCTCTCTATCTAGCTCTCTATCTAGCTCTCTAGCTCTCTAGCTCTCTATCTAGCTCTCTAGCTCTATATCTAGCTCTCTATCTAGCTCTCTAGCTCTCTATCTAGCTCTCTATCTAGCTCTCTAGCTCTCTAGCTCTCTATCTAGCTCTCTAGCTCTATATCTAGCTCTCTATCTAGCTCTCTAGCTCTCTATCTAGCTCTATATCTAGCTCTCTATCTAGCTCTCTAGCTCTCTATCTAGCTCTCTAGCTCTCTAGCTCTCTATCTAGCTCTCTAGCTCTATATCTAGCTCTCTATCTAGCTCTCTATCTAGCTCTCTAACTCTCTATCTAGCTCTCTATCTAGCTCTCTAGCTCTCTATCTAGCTCTCTAGCTCTCTAGCTCTCTATCTAGCTCTCTAGCTCTCTATCTAGCTCTCTATCTAGCTCTCTAACTCTCTATCTAGCTCTCTATCTAGCTCTCTAACTCTCTATCTAGCTCTCTAACTCTCTATCTAGCTCTCTATCTAGCTCTCTAGCTCTCTAGCTCTCTAGCTCTCTATCTAGCTCTCTAGCTCTCTATCTAGCTCTCTAGCTCTCTATCTAGCTCTCTATCTAGCTCTCTAGCTCTCTAGCTCTCTATCTAGCTCTCTAGCTCTATATCTAGCTCTCTATCTAGCTCTCTAGCTCTCTATCTAGCTCTCTATCTAGCTCTCTAGCTCTCTAGCTCTCTATCTAGCTCTCTAGCTCTCTAGCTCTCTATCTAGCTCTCTAGCTCTATATCTAGCTCTCTATCTAGCTCTCTAGCTCTCTATCTAGCTCTATATCTAGCTCTCTATCTAGCTCTCTAGCTCTCTATCTAGCTCTCTATCTAGCTCTCTAGCTCTCTATCTAGCTCTCTAGCTCTCTAACTCTCTATCTAGCTCTCTAGCTCTCTATCTATCTATCTAGCTCTCTATCTATCTATCTATCTATCTATCTATCTATCTATCTATCTATCTATCTATCTATCTATCTATCTATAATAGCTGAGTGGGTCAGTGAGGTCAGAGGTTGGCAGGTCAGCGCACAGCTATGAAGTCGGTGATACCTGTTCTAATCCTGAGTCCTGATTTGGTTATTATTATTCTGCGACTGGGTGTCCACAGGCTCTCCTACATGTCGATGCCTGACGGGCTTTACGGGGCCAAACTGTAACCAGCACACCTGTAGTAATTACTGCAAGAATGGAGGAAAGTGCACGGTCAGCAGTGGAAACCAGCCGACCTGCCAGTGTTCCCATGACTTCCTGGGTGATCAATGCCAGTACAGTAAGTGCCAGTTCAATCTCGTAAGAACAAGGAAATTAGATGCGGTTGGTACAGCACTCATTGTGTGTGTGTGTGTGTGTGTGTGTGTGAGCAGGGAGCTGTGAGGGCCACTGCCTCAACAAAGGTACATGCCTGCAGACTGAAAATGGCTCCAAGCTGTGCCGCTGTCTCCCTCGGTACATCGGAGCCACTTGTGAGATTGACAAATGCCACTACTGTCGTGACGGCGAGTGTATCCCCACCAACAGTTTCACACCCACGGGTGATTTCACCTGCCGGTAGGAACACTTGTGCGAGCATAACTGACTTGGTACAACTTTGCCTCGTGCTTATTCCGTGAATGTTCTGGCCTTCTGCAGCTGCACAAATGGAGGTATCCAACCCAGCTGTTACACGTGTGACACGAACGAGTACTGTGCGAACGGCCAGTGCTCAATAAACCCCACCTCTCGCCTCCCGGAGTGCAAGTGAGGATCAGCTGATCGCGTCTATAACTTGTGGCACTTTTGCCTGGCGATCTATGCTGCAGACTTTTCTCATGTTCTCTCTCTCTCCCTGCCCGGGCAGGTGTTCGCCTGGGTGGGCGGGGCATCGCTGTGAGTCTGTGGCCACCAGCGAAAGAACCTCAGGCTCAAGTATGCCTAATATCAATAAGTGAAGTTTAATATTGACATTCAGCTGCACTGATCTCTCTCTCTCTCTCTCTCTCCCTCTGTGTGTGTGTGTGTGTGTGTGTGTGTGTGTGTGTGCAGGCACAGCATCTATAGTTATACCTGTGGTCCTACTGCTGCTCTTGCTGATTCTGCTGGCTGCAGGAACTGTGTTCTGGTATAGAAGAAGGATGAGAGGGTGAGGCACCCATTTTGACACTCTCTTTCCCCTCCTTCTGTCCTTTCCTCAGCACTTATCCTCTCCTCTCTGTAATGGCATCTTTTCTGCTTCTCAGGTCTAGCCGAACGAGCAAAACCGGCTCCAAGCGTTTGCGGTAACATTAGCCAGGCTTTTCCTCCATCCACTCATTCACGTTGGCATCTTTCTTTTCCCTCTCTCTCTCTCTCTTTTTCTCTGCCTCTCTCTCAGTTGCTATCCGGTGTTTGGTCCTGTGGTGGTTTGCTAATGTTCATTGGTGTTGCAGCTCATTCGGCTCCAACAGTTTCTCTCCTGTCACAGTTGCCCCCTCGGTGCAACTCCAGGGGAGAAAACGATGGATTTCAGCTCCGTAGATCCGTCATCCATCATTGCGCCATACTTTATTCCCCGTTCTGTCCTGTGGTGTGTTTGGTTGTGTGGTGAGGACAATGTGACAGCATTGTTCCAAGCTCAAGTTGGAAAATGCAACGTTACGCATTCCAGCATTGACTCGAGGTAGATACCAGAGGTCAAGCCGAGTCCCACCGAACGCCATCCTCGAGGTTTAGAAATACAGCTAAGTTATTTACAGTCGTAGTGTTCTTAAACTAGTAATTGTAACATTTTTTTTGGCATGCAGAATTAACGTTGAAACCAAATATTCACTGCTTTTGCCCCAACTCCACATTTGCCACATGCCAGCTGTCGGGGATTGAGTGGCGCTAATGTAGAGAAACGCTTGCACTTTTCAATCTTAAAGATTTTTTTCCACTCATGTCTGTTTTTGAGGTTGATTGAAATCACGTTGCAAGACTTTGGTGATGTTTTTCTGGTCGCTAAATTGGTAGCTGGACACCTCTGGTAGATGCCATAGGGGAGCTATGACAATGAATCGATGGATGTGTCTAAATCCTGCACACTGGCGCTTCAGCGGTCGTGAATCCACGTGAACATACGTGAATGTTGACTTTGCGTTCCCTCAGCCTGGGTCAGAGCTCATGTCCTCATGTGCACCGCTCAGGCTTTTCCCAAAGTCGATTCAAGTACGGTAGTGACGGTACCCCCAACATCTCGTGCAGGGCCAAAGGCTTCCAGCACCAGAGGATGACCAACGGGGCCATGAATGTAGAGATCGGAAACCCCGCCTACAAGATCTACGAGGGCGAACCGGATGACGACGCCGGGGAGCTGCTAGATGCAGACTTCACTCTGGACCCAGACAAGGTAAAGCAATAGAACTGCAACACATTTCGACTGTCAGACATCTTGTAATTAATTTGTTCTGTTTTGCAGCCCACCAACTTCACGAACCCGGTGTATGCCACTCTGTACATGGGAGCTCACAACAGCCGCAACTCTCTGGCCAGCACAGACGAGAACAAAGAGCTGCTATCACGTGGAGACGAGGAGCCACTCGTGGACCCCCTGGCATAGACTGCGCACCATGAAATCCCAGACACGCCCCTTTTCTTGCCTTTAAAACAAATCGAAACACAAGCTAGCGAAAATAGCTTAAAAAAAGTGTGAACACTGTATAAAATGTACAAAAAATGAAGGACTACTTTTGTATGTGATTGCAGTATTATATTTTGTTCTTTTGAGATTTCTCTGGTCACAAACAACATTTTCTATGAGAGATTTTTAATTTACACTTTGTCCCCCGCCCCTCACCTATAGAGCCACTACCTCTGTGCAAGCGGAAATGAAAAAAATTGGAAGAAAAAAAATCGGACCGATTAAATTTTTTTTTTTCATTTTTGTGTGAACTGAAGAAAGGAAAAAAAGAGAAATTTTTCCATTTCACCAGTGCCAGCAGTTCCTTGTTTGTGTTGGCTATTCACAGGGAAAAGAAACACTCCAAGTTTCCTGAATTGGTACATTTGACAGCACATGTAATGACGACAAGACGGCAACGACCGTTTTTTTTTCCATGTTTTTTTCTCCACGACCATATTCACATAATGATTGTGTCCTTACAGCGCGTACGGTTAGGATGTGGGGGGGGTGTCCTGTTGCTATGGTGAGAGGATGATGGGGAGGTGTGGAATCAGGCTGGTCGACGTGAGCTGTTGTTTCTCCTCCTGAACCACGTGGAAGGGCAGCAATGATGAAGAGAAAACTGATTCAGAAGGTTTGCTTGTTTCTTCTCCAGCCGGCTGATTTTAAACCAGATGGCGTCCATTGTAACAAACGCATCCCAAGTGCGCGGCGTCCATTTGGTCATCTCTCTCATGCCCTGCTGCTGCTAACGCCACCGCTGGGGTCTCTGACATGTCCTTACGCTCGGCCTCTGTCCTACAATGCTGCTTTCTAGTCCAAACTGCGTCAGCCATACCTTAATGCATGCCAGATGTAACGCCGGCCTTTAACAATAACCAGGTTTTATTTCTGCTTTTCCGTCAGTGTGGTTTTTTTTAATTTTTTTGTTACTGCCGTTGTGTCTCGTCCATGTTGAGAAAAGTACAATCATTTTTCCTAAAGAACATTTTTGCAGGATCATACAGGACTTTTCAGAATTTATTGATTAGTTTTTTTCTTTTCTTAATGAAAAATGACATAGCTTTTATAGTACACGATGCATGGAGGCTCAGACTTTCTTCTGGAAAGAGAATAATGTTTAATTTTTGCCAGAGTACTTTACAGACTAATAAACAGATATTGTTATAAATAAAGTTCTAAAAAAATTGTACAGAAAACTGTCATGCTGTGTGACATTTGTCATGAGAAATAAGGAACAGAGAGAGAGTGATTTAAAATCTGTTTATAGTCAAGCGTGCAAATCATCCTTTTCCATCGATCTGTTTTCTTTAAATCACCTTTTTCTTGATCAGGGACTGCTAGTTTCTGCCCACAAAACTACTTCTCGGAGCACCTCCATGGAACTCCTATTTTCATACATTCAAAAGTAAATGAAATATGCTCATGCAAATTAACAGCAACAACAGGTTGCCAAATCCTTTACTCGATGCCTTTGTCCTTCAGCTCGGCCCGGACCCTCTTCAGGTAGTCAGGATCAGGGTATCCGAAACTGGAAATAAGGAGGGGAAAAGTTAATATATGACACCAAAGTAGGCTTGACAGACCTACGACCGAGCTGCCGTACCTCGATGGTCCACCCTTCATTGAGGTCTTGTGGTGAATGTCGTTCCAGGTCACTTGATTATTTGCACTAGTTGTTCTGGATTCTCCGATGGTGAAAATGAGCTTCTGGTCAAATGCTTTCCTCAGCAGCTGCAGCACCTCTTTACCTTCCTTGTTGTTTGGCAGAAACGCCTTTCTCCAAGCACCCTCGTACGGCATTCCTGGATTTTGGTGTTTTTCCTGCCAGAGGAGAAAAGATGAAGTTCTAAACATAGTTCCCAATGAACCATCTCCACTTTTTGGACATTTACCGTCTGTATTCCGCTTGGAATATTATAGTTGATGACTATAGTGTCACATTTAGTGAATCCAGGGAGTGTTGTGCTGATTATGTTTGTTGTCATTGTTCCATCTGGCTGATTGCCCACCATCATACCAAAGACATGTTTGCACACAGGGCAGCGCGGCCCCATGCTGTTTACTGCCTGAAGGAGGCATTTATGGCAGAATTCATGTGTACAGTCAAGCTGTCTTCCGTCTGTCATTTTGTCTAAACATATGGGACAGGTGTTTACATTGCTGTCATCTCCTGTCGTGCATTTGTTTTTGACCACGCTGTCTCCTGACTGGCCTTTCAACTTTGGCATGTTCTCCTGTGGGCCGGTGAAGCCCATGGCACCCCTGGGCTGGTTAATGTTGAATAGAGAGGTCATAATCGTCCTACACAGATGCAAAAGGGCCCTGACAGCATGGCTCTCCAACGCCGCATTTTTCCCTTTAGCCGCTTGGACCCTGACTTTGCCGTGGCCGTCAATGGAATCGACCAACTGCACACCGAACTTTCTTTGAATTTCATGGAAGGGATCCCTATAGGATGTAGTCATCAGTTTCCAGGTGCTCTCGTCTATGGTTATTCCCCCACTAAATAAAGGGTCACTAATGTTCATTTTAACCTCGCCTGGCTTCTGCTGATACAGTGGAACATCAACTGAACCTGAGGCACCGCTGGAAAACTCTCTGTTTTGACTTGGCCCATTTTGTTCCAGAGAGGACTGAACAAGCCATTCGTCCTCGGGTTTGTCATTTCTTGTCATCGTGTCTTTCGCCTCTGGATAGGGACGCTTTGGGGCAATACCAGAGCCATGGGGTTGACCTGATAAACTCTGGAGAAGAGCCTTGAACTCACAGAGCGCTCTATCTGGATTTCCCTCTCCTTTGCCTTTAGCAAACACCACCTTCGCTTCCAAGGTACAGTTGTTTCTTTCCTCAATGCGGCGGATTTCGTTCGTGTTGGGGCTCCACAGTGCCTGGAAAACCTCTGCTTTGAGGTCCAAATATTCACCACCTGCCGTTGGAGGGCCGACACAGTTTTCTTCATCCACTTGTTCCCTTTCCTGAAATATACACGTGCATTTATTATGGAAAAAAGACACGATTCCACAGTTATTTGCGAGTAGCACATACGTATTTTGGCTCTGGCGGCAGCTGGAGAGGTGCGTTGGGGACAACATCCTCGGCTCCAACCCAACTAACACCCGTTACCGTCAGCGATTTTCCGTCTTTACCGTGCAGCGTCTGTCCCTTCAGCGCCACAAGCTCAGACACATCTTGAGGGAAGGCGAAACGAGTGAGAAAGGCAAAAACAGCATTGACCGAAACAGTGATGTGAAAAAAGAAGCACTCATCCAGCACCTGGAGGCGGTTCGATCGACACCACTACCTCCGTCTTGTCCTCAGACATGTTCAACACATGACATGTTACTTCGTCTGTGGGTTCCTTCTTGGGGGTACTGGCCCAGGTCTGGAGGATTTTCTGCAGAACAAATTTCCTTCTGTCCAGGTCGTCATCATCAGGCCACTGGATACGGAGCGTGGCTTGGAGGACATTCTTGTCCTGCTCTGAATTCTTCAGGAAGAGAAAATGCCATTTCATTACAGCGCTGCTCTTCTATAATACAGTATTGTTCAAGATTGCAGGCAAGCATTTACAAAAAACATAAGGGATAATGTTCTACTCTCTAAAAGTTAACCAACTGTTATCTGGCTGGTCCTTCAAGACTATCTGTTTTGTAAGTCTATTCCCGTTTAGTATCTGTGATTGCAACATTATTCTCTCGCAAAGTTTTTCTGTCGGCCACCGTCAGAGTCCACTTTAAGACAGTAACTGAATCCGCCTGTCTCTTCAGCAATACCAAGGGTTTCCATTTAAGTTACATAGATTCCCTTTCGTTTTTAAAGAACGTTCAGCCATGTTGAAATGGTCCACTTCATCTCTAAAATGAACTGGACACCTAAATAAAACTAGTTTATTACCACATGTTGAGAGGCAAAGACTGGACGGATAGAGAGACATGAAATGTTCACCTCTTGAGATGTTGTTGGCGTCTCTGATAGCTAAAGTTTGAAGGATAAAAAAAAGAAACATTGTGTAAAATATCTGCAGCGAAAGCACCGAGACGCGTCCTCCCACCATTTTTAATGTTAGAGGGATTTTTCAGGTTAATACTCACGTCCATCGGCTCGTCGCTGTCTCCGGTCGACATGTTATCTAAAACAACACGAATAACAACAAAAATCAACGCAACGGAGAAAGTTCAAATAGCATTCAGACTCGTTTTACTCTTCACCTTCACGGTCACAACAAGATAGTGGAAGATTTCCGCTTCGTCATAGCGTTTTAAAGGTCGACGTTTTAAGCATAAAGTTACGCACCGGTGCCTTATACATGTATTTTAATTACAAATAGAAGCTACAGGAATTACCTTAGGTGGTCTTTTGATCCCGAATGTTCGAGAAAATGAAAGTGAAACTAACGTTGCTGCGTCAGATGTGTGTTCCGTCAATACATCATGAGCACTTCATGGACCCCAGGGCATGTGGGGCGGACTGAGATTTGATATCGTCCCGACTACCAAGGTACGAAGGGGGGAAAAATTCACATTACATTAAAAAAAAAAAAAAACAAAAAAAAACCCTCTTTGTAAGGTTTGTAAGACTACTGAAAACATTTTTTTTTTTTTTTAAGTTTTTTATTTTTAAGATATCGTGTTCATTGCAGTGGGCATCAGAACGCCAGACATAAGAAATGGAACCTTAATGGCAACTAGTTAGTCCCCCCCTCCAAAAAAAGTCAACATAAGAATGAGTTCAACTTCCTCCGGGACCAGAAAAGTGGCAGGAACCAAAGCCCCACCCCTTTACCCCTTTACATTTGGTATCATTGAAAAGCCCTCGATGTCCTCTTTAGAAAGCAAGAGCAGTTAATGCAGTAGTATGCTGTGGGTGGGAGATCTTCAGGCTTACAATGTCTTCCACAGGGGAAAAATTTAGAAAAATAGAAAAATAGAAGCATAGTCTTCTATTATGCTGTGAGTGAGTTGTTGTTGTTTTTTTTAACTACATTTATGCAACATGGTACTCTTGTTCAGAATATTCTACACTATCATTCATAAAGAAGCTTTTATAGAAGCGTATTGGTGTAAAAAGAGTTTCTTAGCTTTTATATTTGACATTTCTGGCACAGGCAGAAAGACTCACAGATAGACACACATGCACACACACACACACACAGAATAATTCAAGAATAGGTCTGTAACAGCCAGATAACATGTGCAAATGCAAACTTTTATTGTTTCTCTGGTAACACCATCCATGATATCTGATCTAAAAGCTATGCAAATACTCATGAAAGCCAACATGATGGTGGCAAAGGCCTAAAAACGTGTGTCTTGTGGAAAGTAAAACATATAAAACTGATCTTAAAGCGAAACTCCAAACAACCATGGCAATTTGCATCAAAATACAGAGACGGTGATAAAAACCCAACAAGCCTGCCTGTGACGAACCGACTAAAATACTGTAGTGGTCTGAAAATATACAGAAAAAAAATAGCCTTCAGTCTAAAACTGTTGCACGTATTCTAAGATTATTGCAGCATTAAAGCCATCAAAGCAACAACAATGACAAATATGACTTCATACTTAATAAATCTCCTTCTGTAACAAGACCTTCAGTCAACACAACCATTTTTAATCCCTCCAGTTCATCTTTGGTGGAACTATTTACGTGTGTGGATGAACATTGCAGCGTTAATACACAGACAGCTGAGTATATGTGCGTAAGGCTGCCACGGCGGTATCTGGATGCAAATGTGGGCGGGAGAAGGCATCTGTGTGACAAGCAGCGGTAACACCAGGTCCAAAGATGACATCATCCCGTGATGGTCATCATCGTCTCCAGCAGACGGGATCATTCAGCATCGTCTCTCAGAGTGAACCTGGAACAGACAGAGGAAGCGCAACAGCGGTTTTAAAACTCAGAGGACTCCTGCAGGATTGCCAGCTGTTCCGCTGCTCTTGTCACTGTTGACTCACCAGTCTGTGACACCAGCAACCAGGTTGATCTGAGCCAACTCGATCTGCACCTGAAGAGAGAAGGTGCATATTCACACATGTGGAAAGCACATGTTACAGCATTACCAGATTAGCATTAGCGTGCAGCTACGTGTTGTGCAACGTGTGCAGTGTTGACGGAGGTCAGAGTCCAGACCAACCTGGCCGATGACGTCACGGCTCCTGAATGAGGCCGAGTTGTTCTTCACTGTCACGCTGAGGCGCCTGAATCTGAGCTCGTCCAGAGGCAGGTCATACTCGAACCTAACAGGAGGTGCAAAGGATGGAGAGAAGTGAGACAGTAGGTCACTTAACTGTATAGAAGTGTGGAGCCAGTCCAGATGGCCGATCACCTCTCATTGTACTCGGGGTTCTGGTCTCGCTTCTTCACTGCCGTTTTCTTTTTGGTGGCCTTGTTTTTGTCTGGCAGCAGCATGAGGGAGACGTAGCTGTCCACTGCATCTTTGCTTTGGGGCAGCAGACCTCTGTACACCAGAAAATGCAGCAAGAATACTTAAAATGTTGCTTCTTTTTACCGTATTGGCCCGAATATAAGACGATGTTTTTTTGCGTTGAAACAAGACTGAAAAAGTGGGGGTCGTCTTAATATTCGCGGTCTAGACATTATACCCATTAACAACGCTAGATGGCGCCAGATATATTTGAAGCGAATGTTGAACTTAACGTCCCAGGCCAAAGCGAACCCCTGTCACGAAGAAGAAAAATAAAAATAGCGGTAGCACGAAGAAGAAAAATAAAAAATAGCGGTAAGAAAGAAAAGAGAAGAAAATAAGAGAAGAGATAACAGAAAATAGAGAAATGTAGCGACAATCTGGAGAAAAGTGGGCCGAAGATATAATCATTTGTTTCAGATGTACTGTAATTATTTTCTGTATAAAAATTAAATTTGGTGTTCAAAAAGTCTTTTTTCAAACTTGAGTCTTGAAAAAGAGGGGGTCGTCTTATAATCAGGGTCGTCTTATATTCGGGCCAATACGGGTAGAACATTGTGAAAACCACAATGTCATGCAAATGACGAGGGAGAGCAAACACACCTGCAGGCATGAACGACGACCATCAGCTGTCTCTCTTGCAACGAGTAGGACAGCGTCAACTTCACCTGACCATTCGTGGATCCCCAAATGGGGGCAGCGCAGGGCAGAGTCCCAGCACTGATCAGATCCAACATTTTAGAATCCAGAATCTATGAGAAAGAGAATAAAAACATGTGTCTGGGCTGATGCGATGTTAAACACTGAAGAACATCATTCACTCACCTTAAGTTCAGCCCTCAACAGGACCTGACTCTCAGGTAAAGCTCCGTCCAGATGGAACCACTGGTCCATTACCAGCTGCGGCGCTGCAAGCAGATTCTTAACAGGAAGCACCAGTGATCCCATTGGCTGGTCCCACCCACTGGACAACTGTGACGCAACCAAGAGAGAAAAGATTCAGAGATTGATGTCCAGCTCCCCCGAGTTCATAAATGTAGATGAGCATCCGACCTTCACTATAAGCATCTGAAGTTTCGGATCATGGACCAAAAAGTAGAAAGACTCATTCCACTGAGGACTGGTACTGCGGTCGCACAGCTTCAAAGAAAAGATTACCAGACGTGACGGAGTGATTACAGAATGATTACACCAGCAGTGTCGAAGACTCACTTGAGTTTTGTAGGTGGTTTCACCCAGAACCAGCTCAGCTCCTGCTTTGGGTTCCTTTCCGCTTTTCTTTAACTGTGAAGGACAAGACAGCCATTACATTTTTATTGCGTGAGGAGCCTTTTGTCGATATTTATGAGGTTTTCTTAGCGGGCTTACGGGTAATGAATGTGCTCCCTCTAAATGGATGAAGAGCAGAGCTGCAGCAGGAACAGCTTTGTTCTGAAAAGACTGAAGAGACTGAAGCTGCAACACCTGCAACACAGACAGACAGTCAGACAGACAGACAGACAGACAGACATTTGCTGTGACTGGAGGACGCCCTTCACGCCTGAGCTGGAATCATCATTTTTGGACTGACCTCATCAAGCCTGACTGGATGTGACACAGCGGGAACCCATTCCAGGATCAAGTGAACTTTCCCGGACTTCACATCGTTCAGAGTGTACCACTACAACACAGCCAAGGCAACTGTAGTGAGAACAAAACACCCTCTGTGTTGGGCTTATCAGACAGGATCTGGTGGATTAGCCACTAACCTGATCGGTGTACTGGGATCTGATCACCTCGTTTAACCTAACACTGAACCTGTGAACATGAAAACAACAATCATGCAGACAATCTTACTATGCTAACACCTAGACAGGAATAAATATCATGATTTATATTATACAGGCTCACTTCTGTGTAAAAATGACTATGTCAAGCATCGGATGTATCTTTATGTGTTCATTCTGCCTGGCAGGTGACGCACAGAAGGCTCTAAACTCGTGACCCAAGTCACCACAAGTTACTGATTAGATTTTATGAGCGACAAGAAAAGTGCGACACCCACCTGCCCAGGAAGTCGTCGTTGTCCAAATCCTTGTCGTATGCTTCAAACTTGATCTCGTGGTCCCTGTTGCCCCTCAAAACCAACTGACGCCATTCAAAAAACAAAGAGCAATGCTGGTATGGAATGTTCAACAGGCTGATAAATCTTCACAACACGCTTGAGAACACATCATACCTCATACATCTCATTCCATGTTGGGTTCAGGTTCTCCTTGATAACGTGACTCTTGAATACAGTGCCACCTATGTTGATCTTAACGTAGGGGTCACTCTTGCCTTTCACCATGCCCCCCATCAGGTTATCCTTGGCCACCAGGTTCTGAGCCTCCAGTAGGTGAATCCTCAGCACCCCCTACAGGATGAACACTGAAGCTGTTAAATATGATGAAGTCTTCCATTACAGAAAGAAAACGAAATATATGGGACCACTTTATTAATAGGATAAGTTATTATATTTGGTTATTATAATTTGTTTTTAATTTTCCAGCATCAAACAAGATGGACAATTCAAATATTTGCGAATGTCTGACAAACCAAAGCTAACCAATTCTTCTCAAACAACATTTATAACGAAGATTCCTGAGATGTTTTTAAAAAGGAGGAGTGATGAGATGGAAACATAAAGCTTTTTGGTGATAACCCTCCCTCCCCGTGAAGCCACCCGCTGAACCCACCTCTTTCCCAAACTCCAGCCCGGGAGCTGTGTGCTGTGGCAGAACTTCACCAGCTGCGCGGACGTCTGGGACTTCAGCCGGGCCTACTGTCTCGGCGGGAAGACCCATCACTGTGGCGTGGGCGAGGTCGCCCATATCAGCACTAAACACAAACAGTGTTTGAAACCATCGCCAAGTTTTCTTTAAGATCTTTTTGTTTTATTGACATTTTGTGGGTTTCGTGGCTTAAATTTCCAAAAAGGAGGCAAAACTCACTCTTCTGTCATTTCCTCCAGATCCTCTTCTCTTCCTGCCTCTGTCTGTGCAGGATGCTCATCCGCGGGTTTTATTTCTTCCAACAGCTGAGCAAATGCGGGTGAACGTTAGGAACAGAGACTGAAGACTGATGTGACCATAAAAGCTGGACTCACTGGAGCTGGAGCTGCAGGTGCACTCGGTACAAGGTGAGTGCCTGCAGGTTCAGCAGGAGTATAGTCGTCTGTGGCGTCGTCTTCCGCTGCTCTGAATAATACGAAAAACACACATCTTACATGTTGAAACTTGCACTAGTTTGCACTTTATTATCAAATTAGCCCCTTACTCTTGTGATGGCAGCTCTGATTTGTCCTCACTGGGTGTTTTGAAAGTGTGGTCAGTGGAAAACAGCACCTCTTCTTCTTTTGAAGCAGTCACGGCGGGCTGTGGAGCCTCAATCATCATCGAGTTCAGGATCTGTAAACATTCAGAGCGTGTTGCTTATGCTGTGATGCATTGCAATGCATTACATTACAATAACTGTCCTCTTACCTTGAGTTCAGCCCTCAGGAGGATCTTACTGTCAGGTAAAGCTCCATCCAGGGGCATCCATTCATCCAGGACCAGCTGTGGTTGGGAGAGCAGCTGTCTCACGGGGAGTACAAGAGATCCCATCGGCTGGTCCCATGCGCTCGAAAGCTACACAGGTAAAGAACACATTAAAGATGAGAAGGGCAAAGGTGTTTGTGGCATCGGCAGCAGTGGACACTAAAAAACGAACAGCACTGACTTTCACGATCAGCATCTCCTGTCTGGGGTCATGAACCACGAAGTAGAACGCCTCACTCCACTGAGGTGATCGAGATCGATCACACACCTTTAAAGAAAACACAAGGTGTGAGTGATGGGTCACTGACCTTAAATATTCCTAGATACTAGATATCTTTCCATGCGGTATAGTTCAGATTTATGTCATTCTAAATACCGCCTATGGGGGCGCCAAAATACAACTTTTCACATTTTGAACGCTCAAAAAAATACAGCTATTTGAATATGGTCATGAGAGTAGCTCAAACAGCCCGCAGTATTTAAATAAACATAATAGAGATTGTTTTATCATTTTGAGGAAAAGGCTTGTAGAATCTGCCATGCCTTGGTTTTGAAGGTGGCGTTACCACACACAAGCTCAGCTCCAGCCTTGGGTTCCTTCCCACTTTTCTTGAGCTGGACAAATAAAATCAGAGAAAATATGAATCCATAATACAATTAAGGTGTGACCTGGAGTTCCCTTTCTTTAAAAATGGAAGTAAGTGAATAATATAACTTCAACATCATGGATATACAGCAACATTTTTCCAGAAACAAGAAGGAAGCTTGACTTTGTCATCACTCATTTATAACTGTGACTACACCCGTGTCTCAGAGTAACAAATTACTCAGAACTCACGGGCAACAAGTTTGCTCGGTCCACCAAGACGAAGAGGAGGGCCGCAGCAGGAACGGTCTTGTTGTGGTAAGATTGATGGGACTGCATCTGCATCACTTGATCCAGGGTGGCACCATGGGAGACTGTCTGTACCCACTCCATTATCAGGCGCACACGTCCGGACTTCACGTCATTCAGAGTGTACCACTAAACCAGAGACGCACACTTATCGAATTAAAGTCTGATTACGCCACAGACATCCAATAAGTTATGAAATACTAACCTGGTCTGTGTACTGGGAATTGATGATATCTCCCACACTGATATTGACCCTGTCGTGTTGAAAACACAGCAGGTCAGGTGAACATAATGATAAGCCAATTAAGCCTCCAGATGCTGCACCGATAGAGAACTTTATTACCTGCCCAGGAAGTCATCTTTGTCCATATCTTTGTCAAAAAGCTCTACTTTCACTTGCTCCTGTTCTGATTCAGGTTTCAGCACCACCTAATGAAAAGGTTCAACTCATTAAAAAACAAGGTTTTACCCTGTTTGAACTGACTGATGCTTTCTTACACACCTCATACATCTCATTCCATACTGGGTTGAGGTTCTCTTTGATCACGTTACTCTTGAACGTAAACTCTCCAACACTGATTTTTGCATAGGGGTCACTTTTTCCTTTCACCATGCCACCCATCATGTTGTCTTTAGCAATCAGACTTTGGGCCTCCAACAGGATGATTCTCAACAGTCCCTGTGAACAAAGAGAAGTACATACATAAGTCTGTTAGTATAACGCCCTTCGACAGTCACCTACTGTGTAACCTTACCTCGCCGGCAAAGCTGGGTTTTGGTGACGTGTGTGGAGGCTGAACTACAGCAGGGGTTGGCACCTCCTCAACTGTCTCCTCCATCACGGCTGGTGTCATTTCCTTTATGTCCAGATTGGCAGGTGAGATCTCTGAAGATACCAGAGTCTCCACCGGAGGGATGCTCGCTGCAGCTGACCTGAAAGCAAAAGAATCGGAGTTGATGGAACGGAGGAAAAACGCAAAGTTAGGGCACTGTTGAATAGATCCCACCTGTGCACCGTGTCTGTCTCCTGTTTTTGCGGAGCAGGGGAGGGCTGGGATGCAGATGTGGCCTTAGCCTTATCGGCAGTGACTGGACATTTACTGGGGATCAGCATCTGCAGTTGTGTTGAAATCACCATTAGTCCAGTTTGTTAATGCGATTTTGTCGCTGTGGTGACTGATATAATCAAAGATGGATGAGTAAAGGATTACAATACTGACTAAAATGGCCAAATGGCTAAAGAAGAGGTGGAATCAAACAGTGAATGATACCGAGACAGGTGAAAAAGAAAGAATCAGAGAGTAGCACAGCAAGAAACTAAGTACATGTAATTGGGTAAAAAAGAGAAATATGAGCAGTAGCACCTTGAGTTCAGCCCTCAGAAGAATCTGACTCTCAGGTGAAGCTCCATCCAGATTGAGCCACTGGTCCAGGATCAGCTCTGGTTCAGAGAGCAGCTGCTTAACAGGCACCACCAAAGAACCGATAGGCAGTGCCCAGCTGTGGGAGAGCTGGAGAACCATAGCGCAGACGTATATTTACTCTGCTGTGTACACATGGCTGAAGTGTTCCAGTATGACCAACAGATGAAAACAGCATACCTTAACAACTAGAATGTCCTCTTTGGGGTCTTGAACTAGGAAACAGAAAGCCTCATTCCACTGAGGGGAAGTGGTCCGATCACTCACCTTCAGAACGAAAAAATTGATTTAACTTCAACAATACAAATGATCCCTTTCACACTGCTTTGATGTCTTACTGTAGTTTTCTGGGACAGTTTTCCGAGAGTAACCTCGGCTCCCACTTTTGGTTCCTTGCCACTCTTCTTAAGCTTTGAGCACAGAAGCAGATAATAAGTAAATGTGCAGCAGACATGAACTGCTTGTTTCATTAAGGTCACGTGTGAAGACTCACCGGTAGGTCGTTTGCTTGCTCAACCAAGACAAACAGTAAGGCTGCAGACGGAACTGCCTTGTTTTGGAAGGACTGTCTGGAATGGAACTGAAGAACCTAAGGACACAGAACAGAAACGATCGATTAAATCATTTGCAACAGATTTGTCTCTGTCTAATTCGGAAAATACCAACCTGATCTAAAGACCGTGCTTCAGAAGCTGTTGGAACCCACTCCAGTGTCAGGTGAACTCGACCAGACTTCACATCATTGAGGGAGAACCACTAAGAACAAATAAAGACACAGACTTTTCACCTTATTCTGAATTTCTTTCGTCTGGTGATGAATGTCTGTTATTCCATCACATGTCTTTGGGTATTCTTGTGCACAAAGGCCCCACCTGATCAGTGTACTGAGAGTCGATGATGTCTTTCAGACCGATCTTCAGCCTGTATTTTAGGACACGTGAGAATAGATTTCATCTTTGATACCTTGTTGAATTGAATAATCCCAGTTAATGCTTTGTAATTGTACCTGCCCATGAAATCGTCCTTCATGTCCATGTCATAATCAAACACCTCCAGGTGTAGCTCCTGGCCAGGCAGCTGGGTAAGAATCACCTATGAGGGACACAAACACCAACAGGTCAGAGAACTATAAAACTATTGCGAATCGCTACAAATGTTGTTATTTACCTCATACATTTCATTCCATGTGGGGTTAAGATTACCCTTGACAACCTGACTGGTAAATGTTTCACCCCCGACATTGATCTTCACATAGGGGTCACTCTTGCCTTTCACCATGCCCCCCATGAGGTTATCTTTGGGAATTAGATTCTGCCCTGCCAACAGATGAATTCGAAGCAGTCCCTGAAAAACAAAGGCAGACACTCATGCTAAGAATGCTCCAAAGGAACCTCTCAGGTTGCATCATTTTCAGGTATCCTATATTACCTCTGTGGCAAAGCTAGGATGAGGGGAGGTTTGGTGGGGCAGCTCTTTAGACAGTCCCGCCTCCAGATTAGATGCTGTGTTAGAAGAAATACGTTCCTCATCTAACCACAGAACCTGTGTTATAATAGAAAAAGACACCGTGAAGCCTCTTATCTTGACTACTCAGGAATGTTCTATTGGTTTTACTGCATTTATCAGGACCCTGCCGGCCTTATTAGCAGGATTAAAGCATGTGTATTGCTGCCATTTACCCTGAGAACCGCCTTAATATAAATGCGACTGGCTGATCCAGCCTTGTCCAACTGGAACCACTGGTCCAGAGAAAGGTCAGGTGTGGACAGCAGACGGGACAAAGGGATGGTCAGACTGCCGAGCGCCTGCACACGGTCCGCATCCTTGACCTGGTCAGTTCAAAATGAAGACAAGCAACATCCCATTAGGCTCTTGGGACACCATCTACAGCGTTTTATGCTGAGAAGCTCCTTTTGGAGAAGTCACCTGGATGTCGATGTCCTGTTTGTGAGGATCTTGGATAAAGAAGGTAAATGCTTCCTCCCACTCTGGACTAGTGGTGGTGTAACAAATCTAAAAGAAATTAAAAAAAATTAAAAGAAAATAATGAACAATAAGGCATCATACATATAGACTTTAGCTAAACGTATGACTTAGCTATACCTTGCTCTCTCTCTTAGTGTCCTGCACAGACAAGTGCACAATGGGATTAGGCTCTTGATTTCCTTTCTTCATCTAAAAAATAGAAGAAAAAAATGCATTTATGAAGGAGCATTTTTAGGTTACAAGGAGGGTAAGAGAATGATGTAACACAGTATAAATTATTACTTCAATAGAAAATAATTGGCAATATATACGAACAATCAGTCAGACTTTATGGCACTATTTATGGACATAAAATGTAGCACAGTGCTTTACACCAAACAATCAAACAAAACAAAGCAAGAACAATAACATTCTGTACCCAAAGGAAGACAACAAAAAGTCCTTAAATCGAGCACATGTGGTTAATGTGAGTAACAGTGTGTAATGTTACCATAGCAACAGCACAAATAACACGTGCCTCATACCACACCACTTATTCAGGAAGTCAAAACTCAGATTAAAGTGATAAAAATGGTCATTTTTTTGCACACCAGTTTGTGTGCGACAAATAAATTTAGATGTAAATTTGTTCATTTAAAGTGGATAAAGTTAACCTCCCCATGGCACGATTGGGCCGGGGGCCAGGATGCCTGTTTTGCGGCTTGGCAGACAGGTGGCATTTAAAGCTGTTGCTCAGCTTAACCACAGACACAGAAAGCAGCACTCAGCCCAGCACGAATGTGGGCACGGCGGGTAGAAGTATGACTCACAGGAAGTTCCTCAGCCTTGTCCAGATACACAACCAAGATGGCTGAAGAAGGTGGATCCCCAGCATTGCTGGTAATGCTTTCGTTTCTCTTCAGGACCTGGATGAGAACGACCGAGACATTAGAGTGAGAGCGAGCTGGACGGTTGAGAAATGTGTGCTGAGTTCTTCGAACCTGCTCCAGCCGCTCGGTGCTGGGCAGCAGGGACAGCCACTCCAGTCGGAAATGAACCCGTCCTGACTCGGTGTCTTTCAAAGCGAACCACTGTGGAGACAGCAGCTGTCAATACTGCATATGCTGCACACACTGGCACTGAGAACTTCTACTTACATCATCAACAACGATGGATTTCTTCACAATTCCCAGGTCTAAGGTGGTCCTACAATGGGCAGTAGAAGACAAAGTTCAATAAAATCATTCATCTTGATTTATGGATAAAGGCTCATATAAAAGCAGAGGCTTTAACTTGTGTTTTAATAACTGGGTACGTTTGCACCTGTCCGTGAAGGATGACAAATGAAACACAATGATACAACTTTGGACACATGAAGTCGCATGCATTATGTACCTGCCCAGGAAATCATCCTGGTCTGTGTCTTTGTCATAAACCTCCACCTCCAGCTCCTGACCAGGAACTTCATGGACAATGACCTGACACCAGACACACACAAGGACATGAAAACTGACAGGGATGTGGGAGGACGCTGGCAGTGGCCTCATGTCGACAGGAATGGGCATTTCTATTGCTACGATCTATTTGATCAGACTAAGAAAAACAAAATGGAATGAAGATGGTTGCCTTCCTTCACCTGGAACAGCCGGAACAAAACCACCTCTCACCTCGTACGTCTCGTTCCACTTGGGAGAGTCGGTGTTGTCCATATGTTTGGAGGTGAAATGCTGAGGGCCGACCCTTGTTATGGCATAAGGGTCAGACAAGCCGGCCATCACCCCTTTCACATAGCTGTCCTTAGCTTCCAGGTTCTGTGCCTCCAGCAGGTAGATCCGCACCACTCCCTGTACAAGAAAAGACTCGATGTATTCGAACTGCAGGGGGTCAAAATGTACCACAGTACTGGTATCGCAGGTGGTACCCTGGGCAGAGGAGAGCGCAACTGGGCCAAATGCAGACCCTGGACCAGGGGGACAACTAGGCGATTTGGCAACACCAAGCAGGAGGCAATGGCATCCATAATCATGCTGTCAGACATAACACTAAGACAAAGAGGAAATGGTTATACATGGTTCTCAAGTTATTTCTATTTATAGGCTTGAAAATCCAACAAAGGATGTCTCCAGCATGACTCACTTAAGTCCAGGAATATCCAACAAATTAGTCAACCCAGTCCAATTGATGTCCAGTCGCTGGGAAAGAGAGGAAACAGTATGAGAAATCAATAGCATGGAAGGCAAGGGTGCCTATATTGGGATGTGGGATATTGATGGGAATGTAAGGACGAGCAGAGGTGAGAGCTGAGGGACGCACAGGCCGCTTGATGAAAAACATGCTGACTGCCCCGGCTATTGGCACATCTCCGATCAGAGGCTCCAGAATCACCCGCATCATCCCATGAAGCTGGAGACAGAAAAGGATGGAACGTTCGTGAGAACTGGAGGCTCTCAGATGGTCAGAAGCCGTCTTGCCTCAACACACCTGTATTCCTTTGACTCCAGCTTTGCAGAAGTACCTCTTCACCTCCACGTTGATCTCCACGTTGCCGACATAGCTGGACGAAGGCGGAAGAAAACGGTCAAAAGCAGTGATACAGAGATGGGTTCACATCTAAAAGCTCACAACTGAAGCTTCACCTGATGTACAGATCTAACAGGACTTGTCCTTTGTCATTCTCTGTGTGTGCCTTGATCCCAACAACCTTCATGGCCTTCATGAAACAGGCAGAATAGATACCGATTAGGCAACATGCGCTGCATTTGTATGGAGGATAAGGTTAATATATCAAGAGCAGCACCTTGTCTCCCATGTCCACTTTTGTGAAGCCAAATGTTTGGAGGTGGGTGCTGGAGGCTCTGATGGAAGGAGCGATGGTTTCCATCAGCAGCTTCTCCAAGTACTGGCCAACAAACGGCCACACCTGCTGCAGCACCTAAAGGAGAAACCTTTATATTATTAACTAGTAATAAACAACTCATGCTGCCAGCTTCAACTTGATTTATTGCATTCTAGATGAATATCCTGACCACACTGTTTGTCTAATGCTTTGGCATCCAGAAAGCAATAACTGAAGAATGACAGCAACAACTGCTGCCAGCTGAGTCTCTACAGCTGCTGTCCAGCTACTTTAGATCCTCGGAGAATCCTGCGCCTTCATGTGCTTAATTTAATATGAAATCTGTTGTATAAACATGCAAAGATTTCATTTGCTCCAAAAGCAGAAGCACTGTTTTCTCGCATGCCGGAGCAAATGCGGAAAGAAACAGAGCTGGTTTACAGTCGGAAATAAGTGCAGGGTGAGTCATCAGCCTCCTCTTATTCAGGATGAAACCCGAACAAGGAGGGAATCTGATGACCTCCCCCTCCAGGAGCCCATCTCAAATCTCTGCTTTGTCTGACTTTCTGCAGCTTGGATCTCGTGGTCCTGGTTGGATGCAATGCTTTTATTCCTCTGTATCTTTTACAACAACAGCCTTGCTGTCTTTGGAACAGAATGAGAAATCTGAGGGAGGGGCAGATGACGACAGTTTTTTTTTAGTCCAGGAGCCTGTGCAGCTCCTCCCCGCTACTGTGAGCTAGGCAGCAATGAAATGGAAATGTTTAGTGGGCTGTCTGGCGCTGGGCCTGTTCCCTGCAGCACAGACAATGTGGCTGCTCCACCAGCGGGGGTGTGGCCTTTTTATGCAACATGGCAGCGATAGCAGCAGCGCTACCTTCTCTGCTAACACACGCTATACATGGAGCAAGCTTTAATACACAAAAATCCACACAAAAGCTGGAAGTCAGGCCAGACAAACAGATGTGTGCGCTTGCTACTTAATGAACATGGAAAAACTAGAGCCGTTGTGTAAGATAAGGAGAAGTCCAGGTGTGGTTTTACCTTATTCAGCCACTCAACCTTCTCCACATCTGGGAAATTCACCTAAAGGAAAGAAAAACAAAGTTAAACTGTAGTCAGAGGCTAATAAATACAAGGTAGGGGACGATCTGATGCAAGACTACTAATGTATTCAAAACAACAGGGTAAGAAAAGTCTTATGCAGCAAATAGATCAATACTTATGTAATGTTTAAACTAAATACCATAATGGTACATTCAATGTATTATTATTTGAATTAAAACTTTAGCGTTCTAAGCCTGTATTCCTGCATATTTGGGAGTGGCATCGTATCACCGTGGCAAAGATCCCTTAGAAATCCTACAGTCACGCTGAATGGTTATGCAAGCAATCATTGCAATGACTTAGTGATAAATTTAAAAAAAGTATATCCACGGGAACAGGGTGTGGCAAAGGATTCCAAGTCAAAACAGTCCCATGTGGGAGCATGTCTATTTTGGAAGAGTCACAGGGTGCAAATTAAAAACAACCTTTTACACATTTTCCCCATTGTAATTTGGTTAGAGGAAGAAAACATGCATTATTGTCATGCACTCGGAATTGCCCTTAAGTGCTTAGGCAAGTTTGATCTTGATGTTTTGCAACTCCTTTAGCGGAGATAAAGCTGCAGCAACAATATCTGCAAACAACATTGTACGTCAGACATTAACACAACTGTATTTCAAAACATAAAACTGGCATAAAATCTATACCTTTGCATCCTTTATAACAAGAGGGAGAGACGTTTGAAGTAGAAATAGGCATTGAATTCTCGGACATTGAAGCTTATAAGAGGACCATATTGAAGGCACCACAGTTAAAACATAACTGACTGGAGCATTGATTTTAGGCTCTTTATTTTGGCTATAACCACATTAGACTCCACGGGCTCTACCTGTTTACCATGAGGGTTACTCTGACTTTTTATCGCGTTGATCAGGACAGTGCAAGAAGGTAAATCTGCAGCTTTTCCACAGTTGGGGGTTCATTTCTCACCCAGGCTGGCAGCTCTCGCTTGATTCGGGACATTTGCCTGGACGTGCACTCATCCTCGTCGTCCAGAAACTCTATGGCTGACTTCAGACGAGCCTCTTTGGCTTCTCGGGCGTGTTTCCAGCCTGTGTAGACCATCATGCCGCACACCAGCAGACTGGTGCTGACACGGTAGTAACCTGCCAGGTAGACGGGCAGCAGAGCTCCCAGACATTTGCCAAAGGTCCAGAGGACAGCGACGGCGCTTATTCCCTTTGGCTTTGGAGCTTCTGTCTGCGCAGCCGTCTGTACACTTTTCTCGGTGTCATTTGTGCCGGAACAATCGGCGGTGTCCGTCCCGATCGCTTCGGATTTGTCGTTTTCCATGGTGGCCATCAGAAACTCTTACCATTGACGTGGAAACACGCAGTTCACTACTCACGTTCGGGAATAACCAATCGCGGTGACTGCTGGTCTCAGGCTTGGCTCCTCATTTAGGGCTACAAAATGTGTTTTGTTAGAGTCGCGGGACTTTTTTCTTGGTAAAATCTTGCAAATGAAGAAGACGACAGTTCTGCTCTTCACCAAGTCCCGTTATCTGATGAGGACACGCCCATCGAGTGACGTATAAAGCATCCGACTCTTGTGGATTGCGACGGAAAAAATCACGAATAAACTGCCGAAGTGTGCAAACCACCACTTAAAATGCATGCCATCCGAAGATCACAGAATAAATCTCTATTAATTACTTTAGCAATGGTCATTGGCGGATCCATTTAGTGCCCCAGTTGGTTTTAAAACAGTAGCCTGCTCTTCTCCCAAATCCGATGTAAACATACAAACCCGGGACATGCCTGCAAGTGATTATGACAAAATGCAGTTCCTGTTTGAAGACACACGAGGATGTAGAACTAATGACGAAAAAAAAAGTTTACATAAAGGGCTCCACCCAAACAACTCAAGCTAGGAGACGCAGCGTTGAAGTATCGCTTAAGACCCGTATAGACGCTAAATGACAGCACAGGTTATGAATGCAGCTTTAAACAAACACAAAAGTCGTGTTTTTTTCTTTCCATGTTTATATGCGCAAATTACCAAAGATCATTTACACTAAGATATAAATCCAAAAGTTTCTCGACATTGACCCACAAGGGCAACACAGCGTTCCTATTTTTTTTTTTTAAATGGCTCCAGCCGTTTTGACCTCCACATATTTGCAGATTGGGGCTATTTTTGGTCTGTTTGCAATGCTGCCGTTTGTACGAAAGCTGTTCGCAGGTCAGTGTGAAGGAAAAGAATGCATTTGTGTTGTCAGAGACGGGGTGATGCCCCCTGGTGGCCAAACAGCACTACAGCAACATCCTAAAAGATTGATGCGTTGTTTCTACTGTCACAATTTACAACACAAAAGGGAGAACATCTAAGCTACGGATACTACAGCACAGCGCTTCTGAAGTTTATTATTTATTTAGTGAGGCAGAGTGGTGATCCTCATGCTTTGACTCGCAATGGGGTACGACACCATCGGGGTCGTGGCGTGACTCATCGTGATTCCAGGCAGAGGCTGCGTCATCGACACAGCCACTGGTGCGACAGAAACTGATACCGGTGCCATAGAAACAGGTGGCGCCATCCCCTGTGCGATAGTCTGTGCGAGTGCAGCCGACAGGGGTGTGATCTCAGGGTTGAGGTGGGGTGGAGGTGCCGTTGGCGGGGCAGCATTAGTTGGAGGAGCCGCGGGGGCTCCCGTGGGAGCTACCAGATCTTGCTGCGTCACAGGCCGAGGCTGCAGTCCAGCGCTGCTCAGGGTTGTGTGAGTCTGTGCTATGCCGTGGTTGTAGGAGCTTACGGCACCTACAGGGGGCGCCAGGCTCTGCTCAGTGGGTGCAGGGGTGGAGGAGAGCGTCATGACTTTGGCCTGACTTCGGAACTGGGCGTTCTGCTCCAGTAGAACCTCATTTGTGGCAATGAGGTTGGAAACCTGATTAAAAACAAAGGATTAGAGGAAATGTGTGGAATTTGCTGCCATAAATTAACAAAAACATTTATAATTTAACTGGTAAATATTATAGTAACATTAAAAAATCTTGAGCTCGTTTAAAAACTCTGGTGGTGCTGATTCTGTGCAGAACCTTTCTGCATTTCAGTGCGATGACGGGTACATTTTCAAACTTTTAAAAACCTCTCAAACAAAATGCTAAAGTATTAAGTGCTTGAGCAGAATGGAAGGATTGCACAAAGGACTCTATTACTGCAACAAATAGTTTCTGTTAATCAACTGATTGATTGAATGTAGGTTCGTTAAATAAATAGATAAGAAATCTGCTTGTTGACCTTCAACAGATGTTAACTTTAATTGTATTACAATACAAAGACATCTTTGTGTTGAATTTAAATCATTTGCGACTGTCCTTCAGAGAGTTTGAGTTAGTTAATATTTATAGTTAATATTTAACCTTTTATTAGGCAATGAGGGTTTTTTTTAAATAAAGGGTCTTGCCACTACAGTCCAATTCATCTTAATATACTGCAGCACATGACACTATCACCTGAATGAGCCACATTGTTTTATTTCAAAGTAGTGTTGCAAATGAACTTGGCAATGAAATGCAATTAAATGCCAAAACTCAAATTTTTCTCCATTGATTTTGACTTACACCATTATAAAATGTTTCCGACACCAATGTCTCTGGGGTCTGATTAAAAAAATGTCATAAATGCATGTTCAAAAGCAACATTTTAAATGTTTGGCAGAGCATTAAAGTATTTTTGTGTAACTTATCTAACCTGCTTCTTCAGTTCTTCCACCCGCTTCCTCAGAAGCGAGTTCTCTTCCTCCAGAAACCTGTACTCAAGAGGCCTTGGTGGGAAGACTGCTTGGACTCCCATATCGTAGTGCCCACCTCCACTTCCATCTGCCAGGCGTAGCCCCTCCAGCCGCCGCCTTTTCAGCTGTAATGCAGTGTGGTCTAGTGAGGTGTCCAGAGAGCCCGCGTCAAACAATCCACTTTCAAGCAGAGGGTCGTAGATTGAGCTTCTTTCATATCGTCGCTGGCCTGCAGCACTCAGGGAAGGACAACCACTGAACCCACTGCCTCCTACTCCCCCGACTACAGTTGGATCTCTACAGCCACCCAAGCTGGGGCAACCCATTCCAACCATATTAATCCCACCACCAATAAGTCCTTGCATTCCTCCACATGTGCCTCCTCCACCACCACCTATGCCTGCACCAGCACTGACCATTCCACTGGCACCTTGCCCCACAACACCACCCACTCCAACCCTGGAAGAATCGTATTCATAGTCTTTTTTTACATGGCGAAATTTACATTTATTTCCCCTCTGACACTCTCCCTTTAGAAAGTCTCTGCAGATAGGAACTTCTCCACGACTATGTGGGAGGTCCATGGGGGACAGGCCGAGTCGTGCGGCTACTTTCCCTCTTAGCCTGAGTGGTAGTTCTCCAGTTTTCTTGTAGTAGTCCTCGTCCTCTTTGGAGCCATGGACAAAGCGGCAATTGGAGCGCATGCACTCCTTATTCTGGTGGTCATGACAGAAGATAAATTCATTCTTTTGCACACCCAAATCTGGCACCTCGTTAAAGTCTGGGTGTCGAAAGCGGCAGCGCTTCCCCCTCTTGCAGACGTTTCGGATGAAGTCCCTGCAAACGCCATCCGGTGCAAGTCCAGCGCCTTGACTGCCACCTCCACTGTTCCCACAACTGTTGCCATTTCCTAGTGCTCCTCCTCCCCCCATGCTCCCAGACCCTATAGAACTTGCTCCTGAACTGCCCCTGCCCTCCGACGACCCCCCTATCAACCCAGATCCCGGTCCTCCTTCCTCACTCAGATTACCAGCACTCCCACCACCACCTGACAGGTAGGAACTGTCCCGGTCAGGCATGACGCTCGACCCAGCGAGGGAGGAAGACGGTACTCATGTGTATACGGGGGACCGACGTAACCTGCAAACATATGCAAATCCAAACGAGTGACTTCATTAAGTTCTGCCATTGTATTATACTCACGAGTCTTGTTCCTGTGAGACGTGTGGCTGCCACCGCTTTGCTACAATATTGGTATTTATATCCCAGTTCGATTTACTAGTTACCAGGTGAGCTGCATGTTAACAGGTAACCACCCTTTATGCACGATAAGTAGCCAACTGTGCTTGTAGCACAATCTCATGCTAATTTTAGCCACCAATCTTCGTCTACAGGCTAAAGGCTAATGTTGTTGTCTTACCAAATTGAAAGTGTGCAGGATCCAACGAATGGATAAAGAATCTCTTGGCAGAAACACGACGCTCCGACCCCTGGAACTCTATACAATAATATCTGCTGCCAAGACCCACTAGACCTGTTTTATTCTGGTTAACTCACAAGGCCTCACAACGTTGTTTACCATTTTTCGTGGTGCCTTGAACGTGTATTGTCGAAACCAACGAAGAAGAGACGGCGTCCTCCTTTTCCCGTCGTTGTAGCGTTTTCCGCCCTCTGGTGGAAATACAGTGAAACTCGCCAACTATGGTAACGTTGCTATTTACTTTACGAATTAATCTACACTAAATTTACTTTTCGGCCGAACGTAGCGACGCTCCAGGGGTTCGAATCGGTGGTTCAAAACGTGGGAAATAATGACAACAACTATTTTTTGCGCACGGTAATAAATACGTCACATTGTGCGTCTATAAAAAGGTGACTAATTTCCTATTGAGGTCTTTTTTTTCTGAGAAAAGTCCCCAGTCTGGAGGGAATCATCTACCTCGGAAGTGGAAAATATCTTTAAAAAACAGCAGGCAAAGCGCAGGGTGACAGTTGGTTTTAATTGTGCGCGACATGACAAGAGTTTTCTGGGTGCGGGTCTGCGTTGTCCTGCAAATGTGCTTATCAGGAGCCCTGCCTGCCTCCTCTCCGGCCAAAAGTTACTATGATACTCTCAATGTCAAGCCGACTGCAACTATCAACCAGATAAAGGAGAATTTTCGCAAAATGGCTATGAAATACCACCCAGATAAGAACAAAAGTGTCGACGCAGAGACGAAATTTAGAGAAATTGCTGAAGGTAAACAGAAGAACTTGTGTTTTGTTTGTTCACAGAATGAGATAGATGAAATTCCAACTATGTAAATAAAACAGTGAGGTAAATCTGTAGCAGATGGCTGCATGTTGAACTGGCAAATTCAGCACAGTGTTATTGATATGAATCAGATTGAGGATAAAATGTTACAATATGCAGTAAGACTACCATCCTGATTTTGTTACATTCATTCCCTCATTTTTTAAGCCTACCATGTGCTCTCCAATCAGAAGAAGAGGGATCTGTATGACAGTGTGGGCCATGAGGCCTTCCTAAACAACGATGCCTCTGTTGACCCCATGGATGAATCTTCTGAAGTTTTCAGCGTCACGTTTGCAGACCTGTTTCATGACACCAATGTGGACCCCTTTGTGGAGGAGCCATACTTCCACTGGAGCTTTCAGCAAACTGGGGAAGATGTGGGCACTGCGTTTCAGTATACCGGCATCGAGGACCCACTTTTCAGTATTTATTTTGTTGACGATAAAAGTGATGACCTCTTCTAGATCCCTGGCATCTTGAACCTGCATCACGCCTGGCTGGTCATATTTTAGTGTGTTGTTTTTGTGTAAATAAAATTAAATCTCCACTTTAAATTGTCTCCATGTTGTTGACACCTTCTAGAACAAACAGCCAGATTCTTCCACTGCTTGTATAGGGCAAATTGTGCACCCAGTAGTTGATTACGGGTTTGTAATGTTGACAGTTGAGGGATCTGACTGGACCGTTGAGCCCCGTTTTCCTGCGTGGGCGTGCCGAAGTGCTCCTGACTAACAGTTGCTCATCGGTTTTTTCATGTGCCAGCACTTTAGGTCTGGCACTGTATTACTTCAGGAAGAATGTTTGCACTTTGACCTAGAGGATATCCTGTGCAAGCTCAGCAACCCGAGCATAAATGCAACAAAGCCAACAGAAGACAAAGGATTTTTGGAGCTCCACACCATTTTTAAAAGAAAAAAAAATTAAAATCCAGATAAAAAGAGATTTAAAGCCACTGAAAGTCAGATAAAGGACAGCTTGGAATTAAAAAAAAAAAGCCTGAAAATGATGGTAAGTTTGAATTTTAACAAGCTTGTGAGTGTCATGTGATCGGTCTCCACTGCACACAACGTAAAGCAAGTGGGATTTGGCAGTTGCAGCAGATGCACTGATGAAGGTTTGATTCCAGGAAGAAGTAAAAGAAGTGGGCTCTTCTCTGAGCGTTCACGGCCATAACGTGAAGGTCACGGAGGTCCTGCAAGATGGGGATATGCTCACCTTCCTGATTGTGTCTGAAAAGGTGAAGAAAGTGTCATCTGCAACAAAAATGAGGTCTCATATGAGGGTTAAACAATAAATGGGTCACAAGACAGGCATGTGAAGGCGTCCTCTGTGTCTCTTGCGTTGTAGCTGACTGGGACGGGGGAGTACCACGTTCATCGGACCTACGATGACTTTGAATGGCTGCAGCAGCATCTGTTCTCACAGGAAGAAGTCCCTGGCATTCAGGGAGTCATAGTCAGTACTTCATTTCATCCACAGAAGTTAGATTGTGGGAACAGCTCTGCACTCGTTGCAAGAGTATAATAAAATCTGTGTTGTTGTTTTTTCTTTTTGCAAGTTCCCCCCCCTCCCCCCGAAGGCTCAGATGAATGCGTCTCCTAAGGTTCTGAAGCAGCTGGGTGAGTATCATCCGTTGCTGTCTAAAGCCGTGTACAGTGTGAATTGAACATGTCCTTCTGGTTGCGTCCCTGCAGGCTTCCTGGGTTTAGGAGAGTGGCAGATCTACTGTAGAGCCCTGGAGACCTTCCTGCAGCAGATTGCGACACATGGCATCCTTAGCAAGAACAAAGCTCTGGAGATCTTCCTGACCCATTCAGATGTGAGTGGACGGAAAAGAAACACTCGTTTTTTTTAATCAAGATTGTAAAGAAAGGAGACATTATGAGGGACATATTGGTTAAACTTTGACATTTACAGCTGTCCCGCTGCAGGTGAAAGCATGTGACTTCACATGCATGGTCACTTTAAAACGTTAAAACTCACATAAAAACACACGTGTGGTGTGTTTGGCACACACTGATATCAGTTTTAAGCAGACAGAACCATCAAACTGCTGTTTCACCTGTTCCATATAGTGTACAGGCACAAATATACTATTAAATGATCTTTAAGCTCATAGGTTGTGCATGATTCCTGTCCGAGATCTTCCTGTTTGTTCTGTAGTGTGTGTTTAAAGTCACAGACATTGTGGAGATAAACAGCTGTACAGGAAAAAACAGACCACCAAAATCTGCCCTTCTCATTAATTTTGGCTCGGCGTTATTTGGGCTCTTACTGATGTAATTCAGATTGTTTTAGTATTGGTTCATTGGTGTGATGCACAGCGCATTTATTCTATTAAGAACAAAAACACCCACTGTGAGCCTCGTGCACTTGGAGCTGCTCAGCTCCTTGTGGGTGAACACTAACATAACTCAGAGGTCACTGACTCCTTCATCCTCCATTGCTCCTTTGTTCTGCCTGATCCAAACCATCTAATGTGGGTGGAGAAGGGAGACAGGGGCTCGGAGGATAAGCTGTGTTATGCTGAATGGTACAGAACCTCAGGAATTGCCTCTTTTACCAGCAGTTATATTCCACCATGGCTGCCATGAGACTTTTGGCATACTTAACTGTAATTGATGGACCTTCTGACAGAGAGAGGGCGTGTCTGTCCTCCATCTCTTGGAATATTTCATGTAGCGCGTCTGAGCACTGCAAAAACATCCATTCTTATGTTACTCTGTGTAGCCTCCAGGCAGGCAGAGAACAAAGAAAAACATCTTCAACCGTCTGAGTCAAGCTGTAGAAGAGATGAGGAAAGAAGGCCACAAGGTTCACACACACACACACACACACACACACACGTATTTCGTTCACTCACACAGGACCAGAAGATTACAGATGTGCGTGTGTATGTTTGGTGTCTGTGTCCACAGGATGTGGATGAATTCTTTCAGGCCGAACGTGAACACAACCACCTCCTAACCGGCTGCTCCAAGTCTGCAGCCGAGGTAAACAACGAAAGTCTTTTATTTCATTTGCCAGTCCTGTGTTTTGGAATAACAAACCCATCCCGTTGCTTTTTGCTGCAGAGATTCCTGGATGTGGTGCAAACTGAACAAAGTGAGTAGATCTACCTTTGAAAGTGTGAGTGGACAGATGGGACCCCTTCACCAGTGGGCATTAGGCACCGCATTGATTGTCCACAACATTAAAACTAGACCCACAATGCTGCTCTCCATGTTTGGAGGCTGGTTTTAATGATGTGCTTGGTCGGTGTATGTGTTTAGCATAACTCCAGAGGAAATTTCACTTCCTGTCTGACAGCCTCCATCTTGTTATGTTTGCAGAAATAGCAGTGGCCTGTGGGCACTTTGCAGCCGCGCTGCAGCTCTGTGTGGAGCCAGGCGACGACCCCGATAAACAGGCCTTCTCTCGGTAAGAGAAGAACATCTGTCCATCATGCAAGCTCTTCTGACGCCAAAAGCTCGTCAGGGAAATTAACACACTGACCTCTTTTTCTTTAGTGCTTGTGTGAAACTGTCCCAAGTCTTTGATTGTATGAAGGTAAGCTATTTCTCCATCGATTTATTTTAATCATTACTCTGGCAGCTGTGTGAGTCTGTGTGTGTGTGTGCGCATAGAAAAATATGGCCAGTGTTGCTGCGAACAATGCAAGCACTCTTGGACTCAGCCTGGACCTGGATTCTCGTTACCAGGAGGCAGAAAAGGTGCATCATTCTTACATCAAACCTATTACACAGGTGCCTTTGATGTAATTTGATCATATCTTGGGATGTGATTCCAGGAAATGCTCTTTAGGAGAACCTGTAAACTTGTGGAGTTGGAAACGGCCAGAAAGAATGTTGAGAAGGCCAAACCTGTAAAGAAGGCTGCAGTGAGTGTGTTTATACCTTAAACATCATTTGGTCTTCGAAGAATTGTTAAAATACAGCGTCACGTCTCGCATGTGTTGCGGCATGACCAGCAGGTGTCAGTACTATGCAACGGTTGAAAATATTGAATTGTGTTTTCAAGTGCAGTTAGGATTATAACAGACTCTCCATATTCATCAGATGGAGGAAGTGTGGAAAGCAGCACAGACGGACTTTGAACACATCTCTAGAGTGGCCAAAAAGGAGGTGAAACACCATTTTCTGTAGTCCTGTACCGGCCAATTTATCGATTGTGTGTACAGACGTGACATGTTCTTTTTCCCGTAGATTACTCGGCTACAGGGTGCAAGGGTGGAGATTTTGCAGCAGGCTCTGGTCCAGTTGTGTGAAAAACAGCTCCTCACAGCCAAAGAAAACGCTGATCATTTCAACCGGCAGCTGCAGGCCTTCAGGGGGATGGCTTAGCGACCCCTAACCTAATGAAGTGCCCTCAGTACATGTAAACATGGCACCGTAGAACCCAAACATATTCATCATTGCTGGAAATAAATCTGATTCAACTAACTGAATAAAAGGGAAAATGGAATTTAAGATGTGTACACATGCTGTCTCTCAGTCTCAGTTACTCGTGCCAGTAAGGCCCCCGCAGGCCCGATTCCGGTTCCTCGTATAGCCTGTTTCTGTTCGTGTGTGTGTGTGAGAAGCATTCTGTTCTACATTAAAACCTTTAGTGCTGAGATTGTATTATACTGCTCTCCAGCCTCGATAGCTTGGGGGGGGGTCACACAAAATAAAGTGTGATGAATTGATTCTCCAAAGTACCTGCTGGCCTTTCTGTGTGCTTCCCGGTCTGGACCATTAATCAGTGGATCCGGCAAGGACGTGGCAGCAAGGGCACGCTGTGCTGGTGCTCTGTTTGGCTTTGGGAGTATCCGCTGTCGAATCCGCTGGTTGAAGTCCTCCTCCGGCCTGGCTTTGAAACACCTTTCATGCTGTGTTTGTATGTGGACTCGCACTTGCATCTCACAGAGAGAGCAGCCGGAGAGGAGGAGGCCGTATAAACGTGCGCCGCGGAGAATGTTTTCAATCCATTCAAATAACACGTCTCATATACACAAAAGACTTTTGACTCATCGCAGCAGACGGCACACTCTCCTCTCCTTGGGCTGCCTATTTAACAGGTGGTTTCTGATGGATATTCTTCATCAGAATATTCTCACAAACAAATAAATGCATTTTAAAGGAAATTTGACCAAAAACGGATATTGCTTTTCTTGAACGTGCTCTTTTCCTTAAATGGAAACACAAAAATGCGGCTTATTGCCCACCTGTTGCTTCGAACATCATTTTATGTTGTTTTTCTTGTTTTTCAGATCACATTTACTGGTCATTAAATCCCTGCTCCAGGTGAGACTGTTTATTTAAATGAGGCTTCATCAATCTTCTCCATCTTTATTTGATGTTTTTAGCTGTGTGGAAATTTAAAAAAAAACTATTTGTGAAGAATAAAGCACTGCTGCACCCCAGGGTATCACAGAACGATCCTGTTTTTGTTTCTTCTTAAAGCGAAGCAGAATGGAAGACGCTTCCACCGCGTGCTGGTTGCTGATGATTCATTTCCGAGCGATTTCAAAACAGGCAGTCGCATTTTGGATGCGGCCTACCACAGCTAGCTGGTGCACGAGGTGAGTGCGCTTGGACGGACACAAGTAGTGCCGAGAGCGTGACCCAGAGCAAGGTCAGCGAGAATGTGGCAGCATCCGTGTGCCTGCGTGTGTGTGCACCCAATTAGGGCTGATCTGCTGAAGAAGCTCAGTAGTGATGGAAAAGCAGCACCCTGCCCTCCGCCTCCTGAGAACCTTCAAAGTGTGTGAAGCGAAGGCAGTGTCACCTGACGGACCACAATAACTCAAGAAATGTAATATGAGAATGACAGCTGGGAATGCTGATAAAGTAGAATTTGTGGAATGACAGACGATCAAATTTCATTAGAACATGCAATAATAACCAAAAAAATAAAGAATCCAGATTTATTTTCCATCTGCTTGAAGCTTGGCCACTCTTTAATTAGCTCACATTGATGCAGAGTGAGTCAACCTGACGCTGGCACCTCATTAAAGCCGGTCATCGACATACACAGATTATGACTCATTAAAAGTTTGAAGGATGGGGAGGGGGATTGGGGGAATGAGAGGGAGAGATTAATGCCGTAATGCAGATGCTCTAACGTCAGTAGTTTAGCTTCCTTACCTCCCATTTTGACTACACTACAAAATCCTCTTGAATCCTCTTGAACCCTGATAGCACCGTCCATCTGGATACTATAGCTTTACCCCCCCAAATGGATTACAGCTGAGCAAAGCATTAGACTTGCTAATTTAGTCCATTTCTCTCCTCACGACGGACCCGAGCCATCAATATTAATGCTACTGGCACCCTCCTTTCCTTCTTGTCTTGCTTTCAAACTATTGAGGCTAATGGTAGGATGCTGGTAATTAGGTTTACAGGAGTGGATGAAGACAGGTCGACGCGCCGAGTCGATGACTTTGCCACCATTTCTGGTGCACAACAATGTGCCTGATTATGCCGTGACAATATTTAATCAGGTATTAATTGTGAGTCCTTTCCCCTGACAAGACGCCAATCAGCTCAGAAAAGTGTGGGCTTGGCGTGGAGGGAATATCGCCAATGTTTTCATTTCAGCCGACCGAGTGCCAGCTAATGCACAGCCACAGCGCCCGCTCACGCTCGTAAAACACACCCCCTTAGAGCAAAAAATCAATTATTAATCCATTTTTGTTTCCACTACTGATTCGGCCCTGTGCAGTCTCTCCGCTCCAGAGGGCATTTTTTTGTCACATGTCTTCAACGTGTTGTCTTCGATTCATCGCAAAATCTGTCCTGTTGCACGCTCGCTGCACCGGATGACGTGGGAAAGCTGTTTTTAGCAGCAGTTCAAAGGTTCCACCATCTGGTTATGTGAATGTTTTTAGCAGAGTTATCTTCAGTGTCTTGAAATTAATTTATGTTCTGTTTTAAACCATTAAATCATTTCTGGGGAGTTCTAGCTCAGCTAAATTTCATTTGTTCAGTCCAGTTTAACTGTACTTGGAAGCCTAACAAACTATATTTGACAACCAGGGAGTTTGCTTAATACCGGTGTATATAGGATGACAGAGCAGGTAAGATCCAGCTCTGGGCAAGAGGCAGCTAAAATAGCTTTTGGCTAATCCTAACAAACCTGAATAAAGCAGTGCTGATGTTCAAGCATCTCATTGATGAATCACAATATAACTTCAGAAACAAAAATATCCATCCATCCATCCATTCTCTACTGCTTATCCGGGGTCGGGTCGCGGGGGCAGCAGCCTAAGGAGAGAAGCCCAGACTTCCCTCTCCCCAGCTACTTCTTCCAGCTCATCCAGAGGGATCCCCAGACGTTCCCAGACCAGTCGAGAGACATAGTCTCTCCAACGTGTCCTGGGTCTCCCCGGGGGTCTCCTACCGGAGGGATGTGCCCTGAACACCTCACCAGGGAGGCGCCCAGGGGGCATCCTAACTAGCCACCTCATCTGGCTCCTCTCAACGCGGAGGAGCAGCGGCTCTACTCCGAGCTCCTCCCGGATGGGAGAGCTTCTCACCCTATCTCTAAGGGAGAGCCCAGCCACCCAACGGAGGAAGCTCATTTCGGCCGCTTGTACCCGTGATCTTGTTCTTTCAGTCATTACCCAAAGCTCATGACCACAGGTGAGGGTAGGAACGAAGATCGACCGGTAAATCGAGAGCTTCGCCTTTTGGCTCAGCTCTCTCTTCACCACTACAGACCGGAGCAGAGTCCGCATTACTGCGGACGCCGCACCGCCTGTCGATCTCCTGCTCCATTCTTCCCTCACTCGTGAACAAGACCCCGAGGTACTTGAACTCCTCAACTTGGGGCAGGATCTCCTCCTTGACCCAGAGAAGGCACTCCACCTTTTTCCGGTTGAGAACCATGGCCTCGGATTTGGAGGTGCTGATTTTCATCCCAGCTGCTTCACATGCGGCGGCGAACCGATCCAGTGATAGTTGGAGGTCACGGGCTGATGACGCCAACAGGACCACATCATCCGCAAAAAGCAGAGACCCGATCCTGAGGTCACCAAACTGGACCCCCTCAACACCATGACTGCACCTAGAAATTCTGTCCATAAAAATTATGAACAGAATCGGTGACAAAGGGCAGCCCTGGCGGAGGCCAACCCTCACCGGAAACGAGTTCGACTTACTGCCAGCAATTCGGACCAAACTCTGGCACCGATCGTACAGGGAGCGGACGGCCCGTATCAGCGGGCCCGACACCCCATACTCTCGGAGGACCCCCCACAGGACCCCCCGAGGGACACGGTCGAATGCCTTCTCCAAGTCCACAAAACACATGTGGACTGGTTGGGCAAACTCCCATGAACCCTCGAAGACCCTGCTGAGGGTGTAGAGCTGGTCCACCGTTCCACGCCCAGGACGAACACCACATTGCTCCTCCTGAATCTGAGGTTCAACTATCCGGCGGACCCTCGTCTCCAGTACCACTGAATAGACCTTACCAGGGAGGCTGAGGAGTGTGATCCCCCTATAGTTGGAACACACCCTCCGGTCCCCCTTCTTAAAAAGAGGGACTACCACCCCGGTCTGCCAATCCAGGGGCACTGCCCCCGATGTCCACGCGATGTTGCAGAGTCGAGTCAACCACGACAGCCCTACAACATCCAGAGCCTTAAGGAACTCCGGGCGGATCTCATCCAACCCCGGGGCCCTGCCACCGAGGAGTTTTTTGACTACCTCGGCAACTTCAGCCCCAGAGATATGAGAGCCCATCTCCAGGTCCCCAGGCCCTACTTCCTCAACAAAAATAATCCTTTTAAATGGCGAGTTGTCGGCTGGAAAAGAGACTTAACTGTTGCGGGACTTTTATTCTGACAAGGGAACGCGTTCAGTCTGCAGGGGACTGGATGGGCTGTCGGAGCTGGAAAGCGGGCTGGTAGCAACAGCAGCTGGGGCATTTTCACAGCTGAGGTGTGCATGAACTATCCATATATTTGGCTTGATGGAATCAGATTCAACTCCAGATGAGCAGATTTAGTGGAGCGGGACGTCCAGAACGGATACAACAGATGAAGAAATTAGTAATTACACCTGCAATTTTACATATAAAATATCTGCCCTTTTGCTAAGTCAGTCTTATACTACTTTTTTAATAAATAAAAGACTTTTTTGGTCTGCTCCTACTCAAGTGCCTGTAATGGTGTTTCTGATGCAGTTTTTTTTTCAAGGACACCTCAGCGGGATGATGCGTGTTGGATGGAGGACAGGCTCTTTTCTAACTGTGCCACCTCGGTGGACCAAACAAACAAAAATGCAAGGACGCAGAAAAGGCAGATGGAAAGTCATTGCTGTCCCACCAGAAAAATGGAGGGAGAGCGCCAGTTAGAGGGACGTTGGCGAGCTCAGGACCAGCCGAGACTTACCCCTCCCGCTGTTGTGCCCTTGCAGACAAATTCCCCCTCTGCCGCTTTTAAATTTCACTTTCAGCGCCGACGCGTGTTGAACTCTCATCACAGTGTGATGGGAAGTCTGGCGGTTGTGCTTATTGTGTCTTTAATCATCTGCATCCCACCAAAAAAAAAGAAAACAAGCTGAGCAAGCAGAAGTAATTGCTTTTCCCTCTGAGGACAAAAGTGGAAGATTTGCAGTTGTTTTTGTTATAAAGACAGCAGAAGGGAATGGATTTTAAATTGAATTGTTTCTCAGCGCTGCAGAAAGGAATAATTCATTTGCTTGAACGGAAACAATAAGCAGAATTTCATCAGTTTAATGTCTCGTTTTTCAGAAGCAGAATGGACTTTATGCACTAATTTATTCTATACAGCACACACAGATGTAGCCCTCAAGTACATCAGAGACCCTTTGGCAGTCGTCGTGACAGTTGTCGTTTTAGCCGCTAATACTGGTGCTTTGCTTCGTCAAGACGTGATGATTTATGTTGAGATCTGACATTACACCTGCTTTTGTCGATGGACGGATCATAGAGTTCAGCACACATGTGTTTGTCAGTCTGCGGCAACGCTAAAACCTGGGCTTTAAAGCGATGAAAGAAAAAAGAAAAGCCTCGCATTCTTAGGTGTCCTGCTAAAAATTGTTGGGTTCCCGCTTCATCCAAGGCGTTGGCGAAAACTGACACGAGCGTCTGCCGAGGAGTGGCCCTGTGAAAGCGGTTTAATGCCGTCAAATTCTGAAAGTTATGCAGCGTTTCCCGACAGCGCGAATAAATTTGTCTTAAGTCTGGATTTGAAAACCTCCAGGATGACAGCTTCCCTGACATCAGGCAGCAGCTGATGCCAAAAGGAAGGAAGACTTAAGGAGGAAAGAATGTCAGCTTTCTAGAGGATTTTTATTTTTGCTGTAAGAAGCCGCAGACTTGTTTCAAATGCACCAGACTACCTCCTGGAAAAGACAATAGCGCCATGACCAACTAAAAGGATTATTGTGAGTATATCTGAGATTTAAAACTGGAAGTTAGGTGTTAAGGAGAATGAATCGTGTGCCCTACACTTGTACTGTCTTCATCTGTGATTCCGCCTCACTGAGCTGAACAGAGGAGAGTCTGGGGGTTTTGTGACTTAAGATTGTTAATTACAGCACTCAAAGCACAATTACAGAGAAGAGGAGGCAGACGGCAGGACATGTGACCTATGCAGTTTACTCATTTGGCCTTATGTCTGAAAACACACTGTAGTAGAGTGAACATGTCCAGATCAGCCAGACTGCTGTGTAGGGGTGTGTGTGTGTGTGTGTGTGTGTGTGTGTGTGTGTGTGCCTTTCTCACAGGATGGAGAAGTCAATTAGGGATTGCTGAAAGAGGAAATGAGCGGTAAAGGTGACAGAAATGAAGGGAAATTAATGTGGGTGGTGAAACGAGGCAATGAAGAGTGATGGAAACACACACAGAGAGACGCACGCAAGCACGAACACACACATGCGCGCACACACGCACACACGGAGCTGTTCTGAAAATGTGACGATAATTGGACAGTCTTTAAAGAGCCGTTCTCTTTCTGAAGATAAGTTATTATGTTATTAATGAAAATCGGGGGAAGAATCAGTGGGGGGCCTGGGGGGGGGCGGGTGGTTGTGTCTGCCTGTCCAATCCTGCCTGAAGTGCAGACAGTATAGTTAAAGAGGTGTAAAGAGAAATACACACAGGTGCATCTTCGGCTGCCCCCACCTTTGACAACCTCATTTTCAGCATCTCATTTATATCCAGTATAGTAGATCTATGTTTGTAAATGTGTTTCAGTGGTATAAGTGGGGTTCTTATCTTCAAAAGTATCCTATTATTAGAGCCTTTCATTTCAGAATAACATCATGGCTACAGTCTATGGCAAACATGTTTTAAATAGCCCAGTTTACACCTTTATCATGGAACACTGTTGGCATTGTAAAAGCTTTTGTTGTACTTTTGCAGTTTTTTTAAAATCTGTGTACAGTTCATGTAAATGAGCTCATTGGGGACAATTTTATTCAGGTAGAATAGATTTATCAGGAGTTGAGGCCAGACTGTGGAGGATTTGCTGTCCTTTGTAGACAAACCCCGATGAGACGGACCTCTACCTCTTCCTCTCACGCAATGGCAAGCGGAAATGCACACGAAAGCTCTTCATCTGCTCGATGGAATTGCTGATGAATATGAATGATGGCGTGAATACAGATGAGGAAAAATTAATATTGGTGATACCCCCAACCCCCAAATGATGTAGTGGCGGCACTGAGTGGAACCAATCAATCACTGCATTGCAGTCCACATGATTGGCAGGCAGCTCTTCACACTGCAAGCGTTTCTTTTTAAACCATTGCAAATCTTATGAGATTATTTGATCTTAGAACAAAAATATTGACATATTGCCCTTTGCATTGTTGCTGTCTCAGCCTTCAATTAGACATTTTACACTGATTTGCCTAAACAAGCGCCTATACTTCTACAGAACAGAGCCAAAATGTGTTCTAAAGAGAGTAATTAGAATCCAGAGCCTCATGGACTTTATGGATATGACTGACCCCCGCACGGCGAGCGCCGATCGCGGCCAACTGTGGCTTTTGACGGCACATCCGGTGTGAACGTAACAATCTGTCAACGTGGGCGCCGCGACTAAAATGCCTCCATTTCTCAGCGCTTCGCAGCTATTCCTGAGTATCTTGTGTGAGCCCGGTGAAATGGAAGATAGATTGACACAAGTCATGAGGTTGAGGTCAAAGGTCACTGTTATCAGGAAGGTTTTGGTCTTGATGCTAGGGCATGTCGTTTTTTAAAACAATACATCCAAGGCTGTTTCGGACCTGATGACCTTCTGTACATGCACGCCGACTGTAAATAAACTGGGATTTTAAATTAATTCCGCTCCGAAACATGAAGCTCCCGGCAGGCTTCGACCTCTCAGCGCCCCATTACAGGTTTTATTGCATCTACATTTACGTTTGTCTCCTCTTTACCTCGGGCAGCCCCAGAGGGTGGACCGGATCACGTCAGTCCTCGCGTTCTGCGGGGCATCGACGGCGCGCCTTTCAGAAGCGAGAAGTGAATCAGAGCTGTAATCTTTATGTTTCACTGCCTTGCTCAAAATCAGAGTAAAATCGCAGAAAGTGGATTTCGACCCGAATGTTTAAGGCCGTTTTCCCGTCTTGAGTGTCGTTAGCACTACAGAAACACACCGTCAGGTAGATACTCCAAGGCTGCGGCTCAGTAGCAGATTATATTCTGGTGGCCGTTTCAATCACATAATATTCAAGATTTTAGGAAAATAAAATTGGTCTGGACCAATGAAGCTATGCATGGCTCAGACCTGGCTGGGGGGCGGAGCTTCCACTTAACACACAGGTTGATGAATTTTGGAGAGATCGCCTTCTCAGAATACCGACTGGTTTTTAATATTTGTATTTGGGTTCTTAATCTGAGGCCTTACATGCCATTGCCTCTATGACTCTATAGATCCAAGGTCATATGTCAAAAGTCAAGGTCACTATTTCTTTCTCTGTGCTTCAAGAATAGCTCGGGGACTTTTTGTTAATGGGGCAAGGACATAATCCTGAAGTAAAAAAATGAAGAGAATACATACTGCAGATTAAATGTCAAAGGTCAATACCATCTCATTCCATGGTGAAAGTTATTCATTTTATAAATGTGTGGCTGTCACACGTGCTCATCATTCATGGCTCCTTTGGCCCATTTTATTAAGCAGAAAGGCGCAAAAACTGAAGATCCTGGGACATTCGACAGGATGGATCCGTGGATGTTCTGGCCTTGTTTAAAAAAGCGCCGACTGCCATTCTGGTTGTCAGAACACTGACACTCTCACATATGCATCGCTTCTAACTGTCACTCCCCACAACCGCTCCTGCTGTCACTTCCTGGCCTGGCTGTGACGAGGACGTGGTGGTGCGGTGGCAGTTCCTGTGACAAGTGCGGCGAGTTTAATGCGTATCTACAGTGAGTACGACGGACATCTGACGGTTGTGTTCGTGTCACTCGACTCACCGACGCTCGTGGGTCAGGCTCTGTTCACACCTGTCTGGATGAGAGAGGCCATGAATTATGAATGAATTGTGGATGACAATAAAAAGAACCGGGCAGTAATTCACCACATAACACAATCTGCTTATGTGGCCACATCTCTTGTACAACCCCTCATGAAAGGTTTTTAGTATTGCTCCTGGGCTGAGATTTAGATTTTAATTCGGCTTCACACTTGGCAAACAGCCGGCGGCTGCAGCGAACCGTGCATGTCTCAAATCTCCGTCAGCTGCATTTACTGAACCGTCATATCACACAGGATAAGATAATGGACTTAAAGCTTTATTTGGCAAATGGATGATCAATTCACGATTGAGATGGAGCTGATAGTGAGGGATGTTTTTTCTAAAAGTGCATTTCTCTTCTTCCTTGAGCCCCATAAATCAGAGGGTTTTTTTTTCTCTAACTGTTGTAGAGCCAATTAGTCAGATGGATGTGCTGTGTTATCTACATTCTGGCTCATTTCCACTCTGCAAGCACGCATCTCCTTGAAAATAACACTGCCCATAGGCTCAGATAAGATCAGTAATAAAGAAGCATCCTGCTGATATTCCTCCTTCACTGCAGCAGAAACGAGCAAGAACAGCGGCTGGCGTATTGCAGTGCCATATGCTGGATACCCCGATCAAATCATATCACTTAGTGCTATTCAGAACGTAAACATTGTTAAAATTAAACAGCTTTAGTGCTTTATATATGTGTACCTTTGGGGATGTTGTTTTGGCCTTCAGTCTAAGTGGCATTTTAAAGTTTATTTTGAATCTTTAATATCTCATGGATCACACCTCCTATAGGTATTCCACATATTTTACAGACTAGAAATATCAAACGAGGACTTTAAAGTGTACTGGGAGGACAATCCTCTTAAAATTGAACGGGTAGCACATCTAGAAAGAAAGTACAAACAAACATCGCAGGGGTGTTTTTCCATAACTAAAGTCTTTTAAAGAAATGCACACGTTTAGCCTCAGACTAGATGGATGTGTTTAAGAAAGGAAAAGACGAGCATCTGTAGTCAGATGTAAGAAAGAAGTAAAGATAATGTAAAGATAATGAACAGATGTGTACAGACTTTAGAAATGACAGAGCATTTTGGGAGCCTAATTACAGTTTTAATTGGAAGAAAGTTCTTTGTTGTTTTAGACAAAGTTGTTGGCACATCAGTTTGTATCTTCTTTTAATAAACACTACATTGTGAAGTGGTAAAATGGGATTTGGGGAGTGCCAGAAGCAGGAACACACTCTAGACAAGTTGTCAGCTCCAGACATCCAATAATGTGCACGTGTTTGGACTGTGTGAGGACACCAGAGGAGGAACAACAATGAAACCAGGCGGTGAAAAGAGGAAATGGATTTTATTGTGATAGCTTATGGAAGATAGCTTCATGCTCCAAACAATTCTGCAGGCAGGTCTTGATGAGAGTTCTTACATTAAGACTCCTGAGCATGAACGGGAAAACGTCTCACAGAGGTCAGAGATCACTGCCAAGCTCTCGATCACAGCTGCAACAGTCCATCGTGGACGGAACCCCCCCCCCCCCAGCTTTGTCCTGGCTCTCCAAACCCCACCATCTCCAAGGCTGGAGCAGATGTTGATTTTCAGGGAAGCCTGGGAACTGGTGCAAAGGCTCGGCTATAGTTCAAATGCCTTCACTCACAGAAATTGGGACTGTTGGAGGAGGAGCGAGGGGCGGGAGTCTGTTGGCTCGGAGCAACACTTCTCCCTTCTGCTCTCCTCCACCTCCTATTGATCTCCTAAAGGATCTGGGTTAGAGGTCAGCTCTTCTGAGGTCTCGGGGTCAAACCTCATCTCATGAATATGGAAGAGCACCACTCTCAGGGGACCATCTGGTCAAACTTATTGGAATCCAAACAAACAAGCCTGCTGAGAGGGGGCATATTAAAAGCGTTACTGTGGATTTCCCAGGACACAAATGTTTGCTGATGCCAGTTCAGCACCTCGGCAGGTGGAACTTGGACTATATATTGGGCGCAAAGATATCTGTGAGGTTTTTCCACCCACTTTTCAGTCATTTCTTCATATTATCTATTTAAAACCAACCAACCTCTCAAATTGGTAAAAGCCACAATACACAATACACTTTTTTTGAATCAGTGGAAGGCGGCGTACTGGATAAAGTTGTCTCACAGGTATTCTTTCATGTTGCCAGTGTCCTGGAGCAGGAGCACAAACCTGTGGAATTCTCTGTTTGGAAACACACATGGAAACCTTGTTGTTGGCTGTACTTCCTCCAGCATCCTCCTGTCACTCAGTGACTTCCAGAATCACCAACGGCAGCCAAATTAATTTCCTCCAAAATTACGAACACAATTAAATCTTCACATCCACATTATTGAATTATTAACTAAAATCATGATTTTTTTTTTGAAGGCACACTTTTTGAAGGCTGAAAGTCCTTCACCCTAAAGGTGTAATATTGCACAATCTATATCTCAAGGCAAAACTGTACAGAGAATAATTTATTTCTTAGCATTAAAAATGTATTTTTGTCTTTCTGTGGGTACTGACCTGCTGTTGGTTTCTATTTGCATCTCATACAGTTTATTATTTGAGAATTCAATCAAAATTCAAATCTAAGGATATGTGCACGTTGCGTTTAAGCACACAAACACACACATAAACACCCCCCCACACCGTTATGTATGTGTGTGTGTATATGTATATATATATATATATACATATACACAAATGCATGTATATACATCATCCTGAAAGTGGGGTTAAGCCGGAAACTTGTCTGTCAGTCTGAGCAGCACTAAAGACTCAGAGCATGAATAAATCAACACAGTTTGACCCATTTAAATACCAAATGGAACCATAATCTCCACTGGGAAACAACTGGCATGCTTGAACACACAGACTTTCCATGAGGGGAGAAGAACGCACAGCAAGGCTGGTGGAGGGACATCACTGTGGGCTGCGACTCCGACCCCATAGGTGAGAGCAGAGCAACGATACTATGACCCCGGGGTGAGTTACACTCCTGGAGCTTCGTGGCTGCGGAGAGTTCCAGCCTCCGGTATACCATGAACCTATACTGGCTCACTAATGGTGACTTCCTTGCAGCACTAAACACCCCCCCCCCTTCCACACACACACACACGCACACACGCACGCACGCACACACACACACACACACACACACACACACACAAATACGTGAGCTTTAATGTAAGCCAATGTAAGCCAACTAGAGCACTTTGAATGTGAAAGAAAACATGAATTTTTAATTGAAACTTGTACAAAAGGTCCACATGTGCTATTTTGCTACGCTGATATGATTCACCACTCCCTCTGGAAGGATCAGCATCCCCAAACTTTGTTCATCTTGTCTGCAGCTTGTCACAGTTCCAGCGACATCGGACCGTAAATCTCAGCAGAGATGACTGGGGTTTGACCGGCGTGACTGTACGCCGTTCCATTCACCTAGTTGGTCTCCAGCTGCTGACCCAGCTCCCACTGCGTGTGTCATTTCTTGTCTGAGTGGCTGGTAAATATTTAAATTTCATGTTTGCCTTAATGCACTGCGGAACAAAAAACCCCTGCCAGCACGGACCTAGACGGGTAACTGAAAGGTCAGGAAGTCAGGTCTGATTTGTCGATCCTTGTTGATGATGATGATCATTAATGTCACCATTGATGACTTTGGGTCTCACTTATCCCCAAGTGCAAATCTTAATTAACGCAGTCTACTTTATGTAAATAATTTTGGTCTTTTCCAGGCTTCCTCCAAATTAGGAGAAAATAGGGGGAATGTAAAGTAGGCCAGCCAACCCCCTTCTTCCGCCTGGCCAAAATAATACCCTCAGAGAAAGGGAGTGAACCGTCTCAACACCCCTGAGCTCTTTTGTACTTCCATATATGGATAAAGGTGGGTGGGCCCAGAGAAAGAGAAATTCCATCACTCTCCTCACTTCTCTGAGAAGCAAATTCTCATCCTCTTTGCTCTTTAACCCACACCGCCTGTTATTTCCTCTTTTCTTATTTCATCTGTGGATGCTGAATCCTTGAGTCTCATCTCTGACTGGAAAAGTGCAGCCCCTCTTTTGACAATGAGAAATATTTCTCAAGTGGCGGAACAAAGAGGTGGAGTGTTTTTAAGAAAAAGATGAGAGGTCTGGTGCTGACGGCTGCTTCACTTCCACACATGTGCAGTCTCCAATGAAAGCAGCTAAAAAAAGGTGCTGAATCTCTGCACAGAGGGCTCAGGAGGCACAGGGCGTTATCCTCAGTGTCAGTGCCCCCACCTCCTCAACCATTGCCTGCGCTGCTACAGATAACACAGCGGTATCCCAGCCACCAGCGTCAGCGAGTAGACACATTCTGGAGTCAGACAGAAAAGCAGGGCCAACAAAGAGCAGTTGTCTTTGTTCAGCTGGAGCAGAGGAGGGAGGGGTGAACAAGGAGGGATGAGGAATGGAGGATGGGATAAAACACACTCCTGTTTTGTGAAACCAAAATCTGACAGGCACAAATGTTGCTCCGTAGCCCAGCAGACAGCTTGATAATATTCATAACAATTCTTGCAAAATTATATAATGTTGCTCCTGAGGTTACAGAGTTAGCAAAACCAAGAGAACCTTTGGACAAAGGCAGTGTGGCTAACTTGCTAATAGCATTGCGCAATTAACTGTTTTTAATGTTTATCAAGCAATCATGAAGTCCTGCTACTGAGTCAATTTGGTGTTTGGTTAATATTTTCCTCAGTAAAGATATGAACTATCATCACTCTTTTTCACTCACACACACACACACACGCACACACATGAACGCGCATGCACATGAACCTCTTGATTGTTCCAAGAACTAAAACAAATCAAGTGAGGCCAGCTTGACAAGCCTAAATGAAAATCAATCCTCGAGAGCCTATTCTTAATTGCTCTCCTCCAGAGCAATTATAAAGGGATCTGTTGATTTGGCCACTAAATGGCTCTGATTGGATGTGGATTCAAATGTGGACACTAATGCAAGGGAACACGTCGAACAGAAATCAGGACCTCACATGTGACCTCTGTGTCTATACAGCCCAGTTCGGTTCAAGTCGGTGCTTACCTCGTCCCTCAGGATGGAACCAGTGGCTAGACTTGATTGATATTCAAGGTTTCTCCAACTGAGATCAGGGTCACGCTTGCATGTCAAAGCTGAAGCAGGTTGACCGTATGAGTCGAGATCCAGGTGCTGTTCGAGATAAAGAGTGGCAAGGAGTGGAGCGTTAATTAATGTGTTAATGAGTGGAGCTGAGGTACACACCCAGGCAAGCTTGTGTACCGGTACATGAAGTCTGATAAAGCTACAACACACTCCACTGCAACCCAACAGAGCAGCTCTGCAATAAATCTGCCCACACTGGGGCTCATAATGTTCAATTTGTGTTGAGACAGAGGGTGCTGATTGGACACAGAGGGGATTTTCTCCTGCTCTGTCCGGACCGATGCCTTATTTGTTCCAGTTATCGCCGCGCATTTGTTAAAAACAAGGGCCTGGCATCACAAGTCAGGCGTGTTCAATCCCATCTCTTCTCCTCAGGGTGTCGTGCTGCCAGAGAAAAAAGAAAAACACGCTCGGCTAAAGGTAAACCTGGGGGCATGCATTTGCGGTTTTATTTTTCCCAGAAGGCCATGTGGAGGGAGCCGTGTGATCCGAGGGAAGATCTAATAAACCGGCGGATATGCTGCATCGTCTTTCTGAGGAGGGAGTTGTCTCCATAGCAACCGCACCACAAGTGCCACAGGTTAATGGTGGTAAATTCTGATTAGCCATTTGTGAACACAACTGGAGTGTTGAAGAGATGAAGGGATAAAGCGCTTACGGGTTTGGATAAAAGGAATAGACGTTTGAGTTCTGTGAAAAATGGATGTTATCTCTTTTCTTAACCATTTTCTGTATTTTTCTACAATGCCGAGTCACCATTTCATACGAAATAACAACCCTTGTACTGTTAAATTTATACATTAATGTCAGAAAGATAGGGGCCAGCATCACTAGAGTTCACTTGAAATGCTGCATGAAAGAAGCTTCCTTCTTACAGCTTCTGAAGGTTTAGTCCAACTGGAATAATTAGTCTCCTGTTGAGGTTATCTGTAATCTTGTAATGACATCAAATATAAAAACAAGGTTAGAGGAAAATGACTTCACACACACACTACTGGCAATATTGTCAACTGTCTGAAGGAAACCTGGCAAACAATGAAATCTAGAGCTCTAAATATCAAAGTCGTGCTCATTTCCAGGGTGAAAAATAAGAAAAATCTTTTTTTTAGCCTGCCTAACGTGCAGGTTTGGATGCAGATGCAATCACAAAGCTTCTCGGCAGCTGCAGGCGGCAGAATCAGTCAGACAGCTCTCAAAGCAGCAGCAGTTCAAACAGTAAGTGATGAAACACTGTCATTTCCACTGCTCCCTGTGGAGAGAGGGAGGGGGAGGAGGAGAGGGAGGAAGAGGAAGAAGCCAAACAAGTGACAGGATCTCTCTCCTCTGTGAAAGTGTGAGCGATCCATCTTCACCTTCAACTTAAAATATACATAATATGACTATATAGTGAAGTCATTAAATCAGTCCGCACCCTCTTGGTTGAGCTTATAAGCCCTTTCCCCCCCAGCGATGACGGATAAACTTGATGACACCGGCAGAGGTCAGCCAGTCGAACAATGAGCTGCCATTGGCTCCTCCAGCTGTTTCGACACAGAAAACCGTGGCCGGCAGGGTGGGACTTTTGTTCCCAGGCGGTGATGACGGAACAGATGGCGGGGTTGTGTGTTTGAGCCTCGCAGCCGCTTCAATCCAGCTGACCTGCCTGCGTCAGGCGGCTCGTCGTCACTGGCAGCTGTGCGCTGAGCTGCAGTGTCTCCACAAGTGCACAGAGCATCGGAGCGGAGTTGTTTACGCACCGCAGCCATCATTCCTGCCGGTGAAGCATTTGGCATCAGATTCCCTTTTCTTTTTCTCTTCTTTTTAAAGATTCTGTCTGCGGTCTCCCGCATGGGTCAGACTACAGCCTGCAGCAGCGTTGCGCACAGAGGATACAGCTCTTCATAGGTGAGACCACCGCTATTTATTGAACGCCACGATGCGTTTGCATGTGCCAAACGTCGTTTTTCCCCCCATCAATCATAGGTTCTTAAAGGAATCGATGCGGGCATTAAGCCGAGTGCGTAAATTCTGTCTGGAGAAACATCATCAGAGATTAAATAAAACAACGACGCGTTTCTTACCGCATGGCGAGGAGCCCTAGCACACAGCCACGAAGCTTAAACAAAGATTCATTTTGGCCAAAGAGGGAAAGTTAACTGTATTTTTACTGCTGTCCCATCGCAGTCTGGCTGCCATGTGCGCTGGCTCCTCAATTATATCCGTTAATAATTTTGCAGAGGCGCTGAGTTCTGCAGTCACCCTGCAGAATGATTATTGTGAACGTTTCTGGACGCAAACTACTGACCAACATGGGTAAACATGGACAAGTAATTGAAAACTTGAATTGCACTAAAATGTAATATTTTATCTTCTTTCCTCTGCACTTATTTTGTGCAATTTGTAAAAACTGGAGCTCGGACTCTTTGTTGCACAGTGATGATGAAATGATGGGACAGTGTGGTGAAGCATGCGGACAAACTGCAGCAGCAGCATCACTCACAGGGTGCAGGATGCTGCTGAAAAGGCTAAGTAGCTGCTATGAGGCTTGTTGTCATTGCCAGGAAGTCTCAAGTGAAGAACACTGGGGATACAGAAGGAGTTTTAGTCCAAAAGGTCAACAGGGTGCATGTGTGTGTGCGCGCGTGTGTGTGTGAGGGGAGGGATTCTATTGTTCTGAGCACCTTTGACAAGTTGCAGCATCACAGCAACACCTGTTCATGAGACAACTGTGGTTGTGACGTCACATGCAGTCACACAACGTCCCATCTCGAGACTCAAACAATCGGAACATATGTCACCCAAGGAGCCAATCATATAGGGGTTTGGAAGTTTAGTCCCCCCCCCCCCCTCCCAGAATCGTCACACTGCATAGTGATGCAGCTCCTCAGCTGGTAGTGAGGAGTGTGAGAACCTGCTGAAACAAAGGAGTGTCTGTGCGTGGGTGAGTAGGTGTCACTGGGAGCCGCAGAGCCTGCAACATGTGCCGTGCCGGGGGTTCCCACAGACGCGGAGACAAGGGCGCTCCGGCTTGACCTTTTCCCTTTTGTGAGCCTGAAAGGGAATGCAGAAACACGGCAGAGGGCCATTCAGAGGTTTTGTGACGTAATGAGAGTCACTTGTTTGTTTTCATCAGCGACACAGCTGAAAATGAGACAGAGCTCAGGTCAATGAGGCAGAGGAGGTCCTTTAAAAATGTGTATTTTGATTGATCGCGAGTTCAAAATCTACGTGGGAATCACTAGTTTGGAAGTGTCTTCCTGGTTTTTCTTCCTAATTTCAGCAGAGCTCTCCCCCACTCTGCCCTTTTCCTCAGAATCAGAATCAGATTTATTTATTGCCATTGTTCATGTAGTACACAGTATTACACAAGCTAGGAATTTGTCTCGGTGTGACGCTGCAACATTCAACATAGAGAAGACAATAAACACTAGAATACGATAAATAAGATAAGACATATATATCTCTGGCTGTGTGGACATGCATCCTTCTTCTCAGCTTCGCACCTCTGCCGTCAGCAGCTGCACCAGAGCCTTGTGTGATGTGAAGTGAGACGCTTGCATACTAATGGTGCAGGATATCTCTCAGGCCGGCCGGAACAGCCAGAACATAGTGGAAACATCAGGCAGCGTCACACAGCAATGACTGTGTTTTTTTTTTGCTTTGGTGCACATAAAAAGCCTGACCAGACACATTATTAGAGGCCCTGTTTTGGCAAGAAAACAACCAGGTGTTTGAGCATATGTGCACGATATGGTTTAACTATCTGGTGACGGTTGTTTATTAATCACGTCGTTTCGACAATATGCTGTGCTCATCTTCCCGTGCAGCAGCGCTCGCTCTCCCCTTCCCGCCGCTGCCTGATGCCACTAATAGCCGTCCACTCGCGCCTTCCCGTTTGTTTATAGAAACAGGAGCGCCATTGGCGACCGCAGGTCTGTAAACTTGCGTGGATGCTGATTTGGAAACGCTGCTTCTTCTTCTGCACCCAATGAAAATAACCCCTGGAACGGGAGAAGGGGGGGGGGGCATGAATCGCTGTAAAAGTGCTGCTGCATCGAATGTCTCCACAAAACAACAACAAATTAGATTTACATCGCTTCCAGGTTTCTTTTACTTGGAAAAAGAAAAACGAAAGAACTCGGGCAGATCTATAGAGAAACGCTGCCTCTGTGTGTTTCTGTCGTGATTATCTCCCTTTTTTCCCCAGATTTGTGCAGAGGCCAGGTCTCCTAAATACATTTAGCAGTCTGTAGCATGAAGCAGACCAAGCTCATTATGCTACACAATCACATTCAACTCTCTGGTTGAACCTCCGGGCCAGTGATCCTCACTTGAGGAAACTCAGAAGGAATCTCGTCCATGTCACATGTTTATTTGTTTTCTTCCCCGGGCGCTTCACTCAGAGCGAAAACCTCATCAGGATCTGGTGTGCTGAGAGAGCCTAGATCCCTCCTGCTGGAGGCTTCAGTTCAGACAGGCTCAATAATGCCAAGCTGTTGAGGGATTTTCTGCCTTCTTTCAGTGATCTGCGCATGCAGAAGTCGCAGTGTGCGAGCTGAATAAAAGTGCGTGTGTGTGTGAGGGGGAAGGGGGGGTTCAGGATGCATATTTTGTAGTTAGCAATTAGCAATAGATTCTCACAATACTCCTGCTTTAACAGTGAGAGAAGTAATCTCAGGCCTAATCTCTGTAACATCCCGCTAAGGGTAAGCTCCCAATGATGTCATCAACAGAAATAGGCAGATCAGCCCCCTTTTTGCCTCTGGGGTATTTGGGCCTGTGTGACATGCTTGCAGCTCTGCTGTTTATCAAGAATCCCCATGTGCAGCCCTGTTGGTCTTGTGTTAAAGGCCTTCATTCATCCTGCTCTAGCTGTCACCTGGCATCAACCTTGAACTTTACTGGAAAAATGACTTGTTTTAGAGCTTTAGAAACTCTTGCACAAGAGTCCTTTGATTATCCTGAAAGGCGATATTCCAATCTGGAACAAATGGCTCAAAATCCGCAAATCTGCAGAGATTATGGTGAGAAAAATGGGGCATATGTGCTCAGCAGAGTCTCCTCAAGTCAAAAAGGTCAACACGAACTCGCAGCACGAGATCGGTGAGAACGGATGCAGGCCCCCTCTGCGGCGCCGTGATCCTGCCAGAAACCTGCTTGCCAGGTGTCCGAGTTTTATGGCCTGCGCATGAAAACAGCTATTTACTCCACCTGTTCCTCTGAAATGATGCCTGAGCTGTAGAGGACAGACTGCGACAAAGTCAACCTTTGCTTTTCAAATGTCTTCATTTGAAAAGCAAATGACGGGATTAATGAAGGTAGGACGAGGAACCACACGATCATCACGTATCACGTGCCCCATGGCTGGACCGGGTCATTTTCTGACAGTAATTGTTTGCAACAGCCGATAAGTGCAGGTATGAATGTCCTAGAAGGGAGCCATCTTTGAGCGTTAAAGTAGATGGCTAATGTAGAAATTGAGCAAATTTGGGGCGAGTCGACTTGCTTGTCATAGTTTGACCAAAGTAAGAAGACAAAAGTGTTTATCCAGCGCAGACGTGGAGCTCCTTTGGCTCCTAGATTCACACGCCAACGTCCTATGGGGCCTTATTAAAATAGCTCATGATTAAGAGTGAGGTGTGCGCACTCCCACTTTATGAAATCTGTTGTGCAACGGGCTCGCAGCCCGGGCTGCCGGCTGTGCCCACCCCACGCTCGCGTTCAAGAGGACCGCCACTTTCGAGTTGGCGTGGAGATTATCCATCTTGCTGAGGGAAATTAGTTGGCATTTGTTGTTGATGCGGCGATGCAGGAACCAAAACTGGACCTCTTCAGACGGAAACGGGGGCTCCTCTGTTGGAACACTGTGATACTGATGTAACGTTACAAAGAACTCTCATTTTCTCCTGTGGAACGGTGAAACAAAGACAATTACCTCATTAATAGCATAAATAGGAGGCAGCTTCTGTTCCTTGTGACTGTGTCTGGCTGCGTAGAAGCTCATTAAAAACTAGGACTGGCTGTCTAAATTGTGGCAGAGCAACAAGCCAAATTTGACAGATTTATTCCGCCTTGTTAAATATGTCAGTTTAGTTGATGGAACCCGATGGTCTATTCTCCCAGGTTTTACTTAAGTTTACTTTTAGACTTTAGTCAACCCCCCCCCCCCCCCCCCCCCCCCCCCCCCAAAAAAAAGAGTGCAATGGTTTTTACAACGTGGGACGTTTCATTTAATTCATGTTCTGTCTCTTTTAGGTTTGAATTCAAGGTGAGGAAGTGGCCGGATGATCTCTCGGGTCTGTCTGCTCACAATAGCTACCTAGCGGCTCACCACACTGATGGTCTTGGAGCTTCCCCCCATAGCCTCCTCCGGAACGCCGCCTCCCTTTTAAACTTTTGTGAGAGGAGACAGCCTGCAAACATGGTGCTCAGCTTGCAGCCCTGGCTTCCTCTTCTCTGGCTGTGCGCGGGATTGCTTCTTTCCTCTGCGCCACCCCTGCTCGGCAAAGAATGCCCACGTCTGTGCGTGTGCGAGATCCGTCCGTGGTTCACCCCGCAGTCCACCTACAAGGAGGCAACCACTGTCGACTGCAATGACCTGAGGCTCAAGCACATCCCATCCAACCTGTCCACAGACACTCAGGTGCTGCTGCTCCAAAGTAACGCCATTTCCCACACCAGAGGGGAGCTGGACGCCCTTTTTAACCTGACCGAGCTGGACCTGTCCCAGAACAACTTCAGCAATGTGGAGGCGGTGCGTCTCACAGACATGAACCACCTGACCACGCTGCATCTGGAGGAGAACCACATCACCCAGCTGCGTGAAAACTGCCTGGGAAACCTCTCAAATCTGCAGGAGCTCTACATCAACCACAACGAGATTAGCTCCATCTCGCCGCGAGCGTTCGGGGGGCTCCGCAACCTGCTGCGTCTTCACCTCAACTCCAACAAGCTCCAGGTGATAGACAACCGTTGGTTTGAAGAAACGCCGAACCTTGAGATCCTGATGATCGGGGAGAACCCAGTTATTGGCCTCCTAGACATGAATTTCAAGCCTCTTGGAAGACTAAGGAGTCTGGTTCTGGCTGGCATGGATCTCACTGACGTGCCAGCAAATGCCTTTGTAGGTTTGGATAACCTGGAAAGTATCTCTTTCTATGACAACAAGCTGCAGCGGATCCCTCAGCTTGCTCTCGAAAAGGTTCCCAATCTGAAATTTTTGGATTTGAACAAAAATCCCGTGCACAAAATCCAGGAGGGTGATTTCCGCAACATGTTCCACCTGAAGGAGCTGGGCATCAACAACATGATGGAGTTGGTGTCGATCGATCGCTTCGCTCTGGACAACCTCCCTGAGCTGACAAAACTGGAGGCAACTAACAACCCTAAACTGTCATACGTGCACAAGCTGGCCTTCAGAGACATGCCCGCTTTGGAAAGCCTGATGCTCAATAATAACGCCCTCACCGCCCTTTACCAACACACCGTGGAGGTGTTGCCCAACCTGCGGGAGATCAGCCTGCACAGCAACCCACTGCGCTGCGACTGTGTCATCCAGTGGATGAGTTCAAACCGGACCACGGTCCGTTTCATGGAGCCCACCGCCATGCTGTGCACGTCCCCGTCAGAGCTCAGAGGCAAGATGGTTCGAGAGATGAGGAAGCTGGAGCCGCTGGAGCAGTGCCTTCCCCTCATATCCCACGACACCTTCCCCAGCCACCTGGACCTGGAGCTGGGCGCGAGCGTCAGTCTGGACTGCAGAGCCATGGCTGAACCCGAACCAGACATCTACTGGGTGACTCCTCTCGGGGCCAAAATCACAGCAGACACGGTGTCAGAGCGATACCACTTGAGCAGCGAGGGGACATTGCGGCTCTTTCATGTTCAGGTGGAGGATTCCGGTCACTACACCTGTGTGGCCCAGAACACAGAAGGAGCCGACACGCGCGTCGCTTCGGTTCGAGTCAACGGAACCTTGTTAGACAATGCCCAGGTCATGAAGATCTACGTCAAGCAAACCGAATCGCACTCCATCCTGGTCTCCTGGAAAGTCAACTCCAACGTCATGTCATCCAACCTGAAGTGGGCCTCGGCCACCATGAAGATCGACAACCCGCACATCACTTACACCGCCCGCGTCCCTGTAGACGTTCACGAGTACAACCTCACGCACCTTCAGCCCTCCACCGAGTACGAGGTCTGCCTCACGGTCGCCAACGTCCACCTGCAGACGCACAAGTCCTGCGTCAATGTCACCACACGTGGCGCCACCTTTTCCCTGGACCTGTCAGCCCAGCATCCGAGCGTAGCCGTGCTGGCCGTCATGGCGACCATGCTGGCCTTCCTCAGCCTGGCCACGGTGGGTGTCTACGTGGCCCGCAGGTGGAAGAGGAAAAACTACCACCACTCGCTGAAGAAGTACATGCTGAAGACTTCGTCCATCCCCCTAAACGAGCTCTACCCTCCTCTCATCAACCTGTGGGAGGCCGACGGCGAGAAGGACAAAGACGGCGGCGCGGAGGGGAAACCCTCTCCCGTGGACACCACACGCAGCTACTACATGTGGTGAGGATTTCAGCCCGGCTGTCTCTTTAGCAGCACAAAAAAAGACACACTTTTGCCATTTTGGTGCAGAAGTCAAATAAAAATTGCAGCTGTTTTTTTGTATTCTCAGCTTTGCTAAGAGCAGAGTGATCAAGGACAGGGTTTTTATTAGTATAGCGTATCGCCGATTTGTAAAATGTCTTTCTCTTGTTTCAAACTCTCGATGACGGCAGCTGTATTTAGCCTCCAGGTTGTCTTAGTTGCGCTGCTCTTGTTCCTGTGGTGCATTTTTTTGACTCATTTATTATTTTGGACCAGGGGTCCGGATGCATCATTAGTGGGAATCAGCATTTCTCTGGTTTGTAAAACAGGTAGCCTGTTAAGCAGAGAGATAACAAAGGTTAATCTTCGACTAAATGCTGATGGTGGGGTTTAGACTTGTTATACCGTCTACTGAATGTTAGCAATCGTGCAGTAATGTTGTATCAACTATACCTTTGATCTTTCTGAATTAAATGAGTAGGTATTCAGTTTGCTGAGTAACGTGATGTTAACGCTAGGAATATAAATATTTGATTAAATAACTGAAGTATTTTCTTATTAAGTTGCACTAGAAACTCTCTGACCCTTTCCCTGACCACATTATTTTGCTAGACTTTTTCGCTTTGTTTTGGCTTAGTCTTGAATTTGAATTTCACATGCAAACTGTACACTGATGAAGTTAAAATAAATAGCCTTCTGGTCTTTTTGCAGACATGTTGTTCTTATTTTTCAGTTGTTTAACCCATTTTGACAGGTAACACAGCCTTAGGTCCCTGCAGGTCTCACTACTCTGATCCATCTTTACCGATGAGCTATGGGGGCTTTAATTCAAATATGATGGAAGACAAACTGCGTTGATGACCAGACTAAGTTTGATATGTGCTGCCCCCTAGCGGTTACTCCAAATACACATTAAAACAAAACAAGGCCATTTTTTCCAAATGTACGACAAAAACCACCATAATTGAAAGATATGACAACATTTCTACTTTATGCACAATCATAAGTTCTCACAAAAACATTTTCCAAGCCAGTAGATACTAACAGAACCAGTGAAATGGCCTATTCATTTAATTCTGGAAATGTTATCACTATCTGTAGCGGAAGCTAAAACATTCAAAACATTTTCAGCCCTGAAAGGTCAGTCATCATCAAACACTGATAAGGCACACTGATAAAGCCTCGATTTTACTATTTCTGTAAAAAAAAAAGCAAAAAAAAAAAGCAGTATAACACATGTGAAACAAAAGTAAATACACGTGCGGCAGAAGGGAGAGTTGAGAACGAGATCAGGTCACTGTTGCTCCCCAGACACACAGCGAAACCCAAGATTAGAGGCGGAGCTGTCTGGAGTGTTCTGGCTCCGGGCAGCACATCTATATCTGTAACAGTAAGACTGATGGAGGAAGAGAGAAAACAGGGAAATCTGCTGTCACCGGATTTAAATGGAAATTTAAATGGAAAACTGCTTCTGTTCCATATAAAATATAGAAACCACTTTATATCTTACTGTCAGCATGTGCTTGTAACTTTGACTTTTAATGATATTTACTCTATTGAAGGCCGTATAAATGTGCATATGTGAGCCTAACCATATCATTAAAGTCGTGTAAGATTTATCTACATCTAATGGGCAGATTATGAACTGCCAGAGTCCAGGAATCCTTTTCTGTTTAAAATAACCTACGGTGGCTGCTGGGGGGCTCATTCAACCGCTCACAGATGGTTGAAAATATTAACTGGAGATTGTAAAGCCGTGAAATAAGTTTAGCAAATTTAAACTGTTTGGATGAATAAGAATGGATTCGATGCTCCTCCCCAGCTGGCTCGATCAGAATGCATGACCATTGTCCTTCCTTCCCACGCTGTTTAAATGGACAAAACAAACAAATCCGCGCTTTGGACTCCATTTGCATGCAATTAGTGCGATTCCAACAGCAGCAAACCACAACGGTTACCTGTGGGTGGCTGAATGTTGTTGCAGATGCAGTAAATGTGTCTAACGGCATGTGTAAGTGGGAGTAAAACAGTATTTAACAGGAACATTGCTATTATGCAACAAGGTTTTAGCTTTGAAAAAAAGAAGAAAAAATTCCACCTCAATTATAATTTCTTAGTTAAAAAAAACCCCCACATTCTCCCTTAAAAGTGGAAGCAGATGTTTTTGTCTTTTTTTTTTTACCTTGTGGCACATGTATGAGCCACCCTTCTTCACCTTGTCGCTGCCTGATTGGGGACCTGTCTGAGAAACGATCATGGATCAGAAGGGACTTTGGCAAAAGTCAAAAACATGCACCTAGCAATGAGCTCTCACTGGGTTCTGCAGCTTTTCTGCAGTGTGATGCACCATCCACCAGTCTGAGGTCCATTCCCACACATTTCCCACTATATCATACAGACCAAAGCCATTAGGAGGAAAGGACATCACCTGTCAGGTAGAGGAAATAAACATGAGCAGTCTGTCATAACAGCCTGGATGAATGGGTAATCACATCAGTTCTTCCTGCATTTGCTTGCTATTTTACCCAGCAGGCCCAGAATCCTATGTTACATAGTTACAGGATAAGGGGGTTCAGAGCACTGATTATTAAAACAGGATTTTAATATCTCCTCTTCAGGAAAACGAGGTTATTACTTCATCCGTGAAATAGCGGGTTGCTAGTGAGACTTAATTAAGCTCTAAAATGAGCTCTTATCATCAGTACTTTGTCATTTCCTGTACGGGCTGCAGGCCGTGACTTAAATCTTTCAGATTTACAACAAAGGCTCATGGACAAACTGCAATTCAATGCTTAAACCACTCACAACTGTCCTTTCTCACCGGGGAAGTTTTGACGTATCCATCCTCTGCAGTATTGTGGTTGGGGAAGTCCCCCTGCCAGAGGTTGGCATAGTGTTGACCTTTCGGATTCAACTTGTTTCCCCAGGGGTAAAGCCTTACATGCAGGAATTAAAAGTAAAGAAACGCGGTGTGAAAGTCAGAGCAAAAGGATAAGCACACCGGCACATATTGCAGGCACGTAATGATTGAATGTCATGCCTGTTTTGGAGGCCACCCCTGCAGGCACACTCCCATTCTGCCTCAGTGGGAAGCCGCTTGTGCAACCAGGAGCAGTAGGTGAGGGCATCGTTCCAGGACACATGAAGAACCGGATGATCTAACCTACAAAAGCAAGCATAACAAATACACTTTCAATTTCACTGAATATCCAAGAGGGAAAGAGAAACCAAACATTTGAATAAAAAACTATTTTCGTCACAATCACTGTCCTGTTCTACATCATACAGTATCATCTAAAGTTGAGTGTTTTTAAGAGAGTATCTCTCTACCTATCTGTGATGTTAGAATCCTGGCCTTCGGGGTGCTTCCAGTTGGCCCCTTTCACTGGGAGCCACCAGGGGGCAGCAGCAACCTGACCACACATTGACGGTCCAAAATAAGTACTGACAAAATTGAAAATCAAGCTAATTTCCTTGACTTTTACAGGAGGTAAAGTTGCATATTTTGCCATAGACATTTGAACTTTTCCATTGGTATGCAAGTAGCTGCTGAGTGAGCTCCAATACCATTTCTTTTTCCTCCAAACACATAATAATTACAGCACTAATAAAAGTTTAACAAAAAACAACAGAAAGTAGACAGTTAAACTGCATAATAATTCTACTTACTGCCTGAGTTATTTCCTTTTTCACACTGTCACTCAAAATTCCCTCGAAGACAAATGAGTCACCAAATTTTTCTGCCTTAAAGAAATGAACAAGATAACAAGAGGAGGGTTAGTTACCTTATGACAATACAGTGATTCAGTACATTAAAATCAAATACGGGGATCGATTTAATGACACCTCTGTTACGTATCCTGTATCAGCGACAAACGTCTGGAACTGTTGGTTAGTGACTTCGTGAATATCCATATAGAAGGAGTCCACGTGGACAGGCCTCTGGGGGCCCTCGCCGTCTGCAGGGATGCTCGGTTCATCCGTTCCCATCAGGAAGTCTCCTCCAGGAATCAGAACCATCTGCAATCAAATCCATATTATTATAAGCAGAGCGTGAACATGCTACTGTGCGTCTGAAGACGGTTTACATGATAAAGCTGGGAGTGTAACCAACCCAAATTTAAACAGACTTTTGTACCAACAAAGGTACCAGACACATTTGTCATACTGTTTTAATTCCATGATCACCTTTACAGCCTGTAACCAAAACAAAGCAAACAAACAGAAACATTGAATAAACACTGCTTGAATCACGATAGGGACAAAATTCAGTGACTTTATATTAGAAGGTAAGACGAATGTCAAAATGAAGTAAAAACAATTCTATCTTTTTTAAAAAAGGTTCGGGATTCTGGATTTTTTTTTCCTTTAAAGGCTTATTAATGCATTCTACATAATGTGGCGTGGGCGGGCGGTGGCTGAAAGCTACTTATTTTTATTAAGATGAACATTATTGTGGAGAACGAGCTGAAGTCGACAGATTACCGGACTCTTTTCTTGCTTCTGATCTCTCCTACTGGCTCCTCTCGAGTATTTGACAGCGGACTCTGCAGGAGCCGCCCCGTCCACATCATCCTCCACACCAGCGGCTCTCTTAGGGTTCCCGCAGCCGCAGCCCGCTGCTCCCGGCGCGGCAGTGGGTTCTGGCGGATCCCCGTTCGAACCCTGAACGCAGGACCAACTGCTCGCCAAACCGAGGAGGAAAACCAAAGCCAGGCTGGGTGCCATTGCTGCGCAAAGAAAGCGAAACTCAAGAACTCAGCTCCCACCCATGTTTTTGTTGCTGAAGCTTCTTCTAATTGAGTTTTTAGCGGGTAGCGGACTGTGTTCCAGCGCACTACCGCCACCAACTGTTAGGGAGTGGGAAAAGATGAAAGCTACAAAACCAAAACTAAAAAGTTAACGTTCTTTCATATTTGTATATTTTACCATTTATCCCCAACGTAAGGAGAGTAGGAACAATTCTCTAGTCTTATACAATTGTAACCATAACGTGCTTATCCAATATCAAAGAAAACAGCCTTGTTTACCTTTGTGTAACTGGTCTTATTTCCCTTAGCCGTTTCAAGACAAATTGTTGTTTCAAGAATACATATATGTAAGAGGAGGGGATTCTTAGTCTTTAAGGTGACAAAATGGAAATAAATTTTGTGTAATTATACACGTATGTCTGAATCTTTTCTTTCTTTTAGCTGATGTTGAAAAGCCCCTGACACTTCCGCCACATGATAGATCAGCTTCCGGTAACTCTTTCCGTCCCGAAGTAAATATTTGAAATACATTTTTTTGTTTGTTTTTATTCTTAGAATAATAGTCAACTTGGCTGGGACGTTGTATATTGGCACACACGATGGACACTATTTCCCAGAGTGCACCGCTCCGACCGCTTGAGGAGGAGGAGGAGGAGGAGGAGGAGGAGGAGGAGGAGGAGGAGAAGTGGCACCAAGCCAGGCAGCTGAAGCAGCCACAGCGCTGCCTGCTTCAGTGAACAGAGCCACGAAGCGCCGACAGAAAGGTGACAGGGCTGTCAAAAAGCACTCTGGATTATTCGGGTCGCTGATGGCTGGATCTCACCCTCCGCCCCGGTGGGGGACACCCAGAATCATGTAACCGGCCGGGAGAGAGCTGGGCAGCCGAGCTTTTTTGGGTTTTTATTTTGTTTTCTTTTCACTACTAAATGAGGTAAAGTTGCTTGCAGAACTTGTTCACTTCACCGTCCTCTGCTGTGGCAGCGGGGGAGAGATTTACAGTAGTTAGCCTCTCCTTAAATGGTTAAAAAAAACTGCTCCACGGCTCCAGATCAGCAATGTTCGCGTTGTTTGTGCAGCAGTGGAGGGGGAGGAAAGAGCGATTGCGACTTGTTACATTTGACTGTTGTGACGCTGTGATTGCGGATGCCGATCAGAATGACAGCCCTCCCTTGAGCTTTTCTGCGCGTTCGTGCGCAGATTCACGGGGGGGGGGGGATGCTCACTTTCTCGGTGTAACTGTCACTTTCATCATCGGCGTGGTCCGGTTTAAGTTTGCAACTGGGGCAGTCAGCCAAATCCAAAGTTGGTGCTGATTTATTCCGCATGATTTACCTCAGCAGGAGGAGGATAACTAGGCTGAGGTGGAGCTGCTGGCCGAGCCAACCTGTTGCAGGTGCATATGGAAGCCACTCCTCGTAATCAGTAACTGTCTAAAGCCACAAACAGAACAGACATTTCCCTGCAGCTTCTATGCAAATCCTGGCAGCCAGGCAGTGGTATCAGTGTAGACCGGTTTCTCCAATAATGTCCTGATACCTCTCTGAGTAAGTGTTTTGTGTAGATTCTCTCATCTCTCAGTGGTATTACAGCATTGCCAATGTCATCGCAAAAGAATCTGATCTAGATTGACAGCATTTTTCATCATGGTTTCCAAACCTCATTCCTCTGTCTCTTTTTCTTGTAGGTTTTCCCGTCCTGTGTGTCAAGCATGTCGGACAAGATGTCCAGCTTCCTGCACATTGGGGACATCTGCTCGCTGTATGCAGAGGGCTCCACCAATGGTTTCATCAGCACTCTCGGGTATGTCAGCTATGACTGGCCAGCATTGTGTGTGTTTGTGTGTGTGTATGCCTCGCGCTCTATTCTGTCCTGTAAAGTGAGCTGTGTGGGTAATGAGGAAGTCACACTTGAAGTGCAGGCTGTTGCCACCTCACAGAAAGTTAGATTTTGTGAAAGTAAATGCTGCTGCTGTCAGAACCAGCATTAACTGTTGTCTCCTGCCACCGTTTGTGTGTGTGTGTGTATGTGTGTGTGTGTGTTCTATGGGCAGAGCACTCTCACCAAATATCAGTAACATTGGAATTGCGTGTGCGTAAATGCGACAGAGTGAAGTTGTGGAAATGGGGAGGTCCTTAAGGTCATGCCTTGGTCATGGTCTGGCTGCCGCTCCTGATAGTGCAAAGTTAATGATAAAGTGTGAGGGATCATGGAAGGAAAGCAGCGTTAGAGGAAAAATGTGTGTGTTGGTGTGTGTGTGTGTGTGTGTGTGTGTGTGAGAGAGAGAGAGTGTGCGTGTGCGTGTTTGTGTGTGTTTGTGTGAGTGTGTGTGTGTGTGTGTGGGGGGGGGGGTGCTAATGGTTAAACTGTTTTCAAACTACCGGTACTTGTTTAACTCATAATTTTCCGCTGCTTTCCGTCAGCCTACAATCAGTTCTTTTCTTTCTGTAAATAGATATATTGATTATCCACACGTGTGGGATTGTAGATATCACTTTTATATTCTCACCCCCCCCCCCCCCCCCCACCTTTTTTCCAGCCGGCTATATAAGGCTGCAGCTTGAAATTATAATAGATTAGAGTGTTGATTAAGTGCAATGGTTTGTGATGCTATTATGAGTCCAGGATCTCCCCCTCCCTGCTTCTGAAAACTGTGTGTGAGTGCCAGCAAAGACTATAGTCGCCGTGGAGACACTGCGGCCTTTCCTCGAGTTCCTGCACTTCCCACACGCGCGTTCACAGGCATGCATCACTAAACTCCTGTCATGGCAGTTTGGGCTGTGATCCAATTCCTCCACGCACAAACACCAACTCAGCAGCCTTGTGCTCATCATCTGCCCTCACTGGAAGAAAGAATCCAAGAGACGGAGCTGGGCGAGCAGATTAAAGGTCAAAACTACGCTTCAGCGCGGCCTTTCTTCGTTGTTCAAAGGCGTTAACCATTAATTCAGGGATCTAATTCATCATCGAATTGTCTGGAAATGTTCTGCTTTCATCATGATTCTGCTGCTTTGAGACGCAGCGCCTGGAGGGGCTGGACGGCTCTGTTTGGACAGCCACAGACTTTCCCGGGAAAAGGCCTGAAATGGATGTGGGTTTTGGCCTGTCTCCAGACAAATGTTATTCTAAACTAGTAAAAGTTAAATTTGTCACCAGAAATTCCAGCCGGCCCATACAGGACTTCATCTGCTCCAGATTTGGTTCTTTTTTTTGCAGAGGGAGGAGAGAAAGTTCATGTAACGGTATGCCCGTTGGCTTTGTTTTGCTCTTGTTGTATTCCAGGACGCATGCCTACGTCCATTGAGCAAAACCAAACACAGTCTATCACTTTTGGGAGCGCGATACGCTCGTATATCACGTTGTCACCCCTGAGGCTTACGATGCACTTACGTTATAATCACCTGAAGTAGGCATTGTTAAATGAAAACAGGAAAACAAACCATTTTATTTCATCGTCCGATACATGCGGCAGCTCGTCCGCTGTTGGTCCAGTTTTTGAGGCCTGTGAGCCAAACCCGCCAATGTCGCGCCAAGAAAAAAATGACTGTTTTGATCTAATGCAAACATCTGTCTGTGGGTCGATTGCTCACCACTGTCCTTATGCACAGCGCATCACGACATGCTCGTCCTGAGCTCGCAGACGTCCGTTCATCACTGCTCTCTTTTGGTTTATGTCCGCAGCTTGGTGGACGACCGCTGCGTCGTCCAGCCCGACGCCGGCGACCTCAACAACCCCCCGAAGAAGTTCCGAGGTAAGAGGAGCCGGACGCGGTCGCGCTGGCGCCACTGTGCTGCTGGACGTGTTGTGCTGCGTTTCTTTAGTGACAACCACATGCACTTTAATCAGACAATGTTAATGCACCGTCTGTGTGTATGTGTGTGTGTGTGTGTGTGTGTGTGTGTGTTGGTTTTCTGAGCACTTTTGGGCCCACAGGCAGCCAGAAAATATCAGCTCTTATGTCAGTTTGTTTTAAATGCTTTATTTTTTTTGAATTGCTGACCTTCAAGTGCCTGTTTGGGTGAACTGTGCTATTATTAGCAGCCACACAGGAAGTAGAACTCATGACCCTCTATTCTCAGGCTTGAGGTTTACATCCCCGGAGACACGCCTGACTCGACACCGTGCACGCAGACCACGGGTTTTTTGAGGGTTTCCTAGCACGACTTGTATTTAAGATATTTATGTTTTTTGCTCCTGTACTTTCAGATGCATTACTGTGCAGGTTTTAATGGCTGTAAAGCCCGCAGCGACGCGACATGTCATCAGAAAGGGACCGTGCATTTTTATATCTGCTGTTTGAAGAGCGTGATGATAATTGTGCCGTATTTAAGGAGCAGAGCACTTTGAAATGAGCCCTTTATCATATCAAAGGTCCCCTCCGACCCCCGCTTGGGTAGCACTGATGTCCCACTCCTGTGACTCTCGCTCGCCTTTTGTGATCATTTCATGTAGCTGATAACAAAAAACATGGCAGATAACATTTGTTGACTTTCTGTCCAACCTTGATATCAGGCCCTGCAGGCAGAAACATCTCAGCACTCCAGTTTGTGTTTAGCTGGACTAAGATCATGTGCGTCTTCTAAAATATTCTCCTATGATGTTTGACCTTAAACCTGTAGATTTAATTAGAGTCTTTCGAGCGACAGTTCTTGGCACTGTGAAGTGCCAGCAGGTGCCCGTTGTCTTGCCGATTTAGGAAGGCTTTCACTGACGCATTGCCCAACACCGTTATCTCTCCTCCCACATTTGGTTCACTTCCCATTTCGCTAAGAAACACATCACAAGATCACATGGCGCGCTGAATAAAAAAGAAACCCTGTTCCAAATCTGACCAAAAGCTGAACAGCTATTAAATCAATCTGCTTCTAAAGCCGCTGAAACAACGTGTGTGAACATTTGCAAGTGATCTTTGGTGGTTTCCTGGGTGTGTTGTTGGATTTTCTATCCATGATTCTGTCACATCTTGTGAATGTTTGATTGGACGGAGTTCTGATAGTTTCTTAGATGTTTCTGAGAAGTGTCTGTGTCTTGCTTGTCTCCACGGGCGGTGACTTTATTCTGGGTGGCCTGCGGTAATGTCTGTGTCTATCCTTGGCTATGCAGCAGATCTGAATACCAGAAGCCAGCTGAAAAATGGTTGCAGTTTGCATTTTGTTGCTGATGCATGTGTTGCCCAACGTTGCTGATGAAGTAACACTAGAAAATCCTTTCACACATCAGCTGGTCCCGACCTTAAGTGGCTCTCACGTTGCTGACAGTGGCCCCTGTTCAGAGAGGCAAAGATGGAAATATACATGAGTACAGATGAAGCTAAATGTTGATGAGGAGCTGCATGGCCTATAACAGAAGGAAGGCTCACCTGCTGCTAGTTAGCTTACCTCAGTGAATGTGCCAAAGCAGCACCACAGTTCTCTAAAATGCCTTCTCATAGATTATAAGTGTGTATATGTGTTATTTTGAAATCAAATACATATTTTAATTCGACCATGGTGGATCAAATATGTGGCCATTTCACTATAAAAAAACATCTGAGGAGATGACGTGGTGATACAATGGTTAGCACAGTCCAAAAACATGTACATTAGGTTGATTGAACACTCCCAATGAGTGTGTGTATGTGTGTATTCCTGCCTCACACCATTTAATACTGGCATAGACTCCAGTACCTCCTGTTTTTGTAAACAGAAAACAGATGGGTGGATGTCAATCATCACCAGTTAACTTTTATTTGACAGTTGGGCTTTTTAAAGAGGGCTTCTGCAGATGAAAATCTTTATCTTATCAGACAAATATGACGTTTATTACAGATCAAACAGAATTATTGTTATGTATATAGTGCACATTGCTAGCAGGGTAATAATATTTTGTGTTGCTATAAAGCGCATGAGGCCAAAGCAGGTGACATCATCACGCTAAACTGCTGCACAGTCCTCATCGGCATCGTGCGCCTTCTCCAGGAGGCTGTGGTTGGGAAGCAGAGACATACATCCTGGGGATTCCTGCATGCTTTACATTTCCTGCAAATGTAAACACAGATACTCAGCTGTTGCTGATCATATTTCATGCAAACCGCTGCTTCTGAGTGCAGGATGTGGTTTTCACTGCAAGAAATACCATTTAACACACACCTACACACATGCGCGGCGCGCGGTTCGGCGGCACTTTGCAGCGACGGGCTGTTCTGTTTGAAATGATCGCCGTGCAGATCGTCCCTCGGCGGCCTTGGCCATTTTAAGACAATAAGTTTTATGAAGATTAACTAGCAGACGGAACAATAGGTCCTGTTTGTTATCAGCGCCATGGGTTCTTTACCAAATTTGGAGCTAGTTGAGACCATGATGGCATCTTCTTGACTTGGCAACCCCTCTCATGTCTTTTTCACAACGCGTTTAAACCTTAGCGTCTCCAGCAAACTTTGGAGCCTCTACTATAAATAGACACTGGCAGAGGGTTGCGTCCTAGTAACCACAGATATTGCTTTCCTGTCTGTCAGAAGCAGAGGGTTCTTACAGGAAACGGTCAAGGGAAGCCGCTGTCTGTTTGCTCAATCATTGTCTGGGATGCGCAGCAAGAGATTAGTTGCTTCCTCTCTTGATATCTGTAGCAGAAAAAAAAAAATCAAAGGGGTTTTTACATAAACCAGAACACCAAAGATACTGTTGACATAAGAGATACTCTAAGTGTTTCTCACCACGTGTGTGTCTCCAGGCCTTTTTTTTTCTGACCGACGCTTTCAGCTTATTGCAGGTTTCTGTATAATTACTGTAGGTCAGTGCTTCTCAATTATTTTCTGTTACGCCCCCCCTAGGAAGAAGAAAACATTTTGCGCCCCCCGCCGTGACTATAATTAGTATCATTTGTCTATGAAATTGTTATAAGTATACCTCTGCATAACATTGTATCCTTATTAATATTAAAGAAAACAAAAAAAAGAAAGAAATATAGACCAAAGCGGGATGATTGTTGCCAATATTCGGCACATTTTTGCCGAAAAAACTGCGGCTGATCAGCGTGACTGGGGTGTAATGTCTTTAAGTGACGCCTTCATTTATTTGGCTTCATGCTGTTCTGCCAACATTTTTAGACACAGTAAACACACCGGTCTTTCCTCGTCTCCCACCGTTTTTGTAATTTTCTTGAAGGTTTCTGACAGGCTTGAGGCAATTAGCCAGCCACTTTCTTGCAAAGTCATCTCTGTTGCCCAAACATCGTCTATGTAGTTTCCGAGGTTGCCATGGCTACAAGCATCATCCCCTTCACCCTCTTAAATCTGGTGGTGTTTGTCAGTTGTGGGGCCTTTTATGAGCTTTTATGCTGAAACATGCACGGCCAAAGACCAGTGTTGCTGATGCCTTTGAGTCATTTGTGGCTCTTGAGATCCACTCACCAGAGTCCTATAAATCATTCAGCATGCCTATGTGAATCTATTAAATGTATATAAAAAATACCGATTTTTTTTGTCATCGAGCCTTATTTGGCAGAGCTGTGTACCAACCTTTACCACTAGGTGTCGCCAAACCCCCAACACTCTGTAGTATAACAAGCAGAATAATTGAACTGATTTATTTTTGCCCATTACAGCATCACTCAAAAGATTTAAACAAGATTTTTGGTACTTGCAACATTGGAGTCAACTAATTAAAAATATGGAAATTGTATTAAAGACAGGGGTGGGCATTGGGCCTGATGGATTGGTATTATAGCCCCCATAAACCATCTCAGTAAACTTTATGAAGACTTTTTCTTGAATTTAACAAGCAACAGATGGCAGAATGCTGCAGTTTTACATGCAATCGCAGCACTCCTGTCGAAAGGCCTTAAAACACTATTGGGAAAGTATAAACAGAGCGCTGAAGAACGATGTTGTTAGGCAAAATTGTCTCAACAGTGGACCTTCGGGGTTCTGAAAAGACTGTTGTCCCTGTGTCTCTTTAACAGACTCATGATCTGCCCTCAACAAAGCTTTGTGTCTGTATTTGTTTTATCATACTTTTGCTCGGAGCTGTCACATTTTCTCCTGTGAGAGTGTGGGGAACAGCTGGTCTTTGTTTCTGAGCCTCAACAGTGCTAAATATTATATTATATTAGTGAGATCCCACAGGAGTTAGAGGATCTCCCACAGACTCCTCTAATTCAGCAGATCACCATCAGGGGACCAGTGCCGTTCATTTCGGGTTCCTCTAATCTGTACAACCATTGTATTCCACGTTCCTTCTCTCTCTTCAGATTCCCCCTTTTTCTCTTTCACTTCCCACTCTTTGTTTTTCGAGCCATGTCTGGGGTCCCGCTAAAGTAAACCGTATCTGATGAAGTGGAGGAGGAAGAAGAGGAAGATTTGCGAGACACGGCGTGAACCGAGCGGGAGAGAGCGCAGCGCGAGAAGGGTCGGAGGAATTCAGGAAGGGGAAGTAGGGATGATTGAAAATTAGGGGGAAGGGGGGGGGGGGGGGGGCGATAGAGAGTCCCCACCCTCTTCTGTCTTCCCACTCCCTTTCTCTTTGCGGGCCTTATTTGGTCATGTTACTGCTGCCAGAGCAGGAGGAGAGAGAAACCACAGGGAGAGGATGGACCAGTGGTCCCCCTCCCCTCTGGTGTAAGGTGAAGACAGAGGAAAGGCAGATCTCAGACGGACGGGCTACTTCAAAGCCTTCACGGAGAGCGATCATAAAAGTGTTCATGTGCGTTTAGCTGAACTAAACACAGTCGGCGTGACCCCCCACCCCCCCACCCCCCCACCCAGCACACACACAGCTTCAGCTGTGGAACAGGAAGTCCGTTATCCAGAAACACACATCCACATGCAAATTTTGCCAGCTTTTACTGTACCAGTAAAAATGAGCAGCACATAGAGTACACCCCCCACACCCCACCCCCCACCCCCAGACACACACACACACACAGACGCTTCCTTGTCTCTATCTCCTCCCTTTGGCAGACAAACTCTTTTGATCTCTTTGAAAGCAAACACATGAATATGAGGTGTGTGTGTGTGTGTGTGTGTGTGTGTGTGTGTGTGTGTGTGTGTGTGTGTTGTACTTGCTATCTACTGAGTACCAAAAAACTCATTCTACAAGCAAAGTCAGGACATTTTTGGGAACTTCAACACTCTTTTTGAGGGTTAAGACAATGGTTTAAAGGTTAAGGTTAAAATTGGGTTTAGGTTAGAGAGAGTTAGAGATAGGGTTAGGGGGTTAGTTGGGATGGTTAGGGTTAGTATAAGGGGCTGGGGAATGCCTGATGTCCTCACAGAGAGTGTGTGTGAGTTTTGTCAGGCTGCATTTGTCAGGGCTGATTTCTGAAGCCCATTCAGAGCCTTTATTTGGTTCCATGTGACAAGCTGTTGCTACAGAGTTTTTTTTCTGTCCTGCTCTGCGTGGCTGTGGTTAACTTGCCAGTTGCAATGCTTCTGTGTGTGTTTGTCTCCATCACACCTTTTTTTTTGCGCAGACTGCCTGTTCAGACTGTGTCCCATGAACCGCTACTCGGCCCAGAAGCAGTTCTGGAAAGCGGCGAAGCCTGGAGGGAACACCGACGCTGTGCTCCTCAACAAGCTGCATGTGAGCAAAGTGATGACACGTGCACGTCCGTGCCGCCATCGCAGACCCCTTTGCCCTCGTTTATGTGTGTTGGCGGCATCTCGCAGACCGAAGAGAAACAGCACCTACTGCTGAGAACCCTTCCTGTTAGGGGTGTGCATGTTTTACCTTTCTGCCTCCTCTCGTCCTGCTCCACTGCAGCTCCATTTAAAGCTGCCTGATCACCAGATTGTCAGCAGTGCTGCATTTCTAAAGGAGATGCCTGCAGAGATGTCTGCTCAGACACCCTTCTGCTGATTACCTAAATTGGATTAACTGATAGTTCCCTGCCTTAAACTGGGCCCTGTCAACTGTACAGTTACACCCACACAGTGTTCACTTGTGCAATTACTCTTATTTTAATCTTCTTTTTTTGACCATCATCTTTTGCTTTCCAGCATGCCGCCGACCTGGAGAAGAAGCAGAATGACTCTGAGAACAAAAAGCTGCTTGGAACAGTGATTCAGTACGGGAACGTCATTCAGGTTTGCCCCTGAGCAGCACCAAAACACGGACCTGCACACGGGCCTGTCAGAACATGAATATTTCATTTATTCGCCACATACATCGCCATCAATGCGTGATAAAGACCCACAACGTGTACATAAACTAAACTTATACGTGTGCATATGTATATATATATACAGCAGATTCTGTTATGGCGAATAGTGTCGTCACACATTTGTGTGCAGCTCACATTCTATTTATGGGTGAGCGCACTGGAGCAGATTGTGATTCTGATATGAACATCATGTCTTTGGTATTTAGTGTAAATTTAGCTTCTAACCTCCTTGCTGATGAGGTTTTTTTTTTTGGCACCCTCACTTAAAGATGTCGGCTGCGTTAATCCACAGATTTTACGAGTGATGAGGTGAATCTTTTGTCCGCGTGTCGCAGCTCCTCCACCTGAAGAGCAACAAGTACCTGACGGTGAACAAGCGTCTACCCGCTCTGCTTGAGAAGAATGCCATGAGGGTGATGCTGGACACAGCAGGAAATGAGGGCTCCTGGTTCTACATCCAGCCCTTCTACAAACTGCGCTCCATCGGAGACAGCGTGAGTCATCCCGTGCGCGCGTGTACGCGGGCGTCGTTCATTGGCTGAGCGATGTTTGTTTACATGCATGTCACAGAACTGATTGATGAAGGCTGCAGATGCAGGTGCGATCTTAATCCCCGACCTCAGCATTCCAGCTTGATGCAGGGTTCCTTGGCACCGCCCCTCGTTCCTGTGGGCTGGTGGCCAAGGACAGACTGAGATACAAGAAAAAAACGGGCGCCTCTGGTTGGCTCCTCCCAGTTTAGGTACGGCTGAGGGCCCGAGAAGCAGCAGCCATTAGGCTGAAGTAACGTAGAGGCAGAAGATTTAAAAAAATGATACAGGCCCAGATCCAAATGCAGTAACTTTCCCCATCGATTTAGTTTTTCCTCACAAATGTAAAGTGAACCCAACAGATTGTTAATTTCTTTCTGGAGCACAGAGGAATAGTGTCCCGGAGGGTAAGAAGGAAGACTTGGGTAATCCACTCAAATCTGCCTTAGTCCTTGGCTGGAGTGGCATCAGATGTGATGGAGGAGGTGTGGGTGGTGTGAAAGTGCAGCGCCGCTGTCACATTATGCTGCCACCAGACATCCTAAGGCGAGGCAGTTGGCCTGACCATAAACAGATGATTATTGGCAGGAAGAAGAGGAGGATGATGGAGGAAGGAGGGGCCGGGATGAGGGCGGGTTGGTGATGCAGCGGTTCAAAGGTCCTGGGACAGATTCCAGGATTGAAATACAAATATTTTTTCATCATGCGCCTCAATGTTTTTCTCTTTGGTTCCTCTAAATGGCCGACCTCAGCCTTGTTTCGCCTTTTTGGCTTTTCCACAATGTTCCATGTGAATGCAGGTGGTGATTGGAGACAAAGTGGTTCTGAACCCAGTGAACGCCGGTCAGCCGCTGCACGCCAGCACGCACCAGCTGGTGGATAATCCAGGATGCAACGAGGTTCGCCAACAACTTCTCTTCTGTAGTCAGATCATTTTGAACTGGTTTTCTCAGAAGCGGTGCTCAGCTGTTAGCTCCCTGACTTAAAAACACTGCAGGTTTGTTTGTCTGAAACAAGGCTAACGCAGTATCTCCAGTTCATATTAGTTTGTTTCAAAAAAATCTTCAAGAGATTTGTTGTAAATTATTTTACTTGGATAAGAAAAATGAAACTGAGGGTAGTGCTCATGTTTTGCACCAATTGCTATTGTTGTTTTTTTTAGGTGAACTCGGTCAACTGTAACACTAGCTGGAAAATCGTCCTGTTTATGAAATGGAGCGATAACCAAGAGATCGTTTTGAAAGGGGTTCGTCTCTCAGCAGCAACATTTCTATAACAACATTTCATCATGTTCTGCACATGAGGTTTAATTCATCGTGATTGTTTGACAGTAACAAAATCTTCTGTCCTGTCTAGGGTGACGTTGTGCGGTTATTTCACGCAGAGCAGGAGAAGTTTCTCACGTGTGACGATCACAGGAAAAAACAGTATGTCTTCCTGCGCACTACCGGACGTCAGTCTGCAACGTCGGCCACCAGCAGCAAAGCGCTGTGGGAAGTCGAGGTGAGACCCAATAGTCTTGGCAGTGGTTTTACTAATTACAGCAGGAGAAATTTTCTTTTTTACAGCGTATCAGGAAATCCCATCTGTGTAACTGCTGTGCACTGTGATATCAGGTTGTGCAGCACGATCCGTGTCGAGGGGGGGCTGGCTACTGGAACAGTCTGTTCAGGTTCAAGCACCTGGCCACTGGGCACTACCTGGCTGCAGAGGTCAGTGGACTTCACAGTTTAGATTTAACTCAAAAAAGTACTGTGTTCTACTGATATTACATATAGCAATATTTGGTCATATAAGATTTTTTTCTTTAAATAGGTGAATCCAGAGTATGAAGAGGAGGGTCCGGAATCACGATCCCCTGTAAGTGGGCCAAACTGCACTGTAATGCAGCTGCCAGATGAACAATATTTGTTTCTAGTTCTAGGCTTATTTTTTGCAAATATTTTTTGAACAGAAAACATCTATAAATAATCTATATAGTCGCTGTGTTCCAATGAGGCACTAAAGTAATGGTACTTAATTAACTAAACATACAAAAAGAACATTCCCAACCTTTGCTGAACTGTTTGGTTTTATATTTTCGACACTTGGTGTATTACCCGTTAGTGGCCGACAGATGTCAGCATATCACAGTAAGGGTTTCTATCCTATACCGCTTGTGAATACTGAACTAGGATCAGCTCACTCTCCTTTTGAGTTTGTTGCCACCCGTTTGCAGTAAATTATAGTAATGAATTATGCACAACCAGCAAGCAACTGCAAAGTGTCTGAATTAGTTGAACTGATTAACTTGTCATAAGTATTCTGTACAATTAATAAGTAAGTTTCAAAGTGCTCCTTTTGGACTTCAGCTGGAGTTGGAGCAGGAAGCCCTCCGAGCCCGGCTGAGGAACGTTCAGGACAAGGTCATGTACACCCTTGTGTCTGTCCCTGACGGGAATGACATCTCTTCCATTTTTGAGCTCGACCCTACCACGCTAAGAGGGGGGGACTCCCTGGTGCCCAGGTAGGAGAGCCATCACTTTAATTAGGTCATGATTTAAAACATAATAAATTACTGTGTATGTGTGTTGCATAGCAATGGCTACACTGTAGGGTGTGATAACACGCGGGTGTCCCTATTCACGGGGAAAGTTCAAAAAGTTCATGTGACTCAAAATATTTTCCATGAAACTCGGGGGCATTTGTGCCAAAAATTACCCGTTCGAGAAAGGAAGTCCAGTCAACTTGTGACAAATATAATTATAGTACGGTAATTACTTTATTGAACATTGAAACCCCAGCTGATAAATTACAGCCTAACTCTCCGAAGCAGCCGTGAACTGGCCTTTTATTGCCTACTGTAGTCTGAAGAAAATAACCTATCATTCAAACATTATTTCCATATTTTCTGCCTTTGCACTTTTATGTCAACAGTAATAAAAAGATGATAGGATTGTGTTTGCAGGAACTCGTATGTGCGTCTCAGACACCTCTGCACCAACACATGGGTTCACAGCACCAATCAGCCAATCGACAAAGAGGAGGAGAAGCCTGTCATGTTGCGTGTAAGTACATTTTTATGTCAATTTTCCCAAAGAAAGCTTCTGCTGACTGAGGTCATCTGACCGAGCAGAGAAATTGTAGTTCTATAAACAACAAATCCAATTTATTACATTTTTCTCTGATTCAAGATTGGCACCTCTACTCTAAAAGAGGACAAGGAGGCCTTTGCCATTGTGCCCGTCTCCCCTGCTGAGGTGAGAGACCTCGACTTTGCTAATGATGCCAGTAAAGTGCTTGCTTCTATTGCTGGGAAGCTGGAAAAAGGCACCATCACGCAGAACGAGAGGAGGTACTAACAGGCCTGCAGGCAGCGCAGATTCTTGAGCTGGCTGTTTCTCATCGTTTTGGCCTTCTCTCCTTTGGGGATCAGAGCGGTCACGAAGCTTCTGGAGGACTTGGTGTTTTTTGTGGTGGATATTCCCAACAGTGGCCAGGATGTTCTGGAGATCATGGTCAACAAACCCAACAGGGAGCGTCAGAAGCTCATGAGGGAACAGAATATTCTCAAACAGGTCAGTCTACATCGGGATTCAAACCGACACCGTTTTCAGCCTTATAATGCCACTTTCTCCACATCCCTGGTTTTAGATCTTCAAGCTGCTGCAGGCGCCCTTCACAGACAGTGGGGACGGACCCATGCTGAGACTGGAGGAGCTGGCCGACCAGCGCCATGCCCCCTTCAGACACATCTGCCGACTGTGTTACCGCGTTTTGCGTCACTCTCAGCAGGACTACCGTAAAAATCAGGTACGGGCTGAGAGGTCAAGCACCAGCACAGAGAGCAAATGTACCACTGAATGTACCACCGCGGCTGGTGGGAAAAGGTGCATATGTGCCCCTAATGGTTACTGAAATGGACTTTCACTCTATTAACACTTGGCCAGAAATGGTGTAATTGGCTTTCCTGTGCACAGTTGTCAGGTTTGCAGCAAAAATGACGTACAAAGGTTGTTTGTGAATGTCAGATACAGCATTCTCGTTTCTCTGAAATGAATTGAATGCGTTTCTGGAAAACTCTTAAGGCATACTTGTTAGATGGCTCATTTAATTACAGCAAGGGAGAAGGCTGCCGTTGTGAGTGCACTGTGAGAGCCACAGATGGCCTCTCATCAGGCACTGTTAAGTCATTCCCACAAATCTAACAAGATTGAGGAGAAACAGGCGGCACTGTCAGAGGCATATGTCCTTTTTCCTTCACTTGCGTCTGTCATTTTGCTTTCATTACCATACTTCTCTGTTTCCGCCAGGAATATATAGCCAAACAGTTCCGCTTCATGCAGAAGCAGATCGGCTATGACGTGCTGGCCGAGGACACAATCACAGCTCTGCTCCACAACAACCGAAAGCTGCTGGAGAAGCACATCACGGCCGCTGAGATCGACACCTTCGTCAGCCTGGTTCGCAAGAACCGCGAGCCTAGGTGTGTGCATGCGAGCCACAATTTGGTGATCAAAAATAGAACCAGTCCTGTGAGTCGCACCAGATGCACTGACTGGAAGCATGAGTTCATGGTTTGAACCTGAGGGAATTAAATAATGTGTGTGTGTGCGTGTGCGCGTGCGTGTCCAGGTTCCTGGACTACTTGTCAGACTTGTGCGTGTCGATGAACAAGTCCATCCCCGTGACCCAGGAGCTCATCTGCAATGCAGTGCTGGATCAGGCTAACGCAGACATCCTCATAGAGACTAAGTGAGTGGACGCGAGCGATTGCACTTTTCAATCTACTCAACTCTCCATCAACGATAACCTGGCTTTTCCGATACAACCCGTAACTTTGCAGGCTGGTGCTGTCGAGATTTGAGATCGAGGGAGCGCCGCTCGGAGAAAACTCACTGGAGTCGGAGGAGGACGAGGAGGAGGTGTGGCTGTTCTGGAAGGATAATAATAATAAAGAAATCCGCAGTAAAAGCATTCGGGAGCTGGCCCAGGATGCCAAAGAGGGTCAGAAGGAGGACCAGGAAGTGATCGGTTACTACAGGTGGTTACTCTTATGAGGGAGGCTCGAGGTGGAGCTCAGCTAAGGTTTGTGTAACCCAGTTTGGGTTCTCCCGTTTATGCAGATACCAGTTGAACCTGTTTGCCAGGATGTGTTTGGACCGGCAGTACCTGGCAATCAACAAGATTTCCGGCCAGTTGGACGTGGACCTAATCTTGCGCTGCATGTCGGACGAAGACCTGCCCTTTGACCTGCGAGCCTCGTTCTGCCGCATGATGCTGCACATGCATGTGGACCGCGATCCACAGGAACAAGTCACACCGGTCAAATATGCACGGCTCTGGTCTGAGATCCCCTCTGAGATCGCCATCGACGAGTGAGTTGGCGGAAAAATGCGATGGGATGCCTCTGGAATTTTGGAGATTCAGTTCTTGTGGTTGTATTGTAGCTATGACAACGATGGGACGTCCAAGGACGAGATTAAAGAGCGCTTCTGTCAGACCATGGAGTTTGTCGAGAACTACCTGAGAGACGTTGTCTGTCAGAGTTTCCCGTTCGCAGATAAAGAAAAGAACAAGCTCACGTTTGAGGTCAGCCCGTCGCAGCCGCACTTGTTTTGTTATAGATTTTATTGGCGACGTAAGCCGTGAGCTTCTTTATGGGTTTAGGTGGTGAACCTGGCAAGGAACCTGATTTACTTCGGCTTCTACAACTTCAGTGACCTGCTGAGACTCACCAAGATCCTGCTGGCCATTCTAGACTGCGTCCACGTCGGCACCATTTTCGGTCTCAACAAGCTGGACAAAGAAGATGAGAGTAAAGGTGTGAAGGATGCTGGAGATGGAACCGGCTTGTCTCCGGAGGGAAGCTGATGTCTTATATTTGGACTTCCAGGCAGCAATGTGATGAAGTCCATTCACGGTGTGGGAGAGCTGATGTCCCACGTCGTCCTGAGAGGAGGGGGCTTTCTCCCCATGACTTCAAGCAGCAGCACCAGCAGAGACACAGTTAAAACCCAGACTGAACCCGAGAAACAGGACATTTTGGTCATGGACACCAAGCTGAAGATAATAGAGATCCTGCAGGTATCATGGAAGCGCACAGCACACACGCACCAAAAAATACTTTCACAAAACCCTTTTTTTCTTCCGTCCTGTAGTTCATCTTGAACGTGCGGCTGGACTACAGGATCTCCTGTTTGCTGTCGATATTTAAGAGGGAATTCGACGAGAGCAACTCCCAGAGCGAGCTAACTGTGGGCGGAGCCGTGGAAGGGCCGAACAACATGCCAGGTGAGGCTACTGCACAGCTTTGCTTTTACTGACTGAGGATGTTGTTCGAGCGTGTGTTTTTTTTATTCCAGGAGCTTTGGATTTTGAACACATCGAAGAACAGGCAGAAGGCATATTTGGTGGAAGGTAATTCTGGTTTCAGTAAGAAACAGTAAAATATCTGGAAAGAAACATAGTTTTATGTGGATGTGTGCCTTCTGTGTGTGTCCAGTGAAGAAAACACACCACTGGACCTGGATGATCATGGCGGCCGTACCTTTTTGAGGGTCCTGCTCCACTTAACCATGCATGATTATCCACCACTGGTATCTAGAGCGCTCCAGTTGCTCTTCAGGCATTTCAGCCAAAGGCAGGAGGTTTTGCAGGCTTTCAAGCAGGTACCACAAACAGCTGCTTCACATTTAGGTGCACAAAAGCGGTTGACACCGCACCAGCCCCGAAACCGGGAAGACGTCAAGAGTTAAATGTTGAGTAATTGTGTGCCGTCTGGATATTCACAGGTCCAGCTGCTCGTCACCAGCCAGGATGTGGAAAATTACAAACAAATCAAGTCGGACCTTGACCAGCTTCGTTCCATCGTGGAGAAGTCCGAACTCTGGGTGTACAAGCGGCAGGGCTCCGAGGAGGGGATGGATGCAGGAGAGCCTGAGCACAAACTGGTGCAGTACCTGGCGCAGCGTTGAAAATTCTGTTTCCACTCAGCGGGGTTTTTACACACGTTCGTCATTTTTCACAATGCTGGTCTCTGGTGTTCACGGCAGGGTGATGCAGTGGGCACAGACAAGACAAAGAAACCCGAAAGCACCAGCAGTTACAATTACAGGGTGGTGAAGGAGGTACAGATTCGAGCAGGCAGTTTTCAAAACACTTTCTCTCACACACCTGACGGCCCTCGCACTCCTTCCCGTCCTCCACCAGATCCTGCTGCGGCTCAGCAAGTTGTGTGTCCAAGAAGGTCTGTCAGGCAGGAAGAGCAAGAAGCAGCAGCAGAGGCTGCTGAGGAACATGGGGGCCCACGCCGTTGTTCTCGAGCTGCTTCAGATCCCATACGAGAAGGTAGCGAGAGATTTCACTCTCTTGCGGCCATGTTTTTCTCCGGCTTTGTTGAAGTATCGCCGACCTTCCCCTCCAGGGAGAAGATTTGCGGATGCAGGACATCATGAAATTAGCCCACCAGTTTCTACAGAACTTTTGTGCTGGGAACCAGCAGAACCAAGCCCTGCTGCACAAGCATATCAATCTCTTCCTCAACCCCGGGGTGAGTGAATACGTCAGAAGTCCGAGCCGTCCGCCACAGCAGCGGAACCTGATCTTCGGTCTGCGATAGGCTTTTGAACCGTGAGGATTCTAAACGGGCTCTCCGCTCTCTTCCTTCTCAGATTTTGGAAGCCATCACCATGCAGCACATCTTCATGAACAACTTCCAGCTGTGCAGCGAGATAAACGAGCGCGTGGTTCAGCACTTTGTCCACTGCATCGAGACGCACGGGCGCAACGTTCAGTATCTGAAATTCCTTCAGACTATCGTCAAAGCGGAGAACAAGTTCATCAAAAAGTGTCAGGACATCGTCATGGCTGAGGTTGTGCTTTGTTACATGTGTGGACTTTGCTGAACTGCCTGACTGTCCACATCTGAACAGCTAGGTGTGTGTTTAATTCGACAGCTCGTAAACGCCGGCGAGGACGTTTTGGTCTTCTACAACGACCGCGCCTCCTTCCAGACACTGGTGCAGATGATGCGATCGGAGCGGGACCGCATGGATGAAAACAGTCCCCTGATGTACCACATCCACCTAGTAGAGCTACTGGCCGTGTGCACGGAGGGCAAGAATGTCTACACAGAGATCAAGTGCAACTCCTTGCTACCTCTAGATGACATCGTGCGGGTGGTGACGCATGAGGACTGTATTCCCGAGGTGAGATACCGCTCGGACAAAGCCCTGATGGACGCCTCTGACAGAGCGTCTGTGTTCAACCGAATCCCAACATTTCAGGTGAAGATCGCTTACATCAACTTCCTAAACCACTGCTATGTCGACACGGAAGTGGAGATGAAAGAGATCTACACCTCCAACCACATGTGGAAACTCTTTGAGAACTTTCTGGTCGACATCTGCCGGGTAAGCATTGCGGCATCCCTGCTTGGCAACGTTGAAACACTCAAAAACCAGGTTCTGAATTCAGCTGCCCTGATGAGTGCAGGTGTGTAACAGCACGAGCGAGCGCAAGCACGCCGACACCATTCTGGAGCGCTACGTGACGGAGACGGTCATGAGCATCGTAACGACGTTCTTCAGCTCGCCATTCTCGGACCAGAGCACCAGCCTGCAGGTGTGTACAGGCTGTGTTTAAAGCTCAGAGTAAATGGGATCCTCGGGCTGAATCCCGGTTTTACCCTTTAGCCCTTTGGTTTTGCGTGTTCATGATGAGCGAAGGATCGTCCCAATTGTCTGTAAGGTTAAGGGAAAAGACAAGAGAAAGCTTTCTTGAAACGAAGAGGTAGAGGAATTTTCCCCACTACATCCACCCCTGGACATGATCGCGTAAACAGGAAAAAGCAAATAAATGTAACTAAACCCAATAATTGATTTTCACAGTGGACACCCATTTTTTTTATCACGTATCAAATCGTTAGCTACTACACGAAAATATTTGTTAGTTGTATTTTAAAATCTGTAGCTAAACATTGCTACACTTATAGCAAATTCACTGCAAATAACCCCAGAACCTTAGCAACTGTCACTGTTGACGACGGGATGTTTGTGACTTCTGCTGACGTAGCAGCCGGCTAGCGACAACGTTTGATGACATAGCGATTTCTTAGGGGTAACCTTATTACTCCTTCCCCTTGCTAATCCGTGTTGAGTGACACAGGTAGACGAAGAAGTTTAAAGGAATTGGTATTCAACCGTATATTAAATTCCCAGTTCTTTCCCCAATTCCAGATTTGCTTTAATTGGAATAAAAGTGACCAGTTATGTTGTATCATTGTATTATACACTAAAGCATGCATTTGTTTTTTTTTCTTTCACATTTGTGTTTTGTTCCTTTACTGCTTGTATCCTCCTGCAGGCGTCTCTGATGGGAAAGTTATTTCAGGTATTTGCAGCAGCTCAGTTCAGTGGGGAAAGAGCACCGCTGGGTGTTGTAGATTCCTGTTGGGTTTAAGAGGAAGTTCTATTGTGTGAGAGGTGAAGCTAGTTTCCACTAAGTCGGAGCCAATTGGGGATCAGTTTTTCCTGAATGAATTACATTGAGTCTGTGTGTGTCTGCGTGCATGCATGCGTGTGTGAGTGTGTGTGTGTGTAGATGTAAAAACCAGTCCAGCAATGAACAAGGTAATTCAGAGTGTGTTTCTTTTTTTTCTTTGCAGACCAGACAGCCTGTCTTTGTTCAGCTATTGCAGGCGATTTTCAGGGTGTACCACTGTAACTGGCTGATCCCAGTTCAGAAGGGCTCTGTAGAGAGCTGCATTAAGGTGCTCTCTGATGTTGGTAAGATCGGCTCTTACATTTTTGTCTACATGCAAAGTGCTTCCAGGACTCTGCTGCCATTTGACCCCCGTGTCTATTAGGATCAAAGGAAGAATAGTCTCCTCAGCATCACCTAACCCCACGTACAGAGGTTCAAATTGAACTGGCATGTGGAAATATCAGATATTACTAATGAATTCCTTTTCATGGGACTTCAAGAAGGATTCTTTTGAGTTTGTGTCCTTTTTAATAGTTTTTCAAAGGTTAAATCTTTGCAGCTTGATCTGATTTGTCCTATAGTTTTCTTCAAAAAGACAGGCAGAGATTCCAGACCATTATGTCTGGCTATCCTGGCTGTACATCTAAAAAATCATTAGCGTTGATGATGAGAGAACAGAACCCTTGCTTCTCAATGGACTGTCCACCAACTATCCTTCAAACAGGAGGACAAGAGCTTATTAGTATTTCTTCAACTCTATCCTCATGTAATTTTTGGGAGTTACATATAATTTCCCCCAAGATTTTACTCAGTAAAACAGTAAACTGTTGTGTGGCGGACAGTCAGTGGTTAGAAATTATGCAGCTACGACTACAAAAGAGAGCGAATTACAGTAAAATTGTCCTGAAATATTTATTCATAGCCAGGAATTTAAGGCGGAAAAAATAGCTCTTATCTGCTCCTCATTTTTGAAAACATGAATCAAGGGGACACATCAGTTTCCTTAGAGATTATATCAAATTCTGTTATCTGTTGACAGCCAAAGGTCGAGCAATAGCCATCCCGGTGGACCTGGACAACCAGGTGCACAACCTTTTTGTGAAATCCAACAATATTGTTCAGAAGACGGCCATGAGCTGGAGACTTTCGGCCCGCAATGCTGCCCGCAGGGACTCGATGGTGACTGCCTCACGGGACTACAGGAACATCATAGAGAGACTACAGGTGCAGTGAGAACTACTAGTGTGTGTGTGTGCGTGCTTAGAATGCTTCAACATGTGCTTAAACACTGAAGTACTAAAGAAGTTCAAATGCCTGAACCGTAGGACATCGTGTCAGCACTGGAGGACCGTCTGCGCCCGCTGGTCCAGGCCGAGTTATCGGTCCTGGTGGACGTGCTGCATCGGCCTGAGCTGCTCTTCCCTGAAAACACCGACTCGCGCAAGAAGTGCGAGAGCGGAGGTTTTATCTGCAAGTAAGGAATGACCTGAATGTGAATGATCTAAGCTGTTAACGAGCGCGCCATAAATGAGGCGACTTGCTGTTCCGCGCGCAGGCTGATCAAACATACCAAGCAGCTGCTGGAGGAAAATGAAGAGAGGCTGTGCATCAAAGTCCTGCAAACTCTGCGAGAGATGATGACAAAAGACCGAGGCTATGGAGAGAAGGTAGGAAAAGCTGCAGAGACATGGAGGCGATACCTACATCATGTATTCATGGTACGACCTCATGCTTTTTATATTGCAGAGGACATACCTGCAGTAATAGAATGTTTATACCCTGTTTACATGTAAATGTCATCTCCCTCTAGTAACGCTAGACTCATCACAGTATATTTAAATGGGATTTCAGATAAAGTTTAGCATTTGTACTGGAATCTCTCTCCCAATGGTGTCACACAAGCATTCTCATAAAAAGTCTTGTCCTGGTTAGAAAAGACTTATCTTGTGCATGAAGTGGACTTTGTGGGTAACATCCCATCACAATTTCCTTTGGCTAAACATTGACCCCAGTCTCAACACCCTCAACTAACATGTCTCTGACCTCCGCGTTAGCTGCCTCCTCCCTCACCTTGTTATCTAACACACCTAAAACCGTCTCTTCTCTTTCAGCTCAGGGCCTTTGATGATGAAATGGATATGCCCAAGGTCGTTCCTCTTTTCCTTTGATTGACGCCTCTTGTTTCCTTCAGCCGCTGCGCGCCCTGCATGTGCAATGAGACCGCTTCCGTAACTGTGGCGTGGCAGCTGCTCTGGCTGTGTGCTGTAGCAGTAGTCTCAGGAACAGCTGGTAACAGGCAGCAAAGAGCTCCCGCTTTCTCTCCTTCACACCTGCTGGACTGCTTCCTGTTAGAGCAACTGTTGTGAACCCAAACACCCATACTGTAGGGAAATGAGCGCTGTGTGTTGCCCAACAGATAGAAAATCTATCTTTTTGTGTATCTATTCATGCATATGATGTAAAAAGAGTGCCCGTTAATCTGATAATTAAGGTAACATTAACATGTCAGTACAAGATTTAAATGATTTGGTTTGTCATTTCATTCCTACAGCAGGCTAGGAGCGGTTTTGAGGGAAATGATTGTTACAAAACAGTAAAATCCTTCCCTTCCCTCCCTTCCCTCTCTTTAGGGCCATCAGGTTCTTTATTGTCTGTGAATGTTTGGCTCCATTCAGGGTGTTTCCCCTGCACTTATTCCAGGCCCCTGTAGGGGGCACTGTGACTGTGTGCATGCCGTTTTATGCACGTGTGTTAATGAGTGCGTGTGTCTGTGGCGGTGTCCTAGTTTTCTGTGTCTGAAAGCTGCACGATTCCTGGGTGCCTGCCAAATCCAGGCTGAAGTTACATAAGAAGCGGGGTTTTTTTTTTTTTTCCTGGAACTCAGCCCCTCTGCTGATGTGTGTGACCTTCAGCAGTAATTGCCAATAAAAGGAGTGGAGGAACAGTTTAGCCGCGTTGCCCTGTGTGCATGCGTGCTAGCGCCTGTGAGAGATGATCCTTACACGCAGCTGTTGGGTTCTGCGTCTCTGCGTCTGCACATGCTCTGCTGACTGTCACCCCTAATGTTATTTTCTGCTTGTTTTGCCCTTTGGACCAATTAAATCGCTGGTAAACAGTCGGTTGACTGACCCAACGCCTCGTCACCTCCTCCCACTAAGACGCAAACACATGCCGACGCTGTTTGCGTAGTTTCTCTGTTCTTGTTGCTATTTTTGAGGAAAGAAGCCAAACTCGGTAATGAAAGAGGAACAGGAAACGTCTGCGTGAATGCCACAGGTCGCCGGGTTGTTACTATCATTTCAGACAGGTTTTTGAAATCGAGATAGCGAGATATTTCTGGCCTCACTCATGTACGCATACCTGACTGCAGCTAAATGTCAGGAGGTGATTAGTAGCTAAATCCATAGCTCTGTGGCTGTCAAGCTTACATAAGAGCCAGAGGGGTTCAGGATACAGTGGTGGGCCTTTACCCTCCATCTTTTCCTATAGACTTGGGTGTGTGTGTGTGTGTGTGTGTGTGTTGGGGGATCTAGTCAAAGTAGTTATGCAAGCTCTCCGTGCTGGAGTATGTCATGTTCCACCCCTTCACCCCTTTGCTTCTTCTCATGGATTTAGAAGCAGAATGTGAACATTTTTGGTCACTTTAATCTGCCCACATATAACAAGCAGACGAGCGGTAAACTCTTAAGCTTTTCATTTAGAGATGAGAGAATAGCAGCCTGATTCCAATAAAGCATCAAGATTCCAATATTGATTGCAAACGGGAACATTCTCTCTAAGCTCCCACATGTGGATCTATTTCCAAAATGACCGCACAAGCGTTCTGAGGGGTTTGCCGTTGGGAGTTTCCAAGTGGGCCCCTCTCCCTCTTACACTCCTCAGGACCTGCTGCTGAATTTACACCCACCATCATAGTTGGACCAGAAATTAAAACTCAAATCAGGGGGATAAAATTTGCAGATTTACTAATCTTAAAAAGTATTATTACATGGGGTTGATAGAAATTCTAAGCAGTCTTTCTAATAAAAACAGCCCAGCACTTTAGCATTGATAGCATGTAGTATATATGCAGTATATGTGCTATACACACACACCCACACCCACCCACCCACACACACACATATACATATATTATATATATACTGTATATATATATTGTATAAAAGCAGAGAAGCACTTCTTCCATTATTGTGGTATTGACTTTGACTCAGAGAGAGCGAGCTATACTTGTGTTCTTCATTTTCGCCATCTCTCTCCTTGTCTTGCCCTGCTTGGGTCCCTGCCCCTCTTTGCTGACAGATGGCTGCTGTGGGCTGCTCTCTGTCACTAGTTTAGTGGTCTGGTTCCTTTTGGAGTGGTTACGTAACTCTCACCCCGTGTCCTCCCCTCCCCTCCCCTCCCCTCACCTGCCTCCCACCGTGTTTTTATATAACATTTGATATCGAGTGACCTTTCATCAGCTTTCTTTCCTGTTTTTTCCTCAGACATGTGTCTGGCGGGGATGAGGCCAGGCAGTATTGTAGAGGTGAAACGTTTTACAGTCTTCATTTAAGTATTTTTGTGTATTGGCTGGTAATGGTAATTTACCATTAGGATCTTTTCGGTGTCTGTTTAGTCTGTGGATCGATGGTGGCTCCTGCTGGGATGCGATGTCACTGATGGCTGAGCTCAGCCAGGCCTCATGGGTGAAAGTCTGGGCCTGCATTGCCCCATTCCCTAAAACTGATTGCAGAGCTGTGCACGCTTGATTTTGTTCTAGAACAGAAAATATCTGACCTTTTGCCTACAAACGCCTACTTTGGGGAACTCCACGAGTCCAGCTGATGTTTTTTACTGGAGGGGGTTTTAATGAGGAGACACAGAATCTTCATCCAGGGCAGGTTTCTTCAGTGCTGGGAGGAAGTGCACTCTCTCATCATAGAGGCTGAAACACAGTCTTTTACTCAGGCTCAGTAAAAACATCTGGATCCAAGGGAGACTCTTTGGTGCCCAGTCAGTCATTGGACCTCCCTGACATTAGGAAAGTCCTCTGACATGCTTATTTACTGTAGCTGAAATGATGGTTTGCTTAACATCAAACAAGTGCAAATGCTGGAAACATGTCATCGTGTTAAGCTAAGCTAGCACGGTGCTTCGATTACGTCGCCTATGAGACCGACAATACAGTATGTTAGAAAATCAGACAAATGACACTTTTCTTCGGTCGCCACAGGTGGTCAAAACTGCACACAGCGCCCATCTCCCCCCTCTAATGCCTCCCTGCTTTCCAGATCTTTGCATAGATGCTAATCGCTGCTGGACATGATGTGATTATTAGCCTGAAAGCAAATGCTTGTCTCATCTTTGCTGCATGAATACTAAGCCTGCGTGCCTATCTGTCGGACCACTGTGCTCACTCTCTTCACTGCATCCAGCAGCTGGATCAGAACCAGCCCGAGAAACTGTTGGAGGACCAGAAGAGGGTAGGTACTCACGGCATGCATGGCGACTAACAACGCTCTCACACTTGGGACAATCGCTTAAAGCAGGTGGGGATAGTTCATCAATCCAAAAATCGTCTCAATCATCAAGGTGGCGTGATAAATATATATATATTTTTTCCATATAGCGATATTCCGAATGCCACCCACGCACACTGATCATGACCCGTGGCAGTGGGGCTTACATAACTCCCCTGTTGTCAAGGACCACCCACATGACAGCGGTTAGCACATAATCACACATAAACACACATACAAAATAAGCCCCCTCTCTCTCATTTCCTCCACTCTGTCCCCTTGGGAGCTTCATCAGGTAGCTATCTGCTGTGGTTGCCATAGCGACGACAGAATCGTGCTGCTGACTTCTCCACAGCGGATGAGTCACAGTGTGGGAGGGCCGGGCCCGGGTCTGTCCTTGTGGAAACCGCCGCCTCACACCGACAATCGCTGCGCAGGGTCACCGGCGCTGATGATAGCGGCGTCTATCAGGAGGGTGGCTCACGGAACGAACTTGGGGGGGGGGGGGTGTTTATTTACTCATTTAGAGGCTCTTCGGTGTTTGAAAGGCGAAGCGGTTTGCGCAAAGTTAACATCTGTGCCACATCAGTGATGATGCTGCCCTGTTATACAACACCGCCTCTGACGTCACGCCTTCCCTTTCTCCTTCCTCTCATAGGGCGAGGCGCTCAGACAGATTCTGGTGAACCGTTACTATGGCAACTTCCACCGGAGCGGCGGACGCAGGGACAGCCTGACCTTTGCCAACGGCCCGCTCAGTCCGATCGGGCCTGGCAAAAGCCAATCAGGTGGGACGCCACTGCAGCCGGTTTTCAGGAGTTTGCAGTCAATGATAAGTTCAGTGGCAAGAGGGATGAGTGTATTTAGGTGATGGCACATGCTTAGAGGTTGCAACATCTTTTTTCTAGCCAATGTGTCTGTGACGCATTGATTCTGGTTGTTGGCTAAAGTTGTCTGTGCACACAAAGGAAGAGTATGGAAATATCTTTATGATTATTGTTATGTAACATCTGGGACTGTCTGGCCCTCAGCTTTGTTCTCGCCTTGAATCTCCACTGCGAGCTGCCCTTTATGCATCCAGATTACGAGATTCTTGTCGCCTGTTGATAACGAGATCACTGAGTTACCAGCTGCAGTCAAAATACCAACGCACAGCAGTGATTCTCCCATCGGAGGCCTTTATTCGGTGATAAGACGCCATTTAATCAGCCGCACACAGATTTCTGGGAGCGCACTGGTGCCGACAGTATGCACAGCGTGTCTGTGTTGCATTTAAAATCAGTGCTGCCATATTGACCTAGTAACCAGAATGTTGTGTCAGCTGCTGTAACGCAAATGTGTCAGCGAGCGACGCCAAGAACAGAGTGACTAATTCACGCCGGTTCCTGGTTACCCATCTCGCCCATGCGCTCCGACAAGATGGCGATCCTCCAGGCAGTAGGAAGTGGACCCCCTCCAATATGTGATTTGTGATGTTGCTAAGTAACGAGCTGCGACTTCCTGTGAAAACAACCTTTGCACCTGTTGTGCAGGACCAGGTGCAGAATTCTATATGTACCCTGAAGATGAGGCGCGAGGGGGAGGGGAAGGGGCCGCGGATTGTGCAGCATTTGCACATCTCTTTGCTAAATTATTCACCTATTAACCAGCTAAACTTGAAAGAAAATGCACGTGTGTTAATGCAATTCTTGTTTATTTTTTCAGGTTTTTTATACTCCAACAAAGCCTGAATATTAACATTGCGTTCTTTTGGAGATACTCTTATTGAATATCCTCAAAAACTCACTGAAATACAAATAGCAGCCTTTAAAAGATATCTTTGTGATTCAATTTTAATTAAGTCAAAAGGAAACCACAAATGATCAAAGAAACAGATTTTTTTCTTAGTGTTTTGGTGGCTAAGAGGTTAAAGGTCAAATTTAGTGTTGAACCATCAAATAGCAATTGAAGATCTAACACAATCCGCTCTGATTTGGATGGATATTATTGGGGAATCATGCTGATGGACATTTTATATGAAGAGCCACTTATAGAAGAACTTTGTCTTTATACGTTTAGGGAAATTGTTGATTAAATTAAAAATCTTTCATCACTTTGGAATGAATTAAAGTAGCTCCTGCCTCATTTTCCAGGCTTGGGGGGTCCTGGGGCCTTGAGCCGTGGGGAGATGAGCCTGGCGGAGGTTCAGTGTCACTTGGACAAGGAGGGAGCCTCGGACCTGGTGATCGATCTCATCATGAACACCACAAGCGACCGAGTCTTCCAAGAAAGCATCCTGCTGGCTATCGCACTGCTCGAAGGTGGAAACACAACCATCCAGGTCAGAAGGTGCTATCAGCCTCTGAATATCTTCTCCCACTTCTCCTAGTATGAATCACTGCATTAAATGCAGAGCGGTATAACCCTCTCCAGCCTTTACCTTCCTGGCACAAATCATCTACAGGGTGTGTCCATTATCTTTGTAAATGAGCTGCTTATCCTGCTGCGCACAATCAGCTACAAATGGGTAAAAAGGACACACTGTGTCCTGCCTGGGTGGAAGATCTCATTACTGGAGGATCTGCAGGATGTGGGTCAGTGTGCCGCCACAGTTGCTTCGTTCATTACAATGGCAGCATTTTTGCACAGTATGTGAAGCTATATCATTTAACCAAAGGCCCGGGCAGCCGCTAATTATGCCAGGAGTAGATTAATGTAAAGAAATGTTCGAATTTCTTCCGCTGCAGACCGTTATTAGGTGATGTCAATAAATAATCCAGTTTTGTTTTTAAGCCCGTGGCCTCTCAATCTCCATCTGGCTCTCTCCGATGATCAATTTTTGGCCTGTGTGTCTGTTCCTCTGTCTGTTGCTCTCCTCTTTCCATCTGTCCTTCTGTCTATGTGCACGCCGTTATGTAAGCACGTGGCTTGCATAATCGGGTTACTGTGCGACTGTGGCGGAGATAATGCTTCGGCTTCCCACGGCTGCAGCAGAGCCACCATCACGTGATCCGGCTGCGTTACATAAGGCCTGTGTGAATGAACAATGAGGAATGTCTCAGCCTTTAAAACATTCCAGCCACTCTCCCACTCCCTCGCGCGCGATCTAGCCGCTCCAAACTGGGTCATGCTGGGCCTCCGGAACTGGGGCAGTGGGGAGAGAGGGCGGAGGGATGAAGGGGAACACAGAGGGGATTTAGAGAGAAACCTGAGCTCGTTCTTTGAAGGGGTGCACGGCTCTGTTTGAAAAGGAATTGAACACGTTGTGCAAATATTTGCATTTTTGTGAATTACTGTATAATCTGGCAGATTAAACCCTCGCCCTCATCACAAACATCTGTCCGATGTGTTACTTAAAACAAAACCAAAAGAAGAAAAAACAGCGAGGTTGAAAGGTGGAACATATAATTCATGGCTTTTTCATTTTTTTAATGTATGCCTCTAATGTCTTTACTGGTTTGTTTCTGCATTCCACGGAGGGAAGGTTCCAAAGTCAAGGTCAGGGAGTGCAAATACCCCCATTGGCGTGTACAAGTCACCTCTTCCTCTTGTTGGGAATCTGCCACGTCTGCCTGAAACGCTCCTTTGTTAAAACTTGTAACTGTGCCCTGTATGTTGAGCTGGACAAAAGGTAACAAAGTATTAAATCTAAGTACAGTGATCCCTCGTTTATCGCGGGAGTTGCGTTCCAAAAATAACACGCGAAAAGTGAAATCCGTGAAGTAGTCAGCTTTATTATTTTTTATTATTTTACAATGCAATACTGAACTATAGAATGAAACCAAAAATCAAAACCTGTTTTAAAGCCCAAAATTTGTTTAAAACAATAATTTTAATATAGTAATACAAGGTTGGAAACATTGTCACTGGCGTATTTCCCAGTCCCAGCTGAGCCTCTTCGTCCTGACTCCGCTCCGCTGTAGCGTCTGTTTCTACTGAAGGCGCAGGAGTCTTTCTCCGAGAGAAGAACATTGTTATGGGTAGTTGTTGGCGCTCTTTTTCTGAGCAAGAAGATTTTTATAAACGGATATGCCACCTTCGATTATATTTGAGAACTGCAATGAACGACTCGCAAAAAAAATCCGTGAAGCAGCGAAGCCGTGAAAGATGAAACGCGATATAGCGAGGGATCACTGTAGTGCAAAGATTTTGTGACATTAGAAAGTAAAGTTGACAAAATTAAAATTATCATCATGTAAACCCCCTCCAAATTTGGATTTACCCAGTAATAAGGGCTCAACCTGGACATTAGAAGCCATGACGTGAGATAATTAGCTGCACTGAAGGCTACACAATACCTGTTGGCTTTAATCAGACTTTAACAAGCACAGCACCTGTTGCTTTGTGGGTATCTTCTTCTCGTGTGGCAGTTAAATATTTACTCATGACCTACATAGCATACAAGGAATAAACTGTGCACTATCTCAGCATTTTACGCACAGACTCATGCATTCTTTCCTGCAATTTGCTTGCATATATGGCACAGAAACACTGCCAGGCCCCTGTGGCAGCTCCAAGGGCCCGGCTCCGGCAGCTGTCGACATTCTGTCACGGCGAGGAGACATTTCACTTCCCGGCCTCGCGGTGCGTCCCTGCTTTTTCCCATTTGCCAAGCCCGTTTTCAGCTGGGACAAGTTACAAGAATGGGGCATGATTTGAAGCAAGCGAATGAGGGGGAGAAAGGGTCTTGAAGGAGCGCAGGGCTGCAGCACCATTTGGATTTCGCGTGGTGCCGCCTGACACGAGGAGGGAGGGCGAGAGGGAAAAGGAGCACGAGTATAAATAGCAGTTACATAACATCCCTTTGTTGATGCCAAGTGGCTGAGCGGAAAGGGAGAAAAGAAAGTGCACTGACCTTGTTTTTCAGCATTGTCCGCCCCCACCTGACGCTCTGTATCATTCCTCTAAGGGGTTGTCTCCATGGATACAGACGAGATCCGTGTTTACCCAACACTACAGGGGGGGTCCCTAAGATTCTGGTTCCTCTCCTTTGTTTCTCTCACTCCTCCATTCTTCCTTGTTACTACCGCTGCCTTCTGTCCTCAAGCAGGATGCTTGACTTCATCTGTGGAGTGCCTCCATCTTTCTTACTCAGGTGAAACTGGGTCTACTTCAGTGTTTGAACTTATATGCAAGCTTTCCCCATCAACTAGTATTCAGTTAATTGGGTTTTCCCCCTCCCCTAATCAAAACATTCAACTAACTCCTGTAAATTGGACAGTTCAGCCCTATGTATAGGGCGTGTGTGTGTGTGTGTGTGTGTGGGCGGGGGGCATTGTGGTCTTGCATTATGGGCCAGACTGTATCCTCAGACTGCATCTTTAACTGGGGATGTCCTAGAAATCAAAACAATATTAATAAAGCGTTAAGCAGAGGGAAAGGAGCGTGACTGCACAGGAATGAAATTGGCAACCCCGGAGTTTCAGACAGAGTACTGTACGTGGGCGCGTCCGCTCAAAACCGGCATGTGCCTCTGCCGGAGACTGCTGACCCAGTTTCATGAGTGTCAAAGTCAGTGTCTCTGTGTGCGTGCGTGTGAGTGCGTTTGTGGGTTGGCGTGCTTTTGAGAGTTATGTAATGACAAAGGGTGGGGAGAGTGTGATAAGTGCTTTTCTTTCTGTTTGCTGGTCAGATCAATGTGTTATCTCACACTCCCCCTCCCCGCCCAACAAAATGCACACACGCGTGCACAAGGACACCCTCGTCGTGCGCAAAAAAGCTTTTAGCCTGCAGCTAATCGCCGCTCTGCACTCTCCAGTCATCAAGTTGTTTACTGCCCTGTGGCCTCACAGCACACGCACACACGCGGACTTGTGCACACACACGCACGCACGTGCGCGAGTTTGTCATCGGAGTGTGTACGTGCCGGATTGCTGCAGCTCAGTGGTGGACGGCTGGGGTGGGGCCTGTAAAGACTCTGGAATCTGCCTCAGGGCACCAGCACTCAGTCAGGTCAAGTTTCATTCTCTCCTTTTTGTTACCGTGTCCAAACTCTCTCTGACTTCCGAATATGCCTGTCACTAACTGTCAATTACCTTGCGGTACTGTTCTGTGGTGTACGGAGCCCTGAATTCTAATGCCTGAAAGCGCGAACCGCCTCAGATCTCGTCCTTGCAGAAGAACAGACGGAGCTTGATTTATCTGTTTCGATGAATATCTTGCTTGTGACTATCACATTTTCTTCCCCTATAGCCCAGTTTTGTATTAAACCCAGAAAGACAGATGATTATGTAACAAACATTGACAACTGGCCTAGATGATGGTAACACCCCCCCCCCCCCCCCCCCCCCCCGTCTTTTGCCTGTAGCTCTTTCTCTCCCCGACTCCCCGCCATTTCAGCTTCCCTCTCTGTAGAAGTAGGCCACACTTCGCCCTCCCGTGTCATTTTTCACCCCGTATGTGTGGCTCAACTGCTTCTGGCGGCCGAATCCTTTCCATAGGCTGAAGCAGATAACAGCTCTTACATAACCAAAACAACAGCCGCAAGGATCAGGACACGGTGTGCTCGCAGCCTCGAAAGTGCTCCAATTCTACATGACCCCATTCCCCCACAACAAGCCCTGTCTGATTAAACCCTTCTGAAAAAAAAGCAGTGGTATGATTGTGTTAAAATGATCTTAAGTATAAAATCTTTTAAATAAATTTTATGCAGGCAGTTTGCAGGCACATCGCTAACGTGTGGCATGTGTCATTGGAACAAATGCTGCTCCCGAGTTGAATAAGGAATTTTGGCTATTTTGTTGGAATTTTGTGTCATTTGTAAATAAATGGTGGGAATTGGCTCGTTATAAATGGCAAAAATCGCGTCTTTCATTTGAGTGACACAATTAGCCCTCAAAATAGAAACCTTTTTGTTCCAGCGGTCATTCTTTTGTCGCCTGACTGAAGACAAGAAGTCAGAGAAGTTCTTCCGGGTCTTCTACGACCGTATGAAGCTGGCTCAGCTGGAGATCAAAGCCACTGTGACGGTAAACACCAGCGATTTAGGAAACAGGAAGCGAGAAGATGACAACCAGGACAAAGACGGCCCTGTTCGTAAAAAAGGTCAGCGGTCATCTGCTATGATCTGATCTAAGGCTGGTTGCATACGTAATTAATTAATTACCAACTCTACATTTGCCTGGGATTGTTCCTGGCCCCCTGTTAGTTGGTGTTTATCCATTTGTTGACATTAGAGAATTACTTAATCTTGGATCATTTCTCCGTTCAGCCAGAGAATCTTCTGTGGTCATGACGGAGGATGTGCGAGAACAGCTGTTAGAAGCCTCTTCTGCCACCAAGAAAGCCTTCAACTCTTATCGGCGTGAAGCAGACCCCGAGGACCACTTCAACGTAGTGGACGGCCAGTCCAGCGCGGGAGACAAGAACCAGGATGAAGGAGAAATGAGCTTTGTTATCGTCATCATGCAGCCGATCCTTCGCTTCCTTCAGCTGCTGTGTGAGAACCACAACCGGGATCTGCAGGTGGGAAAAGTGTCCGGCTTTGTAGTAATCCAATGGCACATGATCAAAGCCCCTCGGCCCTTTTGGAAGCTCAAAGTCCCTCCAGAATCTAAAACATCACCAAAATTTAAGAAGCTCTTCTTTCATCGATTGTCAACATATCTTGAGAATTTCTTAAACATCTCTTCTTAACTTTTAAAATTATTTTCCTGGTGGACAGAAAGGACGCATTCCAACATTCCAGTCACATTCCAACATTGGCCACATTCCAGTCACATTTCATTGCACCAAATCCTGCTTTTTTACCTTTTACCTCCCCAGAACTTCCTCCGCTGTCAAAATAACAAGAACAACTACAACCTTGTGTGCGAGACCCTTCAGTTCTTGGACTGTATCTGTGGCAGCACCACGGGGGGCCTCGGCCTACTGGGCCTTTACATCAATGAGAAGAATGTGGCCCTCATTAACCAAACCCTGGAGAGTCTGACTGAGTACTGTCAGGGCCCCTGCCATGAAAACCAGGTACAAAAATACTGCAGGGGAACAGTTTAAAATGTATTATTTTGTGCCTTTTAAAGCATTTTTGTTGGTCTCGTGCAGAATTGTATCGCCACCCATGAGTCCAATGGAATTGACATTATCATCGCCCTGATTCTTAACGACATCAACCCACTTGGGAAGAAGCGAATGGACCTGGTGCTGGAGCTGAAGGTGAGTGGAAGACAAAGCTCCACCTTTGCGTAAAGCTGAGGAAACAGCCGCACCTGGGCTTTGGATTTGGCCCAGACAGAATAATAGCTTTCTCAGCAGGAGGCATTCTACCTATCTGGCGTAAGACTGTCATCGGCCTGAGCTGAACTATTTTATTTCCTTCTCCGTCGGGCTTGAGTCTGCTTTGCGTGGATTCAATAACAGCCATTCTTTCCTTTTCACCTGTTCAGAACAATGCGTCCAAGCTGCTGCTGGCAATCATGGAGAGTCGACATGACAGTGAGAATGCAGAGAGGATCCTGTATAATATGAGACCCAAAGAGCTGGTGAAGATAGTTTTTATTGTTCATTTTTCTTTATGCACTCACTTCTTTGTGGTGGCCTCCACCGATCGGTTTCACTGTAATGTCTCATTGTAGCTTGTGTGTCTGTGCTGGTCCAGGTGGAGGTGATAAAGAAGGCTTACTTACAAGGAGAGGTGGAGATCGAGGACACAAAAGAGGAGGAAGAGAATGAAGAGGAAGATCACGACGCTGCTTCTCCCCGAAACGTTGGACACAACATCTATATTTTAGCTCACCAGGTCTTCTCTCTGTTTCTGGACCATGTTTCAGATTCATTAACCCGGTAAATAGATGTTAATGCGTGCTTGTTCGTGCACAGTTGGCGCGTCACAATAAGGAGCTGGCGGTGATGTTAAAGCCAGGCGTGGCCGTTGGGGAGGGAGATGAGGCCCTGGAGTGTTACGCCAAACACACCGCTCAGATCGAGGTCACAATACACAGATCCAATAGAACTACAACAAAAAGGATGATGTTTGAGGGAAGAACTCAAAGAAAATGCGGCCCAATGTTGAATGTCGGCTATGCCTCACTGTACAGATTGTGCGTCAGGACCGTACCATGGAGGAGATCGTGTTCCCAGTGCCAAACATCTGCGAGTTCCTGACCACCGAATCCAAGCTGCGCGTCTACTATACCACAGAGAGAGATGAGCAGGGCAGCAAGATCAATGACTTCTTCTTGCGAGCGGAAGACCTCTTTAATGAGATGAACTGGCAGAAGAAGCTTAGAGGTAAAAATCCAGTGTTTGAGTGGACGGGGATGATTGGTTTTGGTACGTCCCATCCCAAAACTGACTCCCTGAAGTAATGGTTCAGGCCAGAGGAGAGATCTTGATTGAATGCAGCCATTGATCATCAAAGGGAGTCCTCAATGCTTCGTTTCAGGCCCACTTGTCAAGAGATTCTTAGCAATGTTGCGATGACATTCAGATAAGTTTTTCTTTTAAACCTGAGCTGCACGGCAAGACTTTTTGCTCAGTTTTAATACTGCGACACAGTTAGATGCTGAACGTCATCCTGCTGTGGTTATTGCACGCAGCTGGAACCTCTTTTTACAGAGTTTGCTCATCAAGTTTCCTCCAGCAGCACTGAGGAACGCTGCTTCAGTGGAAACTCTGAGAGTGGTTGTGTGACTTATTCCTCCCAGTGACAAACTGGGCCGAACTCGGTTGGACATCAAATATTCCCAAACATCTGTAGTTCTGTCAAGATGGAGAAAGAATGGAAAAATCCACTCTGTGTGTGCGTGTGTGGATGTTTTAAAGCAGATCTGGGGTTTTTCTCTTCGTCAAGCCTTGCTTCAGTAATCTTCTGCATCAAGAGAGCTATCTCGCCATCCCTCCATCATCAGTCACACTTTTAACCCACTTTTCCACACAAAGCCAAATTCTATCTCTTGTTTATGGACAGCTAATTGTCCGGCTGTGTGAATTGTGCAGCCTGTTCCGCTCTAATCTTTTTAGTTCCATTATTATTAACCACCATTTATTGTCTCTTTATAGCACATGTAGGAATGTCTGCATTTCTGGCATTAGCTTTGCGTTGTTTTGAACCAGGATCTTTTTTTGTGTTGCCTTGTACTTTGTCACCTTGCCTAAGTTTGTGATGTTTCTCTCTCCTCCTCAGCCCAGCCAGTGTTGTACTGGTGCTCCAGGAACATGTCGGTCTGGAGTAACATTTGCTTTAACCTGGCCTTACTCATGAACCTGCTGGTCTGCCTCTTCTACCCGCTGGAAGGGGTGCAAGGAGGTCAGTGGCGCATTAGATGACACAACAGGAGGCTAATGTTGAAGATCTCACTCTGCTTTCTTACTGGTCAAATGTGGACTCTGTAAAAATCTAACTTTGGTTTTTAGCTCCGTAAAGGTGGGAATTGCTGTTTGGATAAAACATCAGCAGGACGTGTTCATATGGAGAGACAGTAGTTTGCAATGACAGGAGGAAGAAAGGCTCACTATATTGTTCCTTTAACAAACCTCATTGTATTCTACCTCCTCTACTAGTTTCAGATAGATATAAAGAGAAAAGAGAATGCATTTATAGCCCTTGTTAACTTCCCCTTGTTAACTTTCCCCCGTCAAACAGATAAAGGTCAAACAGTCCCAACTTGTAGCTCTGCTTGTTTCAGCTTCTCCTTTGCTTCATCTTCATCCTTCTGTAATGCAGGCGGAACTGTCACCTTTGATGTTGACCCCCTGATCTCCTTTAAGCCCATCTTGTGACTTGCCGACACCTGACAAGGATCAGGAGCAGGACCTGAAAGAACCTTCGCCACTTTTATTCGAAACATCCGCCCAGCACATCCTTATTTTTTTTCCAAACGCGTGACCTCCCGTTTGCCTGTCAGCACCATGGCGACTATACTAAACACAGGCGCACCTGTAAACATAGCACACACTGGCGCGAGCAGGCCAAAGTCACACGCGTAATATCAGGTGATTTCAGTAAAGTCACGCTTATTTTGTACTTCAAACTGGGTAAAATGTTGTATTTTACTGGAATGGCTTCAAAGAGCAACACTTCGCGCTAAGCTAGATAGGCATTCTGAGGGGTCAAGTTTTTTTTTTTTTTATTCCTCCTTCATTTCGTCAACGTTTGTAAAAAAAACAAACAAAAAAAAAAGTCAAAGGCCATCAGCACCTTTACTACTTGCTGCCTATATTCTGTCACAGTAGTGCGGGAACACCAGCACGTTCCGTACCCTCCCAACCTTGGCCCCTGGCATTAGCGCGAAGCTTATACGTAAAAAGGGGGATCTAGGTCAGTGTGTTCTGTACGTGTACTTGACTGGCTTTATTCTTTGATGAAAGCTTTGGTTGGAGCTGCCGCACACTTGTGACACATTTTTCCCACGAGCCACTCGTGCAAACTGACCATCTCATCCGTGTTTGCTCAGGATCGTCAGGCGCAAAACTTGCAGAGTTGTTTTTTCTTTTGTTTTTTTTGCCCGTCCCTTCCTTCGGTCTGCCACATCGCTGTGTGCCGCTCCCTGCTCGCTCCTCATGAATCTTTCAGCTGAGGTATTTTTAGCAATGGCAGTTATGCAAGTGGCACCTGTCATGTGATCTCCACAGAGACCGAGAGGGAGGGAAGTCTAGAGGAAGATAAGGAGAGTGAAGGGAGGCTTCTTCACCCGCCGTGTCCCCCTTCTGCTTTCTCAATGATGGCAGCTCTCATAAAATGTGCCCTTTTTTCATTTTTGGGTCCTCTTCTTGAGCATTTTTCACTTTCTCTACTTGAACTCGTTCAGTTTCTGTTCTGTATTATCTGAAGTCACCGCTGGAAAATATACACATAGGTGGGGGTTTGTTATCCAGGCCGCGGGACTTGTTTATGAGGAGCGATCTTGGCCCAATGACATGTCACCCCATGAGGCTCCTAACGAGGAAATTAATCCTGGATTTACCCCTGGATCAGGGGAAACATTATTCAGGCTTAGCCCACACACGCATACGCAAAAAGTATGTCATGCGCTTTTTTTTTTTCCTCTTATGCAACCGGCTTCCTTTGAGTTCCGAAATTCACTAATGACGGGCTGCGGCTCATCCCAGAGGCAGGAGAGATGATCCAGTCGAGACCCCTTTTACAAACTGCACTGTCATCCTCTCCAGCCTGTGATATTTCAGAACTGGCACGTTTGTAATGGAACAGAGTTGTCTCATTTACCGTTACTGCAGTTCAGAGTCCTGTTCTGTCTTATATTTACTCAGGACTGTGTGTGTGTGTGGGGTGTGTGTGTGTTGGGTCCACAGTTATGCTGGATCCCCACCTGTCTGCCCTGCTGTGGATGGGGGTCGTTGCGGCCCTGGTCATTGTCCTCGTCATGCCTCAGCCGCTGAGCGTCCGCGCCCTCGTCATCATCACCATCCTCCGCCTCATCTTCTCGGTCGGCCTTGAGCCCACCCTCTTCCTTCTGGGCGCCTTGAATGTGAGTATGCTCCCACGGAGAGTCGATTTTTGATCACGAGTACTGATCAATTTGGAATTTTTGCACCAACCTACCAACTGTGCGGATCATTTCTCTTTACCTTTTGAAACACAATAAAAGGCAACTAAAAAAAAATCTGAAGTGAAAATAAAATCAAGATGTATGTAAATTCCCCACGGTCTGTTTCCCTGTTTGGTTTTTATTGTACTTCTTTTTTCTACGAAATAGTCCTCACGGCATGTGAGCACCTCAAATCAACTGGAGGAAATTACACAGATCGAAACTCCAAATTTAACAAATTAAGATCAAGATGATCAAATTCATTAACTTTACTATATCTGAAGGAACCCCCGTTGAACCAGGTCCTCTCACACGCCCATGCTAACACAACTGGCCTGCCTAAGCTGCACCCCCCCCAGCTCAGCCTGGTGGAATCGGCCTGTGTTATGGGGTGTGAAGTGCGTCACCAGGCCACAGAGGGTGTGTACTCGGCAGAGATTGTGTAAAGCGCACACAAAGTTGCACGTGAACCGCTGTCATTACTCCTTTTAATGTCCCCACTAGGGTAACGCAAGCGTGACGTACGTAAACGCCCCCCGTGTGTCAAGTGTCAGATTGCTTTTTCACGCGAGTTTGTTTTATTTTTAAAGAAGCAGGAAGTGTCAGTTTCACTCTGACTGAAATTCTGGGTTTTATTATTCTGAATAGGAGGATGTGTCAGCCATGACCTTTCCTTTCATCCTCGCTGCACCGTGGCAAATAATTCCCTCTGTCGCGACAAACCCCTGCTAGAAACATGGCGTGTTTCTAAGCAGGTTTCTCCAGGCAGGATGTTCTAGGAAGCGGTTACCTGCGGGTACCCACTGATCTGCTTTCGGGCCTGTCTCCTGTGGACTCCTAAACAGACCCAGATTCCTCACATGTCATGGTCCTTCTTCCAGGTGTGCAATAAAATCATCTTCATGATCAGCTTCGTGGGGAACCGGGGAACCTTTACGCGCGGCTACAAAGCCATGGTGCTGGACTTTGAGTTCCTCTACCACCTCATTTACCTCATCATTTGCTGTCTAGGAGTGTTCGTCCACGTCTTCTTCTACAGCCTGCTGGTGAGACAAACACACACAAACACACAGACACGCTCACGCAGCCTGGTTTAGCCTCTCTTACATAGGGGTTTAAAGCAAGCAGCAAAATAAATATGGTGAGCAAATCCTTTATATAAATATGCCCGCGCTCTCTGAATTCAAGTTTTCCATGGCGGTGCATTTGAGGACATGTTGAATTTGCGTGACACGTTTCCCTTTGGGAAAAAAAAAAGTGCCGGGATTGTTGCGGTAAAGCTCTGTTTTTTAAAATGTCAGGCTCAATTCATTTGAGACTGAAAATTCAAAGAGGAGCCACACTGGGAACTCGAGCCCAGTGCTCGTGATTGTTTCTTTCCACCTCTTCTTACCTCACCGCGCTCGCCGCAGCAGCAGTAATAAGAAGATGGCGGTAAACTGCTTCCCTCCCCCCCCCCCCCCCCCCCCCCCTTCCTGTAGCTTTTTGACCTCGTGTACCGAGAGGAGACGCTGCTGAACGTGATCAAGAGTGTGACCCGCAACGGCCGCTCCATCGTGCTGACCGCCGTGCTGGCTCTCATCCTGGTCTACCTGTTCTCCATCGTCGGCTACATTTTCTTCAAGGATGACTTCATCCTGGAGGTGGACCGCGTCCCCAACGCAACTACGAGTGAGTGTGGATTCCTGTCGCTTTTCCAACCAAACGTCAAAGGTGATTATTTAAAAGAAACTCTTCTTTCGCACTGTGTTTTAGAAGGTGGAGGCAGTCTGGCCAGCGTGTTTGTTCCCGCTGGAATGTGTCAGGGAGGGACTGATCAGAACTGCACCGCAAGGGCCCAGCGGGAAGGTGATCGGGACCGCGTCGGTGGGTTGCTTTGAAAACACATAAGCAGAAAGTGACATTATTTCACCATGACAACAGAAGCAAAGAGCAGTTGTTGGTTTCGTTGACATCAAGCAGTGAGGCCTTCGCAGAATTTCTCTCAAGAAATGCGATTCTTGTTGTTGTGATGTTGTTGCGCTGCTGCGCTACAGTGATCACGCCAGGAAATGGTTTCAACACTGGGAAATGGCAAAAGTTTAAAATGTCAGAAGAGGTGAAAAGGGTTATGACCGTGCTCGTGCAGTCTTTCTGCTTTCATCCCTTCATGTGACATCCCCGCCTGCCACATGAGCCTCATCAGGCGTTACACATTAACTTGCTGCACCTTTGACCCTCATGTGATATCTTGTAAAAAAAAAAAAAATCCCAAAACACAAGTCCTAAGGTCAGGTGTTGGAGGATCATTTGTTTTCCATTCACCACAATGGTGATGCTCCTCAGGGAGATATGAAACTGGCCCAGTTAATTTAATCAAAACATACAGTATTAGCGTCTCAGTCTATGAGTCATGACTGATTGGTAAAAATAACCACAGCAAGGGCATCAGATGTAGTATTCTGTCCACCATGTGACTATTACATGTCCAGAAAGTCGCTATAATCCAATCTAATTCATTAAAGCTCATTTATACTGTAAAATTCCTGCTTCCTTTCAAGTTTATTACATTCCAGCGTCGCTTTGACGGCCTGCAATACACGCTGAACTAAAACATTTAAATGAATTCAGACATGACGGTTAGCAGGAGACGCTGATGTACGCCGTGAGAAACGAGGCCAATGGCCCCACTTTAATCCAGATTACAAAGAGACCGCCCTCAAGCAGAAGATCCACAAACCAGCCCGTAACCTACTTTGAGCATTATCTGAAGTCCTTTAACTAAATATTGTACTTAACAAAAACATTCTAATCACAAAATGTTCTCCGTCCTGATGGAATCCATTAAAAATGGAAATTAGAACAGTGTCACATGAACCACTGATGGTTTTCTGTGCCTTAAGGAAGATGATTGCTTTCCTCCAGGTCACGTGACCAAATTTAGCAGTTAAACTTGAAAGTCCTGGTGGTCTTTTTATACACGATGACGTTAAATGTGGCCACAATACAATAATGGACCACATGAACCACAATACAACTCCAACGACGCTGATAAAGCAATAACATCATTTAGTCCATCTATTTCTTTCAAAAACTAAATATATCCCAGACTGAAAATGGCCAACAGAGACGCTCAACCATGGAAAGACTCTTGAGATGTCTTCAAAAGTTGAACTGTCTGTTTATTGGGGTTAAACACACACTAAAGTCATAAACATCCTGTTTTTGTTTTTTAATGCTAAGTTGAACTCTCAACTTAGCATTCCAAGCTAATAAAAAAGGTTACTGGGTTCGGTCACACAAGGATAAGGCAACATTAAGGGTTTTTATGGTTGACTTCAGAGTTCTCTCTGCAAGTTTGTAAAAATAACGCAAGGAGTGGCGCTGTGCAACCATCAGGTGGTGACGGCGACGGGGACAAGGACGAGGACGTGGAGCGGACGTGCGACTCCCTGCTGATGTGCATCGTTACCGTCCTGAGTCACGGCTTGAGGAGCGGAGGAGGAGTCGGTGATGTTCTTCGCAAGCCTTCCAAGGAGGTACGTGCTCCCCCGATAGAGCCGCAATTATCCTTGCCCACACATTTGCACAAGACTTGCAGCTGCGATGTTGGTTGTGCGAGCTGGCTGTGAGCCAGTCACACATGAACTTTTGCTTTGAACTGTGGGAGATTTCGTAACTCTGCCCCCTCCTTGTGTGGGAAATGCCGCACAAACTTCCACTGAATTTGTGATGTGATGACGCAGGATGTTAGAACACCCAGTCGGAGGAAATCAACTCAGTCTAGACTAAAAAGTCCCGCTGACTGCTGGAGTGTGTCCCAGGCAGGCTCGGGACTGTTGCTTGTCCTAGAACATTAACAGCAATGAAGCGAGACCTGAAAAAAGTGAGAAACCTTTTTTTCCCAGGCTTGGAAGACAAGGCTTCAGCACTGACGTTAGCATCAGCACTGCCACGTTAGCATCAGCACTGCCAACTCCAACATGTGCAATGAGTTCATCCAGAACTATTTCATAAATTTGCGCTATGATAGCGTTTACATTTTAGCATATTTAACATGCACAGCGTGGATATCGGGTCAATGCATGAAGCTACATTTACTGTCTGTTGGCATAAGCCTCCGCTGTAGCGTCCCCTATTTCATTGGCCTGATCAACACTTGGCGAGGTTGAAATTCGCCCTAAATACCATCTGTTTTCACATGAATACAATTATTTTGCATCAGGTTAAAAACCTAGATGTAAATCCTGTAGCTCACTGTCACGTGTCCTTTCTGCTCAGGAGCCTCTGTTTGCCGCCAGAGTGATATACGACTTGCTCTTCTTCTTCATGGTCATCATCATCGTCCTCAACCTCATCTTCGGTGTCATCATTGACACCTTCGCTGACCTGAGGAGTGAGAAACAGAAGAAAGAGGAGGTTCTGAAAACGACCTGCTTCATCTGCGGTAATGGCGCTCGTCAGATACGTCTGAGCTGGAGAGTTCAACATTTAGTTAATAACGTTAAGGTTGCTTCCAGGTATAGGATACTCTACTACTAGTCACCGTGGTAACACTGGTACACACTATTTGTTTTGCAATACACATCAATGGAAACCCTATTTGGGCAAATTGGGTAATTCCCAACCCCCCCTCCTCCACCTCCACCTCCACCCACCCTCAGTTTTGCTTGATTTGGTTTCTAGTGAGCACTTCTCTAAAGGTGCGTGCAGCCTGTTCCAAGGAATACTTACTCATCACAGCTTCCTGCCACCATCACACACGTACGCATTAGCGCGTGCTTCCATGCAACACGTTGTGTATTGAGTCGGCGTGAAAGATTAATGAACATTTCGCGGCTTCATCGGCATGTCCCTATTTGAGCAAGAGACGGAATATGTGGCGTCTCTGTGGACTCCATACACTCTGTGGATACCGTGTGTGTGAAGCCTGTACATATGTTGAGAGTGTGGCCGTCCTAAGTATGAAAGCTTATGGAACAGCATTATGTCACCCGGGCAGCTGTCAGCTCTGAGTCACTCCGGTTAAAGAAGGCCAGGCCACAGGGGGAGCTGCTGTCTCTATGGTTTCCACAGGGACCTGGAGAGAACGGCGAGATGAAGGGATTAAAATCAGAGGCTCCAGAAGCACCACTGATCTTCAGTATTTAATTGTTTAAGATGTTTCTCATGATTAATGAGCATTTTTAACATACCGTGTACCTTTTTTAGCTGCTGCTAAGCTACGTTGGTCTACTTCGTCACTTCACTCAAGAGAAACCTTTTGACCGTGTTAGTTAGTTTGCACGATTTTTACTTTTTACTTTTTCATAAATTACCTTTGTCACCAGCTGTGTTGGTTTGAGCTTGTTTGGTCAGAAAGTGATCGGTGGTTGTGCCTTTTCTTCCTTTGTCCATCTTCTTCCATCGTTTTCGAGTGACATCATCCGCAGCCACTGAATTATTTGACTCCTGATCTGAGGTCATATTAACATATATAAAATGTTTTTTAGGAGGATTTCTTGGGGGTGTGACCGTGCTTTGGGATTATCATTTCATTACTGCAGACAACCATTGGGGGTGCTGTAAAGCTGCCAGGTGCTTTGTTAAATTCCAGTTCACAGTGTAATTATTGAGGTTTTTTCGTTGAAGAGCAGCCTTTTGAATTAGACTTCTACTTCCTTTTCCCCCTCACTTTTACATCATCCCTGTCTTGTCTGATGGAGAAAACAGCCAAATCCGTCGAATCTGTTCAGATTTTTAGTTCATTGGCTCATTCCACCATCATTACTAGAGACAACATACAGAATTTTAAATGAAACCAGCCTTTTCTTGAAAGATCTACACACCTATCTAAGTATACCAGGTCTCAGGTTGAGTGTTTGATGTCTATGGCACAAAGAATGAATTTATTCAAGTCATTTTATGTGAAACTTCCTGGTTTCGCTCACATTTGGTCTTCCTCTTCTAACATAACTGTTCTGCCCACCTGCAGGTCTGGAGCGGGACAAGTTCGACAACAAGACCGTGACGTTTGAGGAGCACATCAAGGAGGAACACAACATGTGGCACTACCTGTTCTTTATCGTGCTCGTGAAAGTTAAAGACTCCACTGAGTACACAGGCCCCGAGAGCTACGTGGCTGAGATGATAAAGGTAAACAGGGAGCGAAGACACACCCGTCCACCTTCTCTTGCAGGCCTGATTCTTCTTCTTGATGCGAACCATAAACCAAAAAAAAAGGGAAATACTTGTGAAAGATTCGAAAAATTGAGATATGGAAAGCAAAGCAGGCAGTAAAAAATAGAAATGGACATGTTGCATAGGGAAAACCTAAAGCTTTCCGTACTCAGGCTGAATGATTAAAAACAGGCCGGCAAGCTGTGACAACTTACTCAAAACACAAATTCAAGGATGCGTTAATCCGGTTTTATTTCTAAATCGGTCCTGTGAATATGCACCAACATGCCGCCCGCACCTTAACACAATATGGGTTCCTCTAGCCTGAAGATGCTCACATGTGATGACACAGAGCACATAAACAGGACGTTAGTGGCACTAGATTGTAACCAAATGACAAACTGCCATTGGTGCGAGGAGGGATCAGCCGGTTCACTGACTGTAGATCAGCATTTCCGCTTATCTCGCAGACTACCCGCACCCTCTTCAAATGACTCTTGCTTTAATAGCTGTTAATGCAAATGCACCACCACGCTCACATGCTCGACCGACCATCAGGAGCACAACCTGGACTGGTTCCCACGGATGCGTGCCATGTCTCTGGTGAGCAGCGACGCCGAGGGGGAGCAGAATGAAATCAGGAACCTGCAGGAGAAGCTGGAGTCGACCATGAGGCTGGTGGCCAACCTGTCTGGACAGCTGAGTGAGCTCAAGGATCAGGTGCCTACTCAGTCTCTTTTATTTTTGGTCTCAATCGCAAAAAGTGCCAGATAAATAGAGGCTAAACGGCTGAAAATTACTAATGTGGCTTTTCTTTGTGGTTTGATGTCCTCATCCAGTTTAGCTTGTCTGTTGCTACAGTCGGGGTCATGTGACCGACTGTGTCAGTGATTCACTTTTCTCTGTGCAGATGACAGAGCAGAGGAAACACAAGCAACGGATCGGTCTCCTTGGACACCCCCCCCACATGAACATCAATCCACAGCAACCAGCCTGAAGGGCCTCTGCAGTAGGGAGGGGTGGGGGGAGGGGGGGGTGTCACAATAGTGCCTGCACACTCCCGACTGCCAAAAGTGTGTCAATATTCAGCATATAAACAGGTCAGACTGTACACTTCACCAGACCCCTGGCGCGTCTGCGTGGAGCGGAGGTGACCCACTCTGTGGCGCGGGCGTCCGCGTCCGCGTCCGCGTGTGGGTGGAGTGTGAACCAAGTGCCTCGGGACCTGAGGAGCCAGTCCTGTGGGTTCAGGCGATGATAACACAGCCTTAACACCCAGAATGCCTTCTGCAACCTGCCACACTTAACGCGAGCCAAACGTCGGCCTGCGTCCCTGGGGGAAGGGGGGGGGTTCACTCCTCAGTGTTGCACCAGCAACAGCAAGAATAGTTAATGACAGTGTGGGGGAAAAAAAAAAAGAATTATTTTTTGGCACAGTCTCTGATTTATATGTAACAAAATATATATTTCTGTTTAAAACCCAAAATTCTGAAGAGGTTATCACATTTTTTTTTTCACCCAATCACTTCCCACTGGAGAAAACCCCCCAGTTCACCTGAAAAGGTAATGAATTACGAACCGAGAGGACCTGTTGGCGAGTTAATCATGTGACCGCTTCGCTCTGGAGCTTCACCCACGTTTTCACTTGACACTAGCGGCAGCGCGGCTCGGACACCTGAGGGGCGTCGAGTGTTCGATTAAACGTCCTCCACACTGAATTACTTCACCGTGATTTTCATCAAGCACTGATATTTTCGTGAGCACGCTTTTTTTTTTTGGTTTGTTTTTTCCCCACTTGTGATTCACAAGAGATTGACTTGCTCTCTAGGTGCACGTGCAGGAGGACATATAAGGACTAGAAGAACTTGGGAGTGCTGCTTGACCAAAACTGAACATTTCTATAAGATGGTTTGTGTCTGAACCCTACATTCCAGATTTTGGAGCTTATTTAAATAAAAATCTAAATTAGCAGTCTGTGTCAGGGGTGTTTTCTCTAAGCTATTGCTCGTGTGTTGACCACTTCAGGGGCATATTTCTCTGAAGCACTGCAGCCAAGGTAATAAATAGGCACGCAGAGAAGGGAATTTGGGAATTTCCTGAACTGTGAACTTTTAATCCCCTCCAAATGAGGAAGTGCACTTATCTCATGACCACTCTGCACATGTTTCAGTTCATAATTGGGAATTTTATCACTGAATCAATAAACTGCTTTTACTGGCTGAGAAAACTGGAGGAATATTGTCCCATAATCTCCAAGAACAGTGAGATTTTAATAAAAAAGAGTGCTAATGTCTTTATTGACGAGGTCAAATAAACTGTTTTAGCTGCTGGGATCATCGGCTTTTCCATCATAATTAAATTACAGTTACAAACTGCAGTCATTTTATAATTACAGAGCCCCCTAACTCATGCATTCTATCTTAAATTCATTATCCTCCGGGTATTTTTGAAGACTTAAACTAGCCTTCAGGGTATTCCCAGGCTGCAGTCAGACCCTCCCTTGCTGCTGCGTGACTACTGGCTGCTTATGATGCAGAGAATGTTAAAAATCGAATACCCATTAGTAACGCTGGAGTTTGATCTCTTACAAAAACATCAACGGGCCAGGCCAAATGAACATTTATTTTAAAAAAAATCTGAATAGGGGGGAAACAATTACACTCACATTCTTTGTTTGAGGAGGAGATATTAAACCAGATGAGCGCAAAATGCAGGCGCATCTCTGCTCCTCTATGATTGAGCACACTTCCTGTTTACAGTTGGCGGCTCAGCGCTGTTGGGTTATTTCCTTTAATAACTGGTAATTAGACCGTAATGACCCTGTAATGCCGCATTACACGTGGCAATGTCCCCGTCCGTTTAGCTCCTTAAGCTCAATCAGACCTCATCATTGATTTCCATCTATTTTTGTGGCGTGCTCGGGTTTTGAAAGTGTTCCATCTCGTGTTTCCACCGCAGGATGGGGAGACCTGCTGTTTCTGTAAAGTCGATTGATGGAGCGAAATCGAATGAATAAAGACAAAAATGATTGTCGCCCGCGGATGATTCAGGTAGGAGCAGGATGCGCCCTGCGTGCTCAGCCAGCAGGCTCCCGGAGCCATGAGGACATCAACGTGACAGTCTGCGCGGCCCCACGACAACAAACATTACTCCACACACTCGTCCACGCACTGGTACACGTGGTTCTCCCGCCCAGAATCCGGTCGTCGATACCGGCCGTTACCTGTTGCGTCAGACGCACGTTATCTGCGGGCTTGGTATTGTCGGGGCGCTTTAAAATATTAAACAGGTTGCAGCACGAGGGAATACAAGTAATCAATTATTAGAAATCGTTTAGTTCCTGGAAGCATTAAAAGTAATTAACTGAAAAATATACGCTAAAGTCGTGCGTAAAACTGTCCATGCACATAACGGCTGCTGCTGCGGCTGGTTTCATGTGTTTCTTTTATTACTCTGCTGGTGGGTGCAGGTGCTGGGTAACGTGCCCAGCCCACCCGCCACCCGTGCCCTGCTGCGCTCCCGCGCTGTCTCCCTCCTCGGCACGTTCCCGCGGCCGTGGCGAGCGCAGCCTTGTTTCCATACACTTCAGCATGGTGGTACACGGGATCCGGCTCGCCGCGCCCCTTTCTCTGACGCCAGCCGCCGTCCGCCCATGAGGGCGCTGATCGGCGGGGAGGAGGCGGTCCCTCCGCCGGGGATACAGCGCCGTTTAACACGTGAGCCTCATGTGACAGAGGTAGGTCAGCGCTGCGCGGAGTCAGAGGGTTTATTTAACTCGTCGCTCTGTTCTCCCCCACTTTCCTAACGCGCCACCGAAAGGGTTTGTCGTCCTTCTGCGGCGGGACCACGGCGTGGAAGTCGCGGGGACTTCACGAGAGCCCAAAATAACCTTGAGGAGAAGCGGGACGAGAGTCAAAATTTGGAATTTCATCCAAAAATCGAGGGTTTTCTTTTGTTGAGCGAATTTTGAGCGCGTTATACTGATTGCGGGGTTTGGTACCTGCGAGGCTCCAGTAAATGCGCATTTCTTTGCGAGCGCACCGACAAAAGGCACCTTGACTTTGATCGCGTCGTTGGGCTACAGAGAATGGAGAGAATTCCGAGCGCGCAACCGCCTCCTCTGTCCAAACACCAGGCGGATCTGTCAGACGTCCAGGGGTAAGTTACGCTACAAGAGGGAAAATAAAAGAAAAAAAAGCTTAAACTGCACCGAGAAAGTTTATTGTATATATTTTTTTATTCATAATTTCAAGTGTCTCACTTTGCACTTTTTTTTTTACAGAATGGATTTCCCGATGTATGTTTATAAACCCAGGCGAGGGTTGAAGCGAGGAGAAGAGAACAAGGTCGGTTGTTATTTTGATTCTCGGTTTTTCCTTCCTAACCCGATGTAAAGGACTTATCGTCTGCAACCGCTCTTGCTTGACCTAGTTTTCTGTGATATAACTCCTAGAGTCCTCCCTGTTGACGTGACTGCCTGTCTGGCCATACAAAAAAAAAAAAACCCCACAGCGAGTCGGCTGAATTAATCTAACAGTGGTGCTTATTCTCACAGGAGACCTACAAGCTGCCTCACAGGCTTATCGAGAAGAAAAGGCGTGACCGGATAAACGAGTGCATAGCTCAGCTGAAAGACTTACTGCCGGAGCACCTGAAACTCACGGTAAGTTCACACAGGGAGGGATAATGGGATTGACTGTGATCGCCGTCACACGCCCCCAAGTGGTTATCGGGCGGTATTACACCAGTGTGCTGGGTGCGTCAGCAGTCTGCGAGTGGAGGCTGTCTCCTATAAAGAAAACCTTTAAACCATTAAAGCTGAAAAGGATTGGGCTGGTTTAGGCCGCATTTGTCGCATAGGTGTGTCGGAGTGGTGAATGCTGAGATGGTGAGACAGCCCCAGGATGTGCATTTGGCGCCGGGGCTCGGTGTGTGTTATATAAGATGTGCTGAGTGTGTATGTGTGTGCGTTTCCTGCAGACTCTGGGACATCTGGAGAAGGCCGTGGTCTTAGAGCTGACTCTGAAACACGTGAAAGCCCTCACCTCCCTCCTGGAACAGCAGCAGCAGAAAATTCTGGCCCTGCAGAATGGCGTGCAAATCGGTGAGCCGCAGGTCGCACGTGCATGCAGAACATGACGGCTTTGCCAGAATGCACAACTTGCAGGGAAATCATAGAGCGGATGCACCAAATGTTCAACGTTGGAATTTCTGACTGTGCCTTCCCATTGTGTTTACAGAGCAGCCTCCTGTCAACCAGGAAAAGTCCGAGATGTTCCGCTCTGGCTTCCACATGTGCGCCAAGGAGATCCATCAGTATCTAGTCAACCACGAGGCTGACGGGGACTTCACACCGTCCCATGTGATTAACCACATTCAGAAAGTAGCTGCAGAGGTGCTGCAAAGTCCAGTCCGACCCTGCACCCCTGTCAGCCCCCGGGCTGAGGAGGCCCCCGCCTACCGCCAGCATGGGCCCCATAAGGAGATGCCTGCCAACACGCCTGCCAAACCTGGCGAAGGCTACGGAAGGAACTGTGTGCCTGTCATCCAGCGGGCGTATGCTCCGACGAGCAGCGAACAGAGCGGAAGTGATACGGATACAGACAGCGGTTACGGGGGAGAGCTGGAGAAGACGGAGTCCGGGGCCCCGCAGGGTCGCCCAGTCTACTATGGTCAGGAGAGCCAGCCAAAGCGATCCCTGAGTGAGAGACAGAGCTCTGCAATCAAACAGGAGGATGAGGAGCCGCGCCACAAGCGACCTCGGGCTGAATCCTTGGAGGATGAGCTGCTCTCCAGTGGAGAGTCATTATCGCCCCCTAGGGGTTATGGCAGTTACAGCGTGTCCCCCAACCACCCACCTCCATCACATCCCCTCTGCATGCCTTTCTACCTCATTCCACCTTCTGCTGCAGCCTACCTGCCAATGCTAGAGAAGAGCTGGTACCCCGGCACCGTGCCCATACTCTACCCTGGCATGGGAGGCTCCTCCTCCGCCATGCCAAAAGAAAGACCATCTCCACCTCAGCTAATGTTGTCTCCCAGAGGAGGCTCTCCAGCCCCAGCCATGTCTCAGACACCTATGGATTCCCCAACCCTCCTTCAGGCTTTGAAGCAGGTGCCGCCTCTTAACCTGGAAACCAAAGACTGAAAGACGAGAGCCGGGCCAAAGAGGCATCTCTCAACAAGTCCAAAGGGGCAGGGACAGCTTTCGGAATGGGAAGAGAATGACGACTGAGCCTTTCCATGATCCATCCTCATTCCCGTCCTCTGTCCCCCAACAGGGAAATCAAAGAGCGAACGAGAAAATCTCGCAGAAAGATGCAAAGTTCTGGTTGAATGTTTGATGCTCAGTGATATTATTCTGTGCACATGTATCATAAAAAAATAAGAGACCTCCAATGCACACGCCCCAACGCACCCGGATGAATGTAAAGAAAGCCGTGTTCTTTTGATGCTGCTGTTAAAGTAAAAACACCGACGACACTGACACGCCCCTCCTGTAGCTGGTTGTAACGAGAGACACGCCGTCTTTGTGCTCGCGAAAGTGTTGCCTCAAATGTTTCACCTAGATTTTGCCACCTGTCTCATGTGCGTCACTGAAAAATGTCCCCTCGACGCAGACCCTGATGACTGGCGCTAGAAAACAAAGGTTCCCGGGCTCACGAGCGGGACACCACATGACCACAATGATTGAAGTAGACTTGCTTTTGTGTGTCAGACGGATTCCCTGTAATTATTGTCCATAAACTTGTCGTACACTTCTATTTTTGATACCTGCTCGTGCGCTCTGGAGAGGCGGAGGGCGGCCCAGAGCGCCGTCGATTGTTTGTCTCCTCAGAAACTGTGTACATACTGTAGCACTGTGCTGGACCTGGTCTGCATACTCGACATCTGTTTCTGCTCAAGTCAAACCTGGTGTTTGTTCTTGCTGTTGCCTTCTACTTGTGAAAAGCTGATAAATCTCAGATGTTTATTCTCTGTATACGTATAAATACTGGAGTCAAAGAAGCGAGGCGGAGAGAAGTGAATGTAAACGTTTTACCAGAAGACTAGTTTTCTATAGAAAGAGGTACTTAAGATTTTATATTTTGGGACCTACATGAAAGATGTTTGATGTACATATTTTGTCTATAAATGTTGATATATAAGTGTAATAAAGTATTTTTCCCGTGGAAAGTAGCTCTGTGTGCGTCTCTGTTCCTGCCCGTGCAACACAAGAGGACCGGAATATGGATCTTCCATGCAAAGAGGGGACATTTTCACAAGTTCTCACCTCTTGAAATGGTCGTATGAGGGTGAGACTTGATCTTTAAGGTTTAACTCAGAATTTGGTTTAGGTTAATCATTCAGGTGTGAGGTTTTGGGTCGGCGTGAGGACCTGGAGACTACAGTAATGAGTCCTCAAGTCCAAATGGGGTGTGGGGAAACATCTAGCAATTAAAAAGACAAAAAGGTGTTACAGATTTACTTCTGTGCAACAGCGTAACAGTCATGTCACCGAGAACACTTATGTAATGACAGGTCTACAGCCTGGTCCTGCTGGTTGACCGTCTGTGCCTGCAAATACGAGCCTAAACACACGTGTAAACAGGCCCGGGTAATCTCCTCAGGCAGTAACCAGGATCCATCTGTATCTTGTCATCAGCCTTGATGAGTAGGCAATGTTTGTTATGGCCCTGATTTGATCTGCAGCATTTTTACCCAAAGAAGCAACATTTTTGTCTTTATCCTGCCTGTACAGGCAATCCTTTGAGTCTCAATTCCCAGAAAGCACAACCTCCAATCACAGTCAAGTACGTGCTGGGCTTCTCCCCAAGGTTGCAGATATCGACATGTTTGCGTCGCTGATTGATTCCGAATCGGTCTGAAACCCGTGTCGCACATCACCAAAATGTCGTAAGATCTAAACTGTTTATCTGGAAGTGAATTTTCTGTTATCTGGTTAGGGAAACAGACTGATGTTGCTCTAATGCTACAGGTTTCCAATTGGATTTGACGTTGGAAGTGTAGACTGCACATCATTTCAGAGAATAACCTAATTACAGTGATTACCCATCAATGTAATTATGTCCTTAGGAGCTAATGACCTCTTTGGAGCATCAATCCCTCCAGTTTTGGCTCGTTCACTCAGGATATTCTGTGTGAAATTGTTCAAAGACAAAAATGCCATGAAAACCTGCAGTTGTAGTGAGGGCTCACTTTCTTGAAAATGGTGGATGATAAATAAAGTAAATAATAAAGTTATTAAGTCAAGATTCAAACTGCACCAGTGTGGGATTCCCTGAAATGGTTTGGTTTCAGTATTTATCGAGATCATCCGGGCTCTTCTGCCACCTGCTGGTCATTTATAGTACACCAGCTCCTCGGTACCAGCACTTTAACTTGATCACTTCACTACTTATTATGCATTATACGTTAAATCGGTGCATAAAATCATCTTAAATCATTCTTTAAAAAAAACAAACAAACAAGGAAAATCAAGCAAATCAATTCATCAGTTAATTCCTGTTCCGTGTTGTGCAAAAGTACAAAATGAACCCTCTTTAGCGTATCTTCTTGCCAATGTGTCGCCAGGACCTCGATGTTCCAGTGGCTTCAGAAATGAGAACACTTCTGACTTATAAGAACGATCCGTTCCGGTCACATAAGATGGTATGGTAAGACCTCCAAGGAGGGGAGGGGAAGCCTGAGGCGAGGATGCAGCGGTGCAGACATCCTGTTGTGGTGTTGAATAGGAGTCGGGAGTGGGATGGATCCAGAGATGTGTGACCTTTGTCCCAATGGGCGTTGACTCGGTAACGTGCTGTGATGAGGGCTCAGAGAAAAGGAAAGATTCAAAGGAATCAGAGCTGTTTTACTGTCGTGGAGACCCAAACACTGTGAAATTCTTTTCGATTCCCCTGATGACTGTCCGTAGACGGTGCAGCGAAGGGACCTGCCAGCGCAGGAAGCCTTGTGATCTCCTCCCCTTTGCTCCGGTCCTTTCTCAGGGGATGTGGATGCCATCTGTCTCTTTTTGTTTCCTCTCTTTTTCTTGCTCTTTCTCTTTTTGCCTGACTGACACGAATCAGAAACTTTGTAAGACTCCAGACTGGATGATCTGTGTTCTTTCTGAAGCTGTTGTGCTGTCAGGTCTGAATGGGGCAGGTTGGTGAGAGCAGTCTGTCTACACGCTCTCGGTGGCCTTAAGGGGGCTCCTTCCACTGCCAGGTTCACTCCCAGAGAATAAGGGACTTCAACGGGAACCTGGGAAGACAGTAAACTTGAACATACCATCCAAAAGCTTCAGCAATTCAATAAACGTTCAACTTAATATTGAATATAATGCCTTAAAATAAGTGGAAGGATCCTATCTGTATATTAAAAACCCTCCCAAACGACCCAAGTTTGGAGATCTGTTGAGCGACATCCTTAACCTTTTATCTCTGGTATCTCCAAGAAGACTGAGGACAAGTCTGCAGCCCCATTGACCCCCTACCTGTTTACAGATTAACTGGAAGCCTCCTGTGTGCGCGTTGGCATCAGTCCGCCGGTCCAGCACAACCTTGAGTGTGTCGATCTGCACTGCGGGGCAGAGGTGAGCCGTCACAGCCGTGGACTGTGCCATAGTGGGGCATACATTTATCTCTAGAAGCCAAGGCCTCAGATCTCTGCCCAGCATGAAGTCGGCCCCATAGAGCTCAAAGCTGCCCTTGCGGGGTTCCACCTGCTCCTGGGCCGTCTGCAGGGCTCGGATTATCGCCTTCTGCATGCCCGGCACCGTCACCGAGTCCCACTCTGCGCTGCGGCCCTGCTGATGCAGAAAAGCCCGAAACTGAGAGCAGGACCACATATTGTCCTCTGGCACCAATGGGTGGCGATCACGGGCCGGCTCAAAGTGCTTCTGGATGGAGTTGTTGCACAGATGGACGGAGCTGAGGATCACAGCCAAGAGTGTGATGAAGCTGAGAGCTGTCACTTTGGTGATTTCCGTGACTCCCTTTCTCACCTGTCCAGAATCTTTGTGGAGAACGGCTGAGTGGAGAACCTCAGGTAGCACTCCTTGTAGAACCACACGGTCAAAGGGTTCCAGTCTGTCACGAGGAACCACTGACGCAGGTCGAACTTGGTGCCGTGGATCAGCAAAGGTCGCTCCAGGTATTTCTGGACCACCCACTTTCTCTCCTTGTTCAGAGATTTGTCGTTATCCACCACAGCCAAAATCTCATCCAAACGATCTTTGCACATGATGCCTGGAGGTCAGATAAAAGAAGAAAACCAAGGTCAGCCCCAACCCTAGCAATAACTCTGATACTAGCTGCTGAGGAATGAATGTAGAAAGAGCCTGACCCCGTCCTCTCGACATGGCGCCTGGTTTGATGATCCAGATGTTGTTGAGTCCGTCTGTGCCCAGCTGGGGACAGACCTCCCACAGCTTCCGTAACATGGCCTGGCAGCGCTCCACAAACACACCGCCGCCCCTGATGGACACACCATCACTGCACACAAAACACACCGGCCACAGATTGAACTTCACCAACGGGTTCTCATCTCAGCTGTGTAGAGGAACCTACACTTACTGCACAACCTTGTAGTAGTCCTGGAGAAAGGCCCCCCAGTTGACATCGCGGGGCGTCTCTATGGTAATGTCAATGTCGCAGTGTTCTAAAACACTGAGATACTGTTGACACACGCGCAGAGCTGCGTCGATGACTCCCGCGCTGATAAATTGATGCTTGTGTTCGCAAAGATCTGTACAGAAAAGAAGAGGTGACTCAGAGAGGACTGAATTTTTTTAAGCATAGTTCCTGGTACCTTCAGAGAGGCGTAGTTCCTCCTCCTTTGCGCCGGCTCTGCTGTAGCTGCTCAGCTCGACCACGTGCTGCAGCAGGCTGGTGCATGCTGTCCTCCTGAAGTCCTCTGCGGACACAGCAGAGAGCAAATACACATGCTTAAGACAATCACAAAGCAATGTGGTTACATACAAAAATGTTCCTCTTTCAACTTCAACCAACTCTAAGCAGCATTCGGCTCTGATCCGGATCCATTTCTCATTTTCCCGTGACTCACGATCACATTTTTCGACCAAATAGTGTGGAAAAACTGACCAATGAATGCTTGTTTTTCATCAGCAGCACCGAGCCTGTAGCACCGGGGGAAGAAAGTGTCGGGATCTGCTGCATCAAACCAGCGAAGGTTGCGCAGATTCAAGCACAACCCCACCTAGAAAGAGAAAAAGGAAAGGAATAGAGAGCAGTGGGCAAACTGAAACTTTTTTGCTGGTCCAAGTTCTCAGACATGACACCTTGGTGGCAAACGCCGCAGCATTTGCATAGTGATTGATGATCTGATCGTGCTGCAGGAGGCGGCAGTCTATTTCATCCCGACGTGACGTCCAGAAGAAGTGCGTCGTTTCCTTGCGCGCCATCCGAGACTGTGAGCAGAAGTCTTTTTAGTTAAGGACACGTGGCGATGGTGTAAGGTGAGGTTAACTCACTGAGGGTTGAGTTTACCATGAGGGCCTGCATGTCATCAATTTTCTCCACTTTCACAGCTCCGTCGTCCCTTTCTGTGACGGGAAAAGTACTTTAAGTGCTGCAAACTGACAAATATGATCTGACATAATCCCATTGAAGAGTCCCGGTTAAAGACGTCCTGATTTTTTATTATAATTAGAATTTCTCTAGTTCAGCGAAGGTTCTGTAGACTATCTCACCAGCGCGGAGCCCTTCATCATCACCGCAGTCCATCTCATTGCCATGGCAACGATGGGCTTTCTGTGCAGTGGATGACAAAGGCCGTTCCACCCAACCCCTGGCCCTCAACTCTTGGCATATCACAGGATAGGGTCCGACCACCGTGAACACCTTCTTCAGCTAAAACAGAGAGATACTGGGAGTCAGAGCAGTTTGCAGACGCAGGGCGCCCTATGGTCGTCACCTTTACGGCTTTCTCCACCAGAGCTTTAGCCATTCTCATCCTCTCTGCGTTGATTGGCGGTAGGCGTGGCATGCTGCTGCGAGACCTCCCCTTCACCACTAAAAAAAAAGAAAGAAAAACACACGATAACGTGTCCAAACAAGGTGGAAAACGCAGTTATTGTAGAATAAAACGGTGCAACAATTGCCTGCATAAGCATTTACGCGCACTGTGTCGGTAGCTGCTCACGATGGATTTAAAGTGGGTCAAGCCATGCGTAAATCTGCCCAGCGTTTCGCGCCCACATTCTCGTGCGCAAAATGACGCGCACCTGCACGCAAAAGTAGCATTGTTCTGGAGATTATATAGGTAATTCTATTGAAATATCGTGCAGAAGCCAGGAATTGCGACCGGCTGCGTGAACGGCACGTCTGACAGCGAATCCGGTGTCCGTAAAAAGTGTTCCGCAACGCATCCGAAACAGAACCGAGAGAGATTTGGTGTTGGGACGCAACCCTTGACCTCGTATACATACCTGGAACCTCCTCGTCGGTGATCGGACCTTCGCTCACAGGCTGCATGATTCTGCACAGTGTTTATCGTTGCCGTAGCAGCCGCAGCGCACGGAAACGAGACGCCGCCGCGCAGGTCCCACGCGCGACGGACCACCGCTTACGGCGCGCGCGTCTCAAGCGAGGTGGTAGGAACAACACCAGCTTTGTCACTCACAGAAACGTGGGTGACTCTGCAAAAACTTGCATTTGACTGCACCTAAAACATTCACTCAAACTTTCCTACACGCGTAGTAAGAAAAAGAAACTGCCCCACTGTCTTTCTGCTTCAGTCCTTACCCCTAGGTAGGGTGTCATTGCTTCAGTTGACCGCACGATGGCGCTTAATGCGTCGTATTGCAAGTTCAGCAGAGCAGCTGATGTGGCGATATGGTGATCCCTTATCTTGACACACCGAGTTCACAGGTAGCAACTAAGATCCAGCTCACAATACGTGCTTCTTTTTTGTTCTGTTTTATAAACGTGCTTGTTTAGACTCGGGGACGCGGATACATTTTGGATCGGACTGCAAAGTGACTTTAATACAAGGCCCGAAACAAAGAGGCGGAACATTTTTAACTTTCGTGACATTTCTGCTCTTCTCGGGGCCTTTCAGCTGCATGCTGGAAGAAAGTGACGTTGTTGTAGGAGTCTTGTGTCGGGTTCACTATAGCAGCACTGCGTCGCTGCGCGTTGTGCGCCTCAGTGCTCTGATTGGCTGAGTCTGCAGCGATGCTCTCCGCATCCTGCTCCAGCAGCCAGGACAGGAGGGAGGGGAGCTGAGAGCGCGGCCGGAAAATCATTACAACAAGCGGGTCAGATATTGTCATTCAACTGAAAATTTGCTCATTTGGAGGAGGGTTTAACCCCCCCCTCCTCCTTCCACCCCATCATGTCCGTGCTGGCGGAAACGGCCGCTGTTTTCAGCTCCTGACTGCATCCGCGTCTAGACAGCGCGCAGAAGCTGGCCAGCCCCCGGACAAAGTCTCACCTTTCAGCGTCTAAAGTGAGCCACAGCCATGCCCGTCAACGACCCGGAGAGCATCCTGAGCTACCAGGTAAAGTGCATTCAAATGTCCGAGGCTGTGCCTGTCACTTTCAACCTGTGCGCGCTGCAACGACCATCCAATTTGTCTTTAACTGCATTATCTGCGGCTGTGATTGTGTAATATCAGCGTAACTGTTTGACAACAAAACATCCGCACATGTCCACGCTTCCAGTCCTTGTGTACACGCCGCAGTATCTTCCAATCACCATCCTTTCGGGTTTTCGTAACAGAAAGTTCTCTCGGCGTTGTTGTGGTGCAGAATTGTGGAGGCTGCCGCCGATACTGTTATTATGACGTGCCAGCACGTGCAGAGAAAGCATCATATCACAGAGGCGCCCGGAAGTGTTGCTTATTTTGACCTCTTTTTCGCGCAGTAACACGCGACACTTTCGAGTGGCTGCGGGGGGGAATCATCGATCATAGGTCGATGCATATCTAGACCACGCTGGGGCAAAAGCCAACGATCTGATGCCCCATGTGTGGTAGAAAGAAGAGAACGGCGTGTGATTTTCTCACCTACCCTCAAATGACCTTGACGCCATCCTTACACTGTGCACCGGTGTCTGTCCCCATGAGACGTATGAACGGCGGCTGGTGCGTGTGAGCTGCGAAAGGGGTGAATTTCACCAGGCTCCTGAGAGACTTCTGTCTCAGATCTGATAGATCGAGTGATGATGGTAGCAAAAGAGGATCTAGACACAAGCGCACTGATGTTTACCAACTCATGTTGTTGATGTTGCGGAACACTAAAAGGATTAAAATGACTTCTGGCCCCGCTCAAGTGTTTATCAGAGAATTTCTAATCAGCAGAGTGAGAACAGCAGATGTTTTCTATGTGAATGGAAAAGGACTGATGTGCACAAGTCAGGAGACAGAAGAAGTCCCCCCTTATAGAATGAGCTCCTCTTTAGAGAGATTATTGCAAAGACCCCGACACGTGAGAGTTTGTGTTTCTTTACTTGGCTGCGCGGTTCCAGACTGAAAGGCATCATTTTTATTTTTGGTGTAACAGATAATTGTGTTTAATCCCATTTTTCCTAATATCCACACATCTGCACGGTGCTAACCGCCTTCATTTTATGTTGTTAGGCTATCATGGTGTTCATTTTAATGTGTCATTGCATTTAAAAACATTTGCATTTGCATTGCATTTAAAAACATTTTACAACGCAAAATTTTTAATTAGCTGTGCCTACAAATATTGAGTAAGAACACACACGCACACACACAAAGTTATCAGTCAGTGCAGCTGTGGCTGGTGATATGTGTGTGGGTTGGGACACATGCTGGAGGCACTGGGCTCCATTATAACTGGATCATTATGAGGGAAGGAGAGAGAGTGAGTGAGAGAGAGCGAGCGAGGGAGAACCTAAAGGTCTTTGTCCTAGAAAGGACGGCCGTCCATCAGATCATCCATTAGTTGTGATCCATTTGATGCTCACATACAGAGACAGTAGAAACAGGATGTTTTTATTCTGCTGCAGTTGATTCAATAACAGCATTGTGGGTGAAACTGTTTCAGAGGGAAACAAAGCATGTATGTGAGATCGGATTGCACAGCTTAATATCCTTAGAGTGTTCGGGATGCTGGGTCTCATGGATCTGTGCTCTATATAACACTGCATGAGTCACAGTCACATCATAGTCACAGTTCACTAAGAGCGCCTTCTTAATGGCAACTTCATGCAGGCATGTGTTTTTACAGCAGGTTAATGGTTCCCTGTCATTCACACCTCACCTGCCGCTAATTAAAAGCTCACATGGCACACAAGCGCACGTGATTCTCCCCTGACTTGGCAAATAAGTGAATAAATAAATGTCTAGTTTCCCTCAGTCCTGGCAACAGTCCATTTTCCTCCACTTTTTTCCTGCCGCTTTGTACCAATCATCAGCGCTTGAGGCACCGGAGGGTTTGTAAAAGAAAAATCAGTTTCCATGCAGATTACTGCCACTATGCCACAGCTAGGATCAAAATGGCTGCCCGTCCTTGAATTTCCGTCCTTTGATTAGCATGTCGGATTACAGCCGGCCTAACACGCATTGAAGCTGCACCTGTGGATGAAGAAAAGCGAGTGAAATGTGAGCACACGGACTGTTGTGCACGCTGCGATGTCCTAGTAGATGACTTGAAGCTTTTTTTTCTCCAAACTTTATTGACAAATTGACAATGCACAAAGTAAGAAAGTCATAAATTCTATAGACAAAGAAGAGCAAATGATTATTCAAAACACAGAACGGCATTTTGTGCATCAATGATAGCTGAGAGAACCAAACAGAGTAGAAACAGAAAAGACAAACTCAGTAAAGACAATGAAATGAAACAACAAGATTATATGAACACCGTATTTTTTTTATTTTGACTGCATTTTTGTTTAGTGAAGATCGTAGAAATAACTCTTTCATAGATTCTATCAATTTGGGTCTTTGTGAATTTACATGTGTGTATATGGAATTTGGCAAGTCGGCTTAATCAAGAAAGTGGCACCATTTCTCAAGTCTTAATAACAAAAGATGTTTCTATAATGAAAAAAAACAAAATAAAATCTAAAATATGGTATCAATTGTGAAATTACTAAGGCCTTTCCACAGTTTTTATATATGTTTTCATCATTTTATGCTAATATGTGAACTGAAGGCTTTGCAACCATCATCTAGTCTTCTGCATGCCAGTTAACCTTTTCCAGTAAAGATCATAAAGTGAGACATGGTTCATTTGTGTATTAATTGGGTCTTCTTCACACCTGACAGACACAAACTTTCCTTTTCAGTCTCAGTCTCACAAAAGTGCATCATTCATTCAGCAGCTTAGCGGGAAAGGCTCCCACAGTGGCCTCTTTCTGAACATTTCTCCCCAGAAAACTAACTATTTTTCCTCCCGACTGCTGTATTTATCCTTCAGCCCTTAAACGCCGTGTCTTTCTGAACTGGCGCTGCCCTCATGAGCAGGGGCGTGACTGCGACAACTGGCCTGTCACTTCCAGACTGGGTTTGGTGTCTGAGAGCCAGAGTGAAACAACCTCATCCACCGTTAGCAAAACTGTCAAATTATAGAATTAACGGTTAGGAATATTCATTATTTCTACACTTGAAGATTGCCAGAGTTCAAGTCCCCCCTCAGTTCTGGTTCCAGTGCGATTGATTTTCCAGTGTTTGTCAGTGTACGATGCTGGAGAACAATCATTCAGGTCAAACCTACTGACCTGAAACTGTGATTTTATGTCCGACGCTTAAGCTCCTACATGATTCTACTGGAGCGCCCTCTGCTGTCTAGGAGGTGGCTCTGCAGACCCATCATGGATTGCCATTCAACAAAATGGTCCATGTGCATGTCTAAAACACTTGGTGGGACCCATCGACTGTGTTTCTTATGGGACACATTACAAAGCTTTTGTTAAATAAAGTTCCTTTGAAGCATTCTGGTGAATAAACTGCCCCCAAAAATGACATAACTTCATCTTTCAAGATCATTATACCCAATGGAAACAGTGACCTTAAGTCTTAGTCAGGAATGGGCGTTTTCTTCAAGTTTGAAGAAACTTATATCCACAAATTGTTTCTGAAAGATTGTAGGCCCCTGATGTTTAACCTATCAATCAAAGAAAATTAGAGAAATGCATCATCCTTAAATGAATGAATGAATTTAGAGCCATTGAGACTGAAAAAGAAAGTTTATGTCTGTCAGGTATGAAGAAGACCCAACTGATACACAAATGAACCAGGTATCACTTTTTGGTCTTTACTGGGGCAAGGATAACTGGCATGCAGAAGACTAGATAATGGGGGCAGAGAACTGGACCCAGATAATGGAGGCGTGGGACCTGTGAGCAGGTAACAGTCCAAAAGTTTTCAAGTTTTTGAGGCACACATGAAACGGAGCAAACTCACCACTGAACAGTGGTTCAGGTGGGAGCTGCGTGAGAACCCAGACTGACGGAGTCGGAGTTGAGCAGGCAGAGACATAGTGGCACGGAACCGGCAGCAGGCAGGAATCAGGAAACGGTAGGTGATGCTCATGGTCAGGGACAGAATGCTGCCGGCTTTATCGGGTGATACCGGTGAAGCAGTCCAGAGACAAGTGCTGCAGAGTCGGCATGAAAGAGGCGACTGTGATTGGAGCCGCATATAGCGCGGCTTAAACGGTGATGTGAGCGGGTGGGAGCAGCTTCACGGATGGGGGGGTGCTACAGGAGAGGCTGAGGAGAAGTGGAAATTTCCACTGAAGGTGAGCGTTGAGACAGGACAGGGACAGAGCAGGACATGGAGAGAGAAGGACAGGAAGAGAAGATGTCAGGGACAGAGCAGGACATGGAGAGAGAAGGACAGGAACGGAAGAGAGGGACAGAGCAGGACAGGGACAGAGCAGACCGTGACAGTGTAATCATAAAGGGAATTCCTTTTTCTGCTGTGCACTTTCATTTTCAAATCCAGCCCTCCGGGACACCTCATGTAAACATTAATTACTGATGGAGCTGAAAACACTGACGGGGACGCACGGCTCAGGAGACGGAGGAACGTCAGATCAGACCTGCTGACTTAATTGCATTATTTCTGGTTCAGCACTCGGGGGGTCAACCAAATATAAAAGAGGGCAGTGATACAGAGTGGGAAGGCTCCTGAAAAATGAATTGCATGATGTTAACCTCTCCTCGCTTACCGTGAGCTAGGTAAAGAAGTAAATTCATACTTGATATTATGGGTTTTTTGAGGTCTCCACACCGATTTCTGGCTCCGTAAATCTCTTTGCCTTGATTGTTGTTTCCAAGGTTCTTCAGAGCATTTCAGGAGCAGCTGACACGTGACATCAGCTGCTCTCACAATGACACCCCCATGGAATCACCTGCCTGAGCTGAGCAAAGCAGACTTTTCACTCTCAATCTTCCGTTTTCCCTTTAGACCAGCGTTTCGTTTTGTTCCTTTAACATTTTTATCATTGCTTTTCAAGCATCAGTTATGTTCACGATCTAGTCTGTTGATCTATTTAAAATGTCGTCCTGCCAGATTGTTCTGATTATTGTTTGAAATGTGATATATATAAGATAAACTTTGAAATGTTTCTTTTCAAACTATTCTGTTCAGTTCGCCATTAGCAGCACCTCCAGCAACAATACTGACGTTTTTCTGTTTTGTCCTGTGGCCGTTGTGTCCTAATGCTGTGGTAAAACTCTGCTAGTTAGCCAAGATCCTCACTGCTGTGGCAGTAACAAAGCACTGAAGACTTAAGCCTATTCTATTGGAAACAGGAATATAAGGAAGAAATTGTTGAATTGGTCGGTGTTAGTCTGACTTTAGGAGGAGATCAGGTTGGATCTGAGCATCCGAGTATGTCCAAAATGATCTGCTGGACGATGAAATTGAGCTGCTGGAGTGAGATATAAAAAGAGGGAGATCTGGATCATCTCAGCAGGCAGGAGTTCAGAGAAGAAGAGATCAAGCTGAAAACAGCGAGGACAGAATTTTCTGTTCTGTCTGAGCTAGACACTATTGTTTTAAGTCAGGTCTTTCCTATTAAACCCCACTAGGGTTCTAAAAATAATCTGGCAAATAAAGCCTTTAATTTTAAACCTCTGTCTAATCCCTTGTGGTATAAAACTTTTGGTGACCTTTTCACCATATTGACTTGTTAATTAAATGGTCTTATAAGTCTTATAAGAACAGAGTAACTGCAGGATTCAGATTCAGATTTCAGATTCAGGTCCTTTATTGTCCCACATGGGGATATTTACAGCACAACAACAGCAAGAGCATGCAGAGATAAAAGTAAAATAGAATAGAATTCAGAATATACAAAGAGGATATATATTTACAGTAATCCAGATAAATGGATACTCAGCCCCTGTATACCTGTACATAGTACAGAGGGTGAATACAATATACATATATATACAATATACAGAATATATAATATTCAGATTGTGCTAGCGGCCGTTATGTTTGTTGTGCAGTCTGACAGCAGCCGGCAGGAAAGATCTGCGATACCTAGGACACAGAAGTACTCATGGAACAAGTGATAAACAAACCCCTGGAGTGACGTGATAGAGAGGAAATTAGTCCGAGCAGAAGTCCAGATGTCTTAGGCTGCCGAACCTGTGAATTATGAGTGACTGACTGATATGCACTGATCAATATGGCTGCACTAAAAAACTCATCACAGACAACTTACCCTGGATTACATTATTCCTGTCACATGATTACGTAAATCATTTATCTCCCTGCATGTTAATTAGATTTCTCCCCCAATTTTATTTTAATCTGTTTGGCTGTGCGGCAGAGAAGCTGCATAAACCGGAAACACGAGTCCCATTTGTCACCTTTCATAACAGCTAAAGAAAGCAGCGTCATAGCTTTTGAAGGCATTGAAAGTGCAGAGGATTTATGAGATAAACCCAAGGAGACCTGTTTAGAACCTCCACTCATCTTTGTGCTGCTACACACCCACACACACACACACACACACACACACACACACACACACACACACACACACACACACACACACACACACACACACACACACACATGTTTCTGCTTCTATCTTTGTGAGGGCTTTCTTAGACAAAATACATTCCCTGCCACCCTTACGCCTAAATTAATCATCACAACAAGTCCCTAACCCAAATCCAATTTTAACCGTAACCTTGAATGATGACACTTAAACAGCCCCTTAAAAAGTTGTGAGGACTGGTCCAAATGTCCTCACTTTGCTGGTGAAATGCATATGCTGTACAGTAAAACACACACTCTCAAAGGTCATTGTAAATGGAAATCTGTGTCCTTGAGGATCCTAGTAATGATTATGTTTCATTATCATGCTCCGACCATTTCAACGGCTGAATTTGGTTGTTTATTTATTTGGCGGCACTTAAAAGAAACCCAGGGCTGGCAAAACGTAGATTTATCAGGAAGAAACCTTGAGCAGAACCATGCTCATATGGAAAAACCCTCCAGGCCAATTGGGTAAGGAAAGAGGAGAAGGAGAGAGGACAGATAGAGGAGAGATGAGACAGCTTATTTAACCCTCAGTCATGTAAGAGCCAGTCAATATTGGACCAAATGCAGATGAATCTGTGTTTTAATATTATTTTACGATACTCTCATCCTCTGCCAACGCGAAGTGCAAGACTGGAATTCATTTGCAGACAGTCAGACAGACAGAGACTTGTGAGATGTCTGCAGGATGCCAGGACTGCATGCGAGGACCTTGCACGACCCAGCTGCCTGTTCAGAAGGCTCTGTCCGGGCAACAGATTCAAATATTTGAATAAAATCCTCACGCAATACTGCTGTCAAATGTACGCTGCACATTTTACAAATAAAGTGATCCATATTCCCTCTGTCAATACTTGTTTTCTTACGTAGCTGAGCACCAGCTGAAATGTTAACTAAATGCTAGACTTGCTTAATGATACTGAAATGATACTGATAATGATACTAAAAGACACAATGAAAGGTCAGCTCAGAAAGATCAATGATGTCATTACGTATAACCCCTTTGTAATATACTCCTGTATGCTTCTCATCTATTCAAAGCACCATAAATCACCAATTTTTATGCTGAATTTAACATCTTTTACATCCAACATATATTCAGAAGCATCTATTCTATTCATGCAATTACTAAGATGTATATCTCTGTGTACTTGTTACCCTCCTCCATCTGCATTTATTTATAGATTGCATTATTTGATCGCTCGGCGCCACATTTGAAGCCCCCCAACCAATTTCTGGCAAAGATTTGAATGTTCATTATCCTAAAACAGGTCAAGATTTGCGATTTGCTCGAATCACGTATGAGGCGTCTCAGTAGAACGGAGCAAAAGGTTTTCCCCCTGTGTGTGGCTCTTCCGTCCTGGTTATCGTAGGACCGATACATGACCATGGTAACGCAACCGCAACACAAAAGCACCAAGAAATGCTGGTCACTCAGAGAGCGGCAGCAGCCTGGCAACAGCAGCATCCTGGCAGATGTAGCGCCGCTAATTTGACTTGATCTTATGTCCAATAAAGTGGAGCCGTGCATGTGTATATGTGTGTCTGTGTGTGTGTGCGTGCATGCGTGTGTAGCAGCACAAAGATTTGTGTAGGTTCTAACTACATCTCTCCTGGGCTCTATCTCATAAATGCTCAGTGTTAGAAGGCTTGTGCCAGTTTGATCCATTAGCAACTCTGCTACACGGTCAATAGTTTGTTCCTGACAGAGTTTTTCCAGATGGTTGACCTTCAGAGGCCGATCTCGATGCACTCAACAGCGTTCCACAAAGCTGACCTTGTCTTAACGAGCAGTATGGCTGCCACACACAGATGACTGTTATGTTATTCATTTGATTATTATTATTCACATTGTCTGTGTGTGCTGCTGTGTTGTCCAGAGGCCAGATGAGGAGGTGGTGGTGGACCAGGGAGGAACCAGCTCAGCAATGAACATCCACTATGAGAAGGAAGAACTGGAAGGTGAAGGAAGGCTGGTTTTTAGCCACACGCTTCAAATGTGACAATAATATTCTCTTCCCAAATGCTGACTGCATGTGTCTCCAGGACTCATATTCTCAGAAATCATTACATCATCACGTGACTGTTCCTAAAACCACTGAAGCGGTCTCGCTGGTCTCGGCTGTTGGGCGCTCTGACAGGTTGCTCTCCCTCTCCATCCAATCAGGAGCTCTTCTTTCAGCACCGCTGCTCCCTTGTGCCCACTTACATAGCAACTACCTCCACAGCAGCAACTTACTCTCTGGCTGGAGGAAATCCGTTTCTACTTAATTAGACTGAGAGCAAACGCCGACCATAAATCACATTTCAAACGTCTCTCGGGCGCTGCTGTACTTTTTTGTTGCTGGGTTAAAAGGAGCAGCGTGAACTAATGCAAGCACGCACATTTGCATTTACACGTGCCGCCTAACCAACTTTATCATGTTGCCACTTGTGAATGAGCTTTTCTCTCTTTTTTAAAGAGAGAAACAAAGAATTGAAAAAGCTGTTTCTGTTCTGCCTTTTGGCTGTAGCTGTGATCAAAACAGTAGGGAGGTTGGGAATAAAAAGAGATTTGCTGCCTGGTTTCCTTTGTTTAGTTCGGAGCCAACATGAGGAAATAGAGCGCCTCTCAACTGTCAGTCACGTCTTCTACTTATTTGTCTCACATCAAATATAATCTGAATATAAACCTATATATTTTATATTTTTCTCTCTAGTTACTTACACATAACTGCAGATGACTGACATGTGGAAAAGATTCAGTGATTTCCTGGTTTAATTGACCCTCTCGTTCCTGTAGGACGATGTGATATTCAGAGTTGCTGTTACATTGCTGGGTATTTATATTGTTAAGCATGAATAATGTTTCTCTTTCCTGCCTCATTTTCAGGTCACAGGACTCTGTTTGTAGGCGTTCGGATGCCCCGGCAGAGTCATCGCCACCACAAGCCCCACGGCTCCCGACACCGCAAGAGAGAGAAGAGAACGGGGAGCATTGTTACACAGCAAAGTGAAGAGTCTGTGACAATTACCTCCAGTCATGGTAGCGTGTCATATTTTAGAACGACATAGATCAAGACTGCTCATGTTTCATCAAAATTGCATCCGCAGTGATGCGTTTCGACCTTGTAAACACCGTTGCTGGTCGGTCTGAGGATGATGTTGAACACATCCTACAACCTCATTCATTTTTGTGGCCTATTGGAAACCACTGTCACCTTCGAATGTGTCTTATTTCAACCTAAAGTTCCACTGTGAGGAAGGAGGTAAAGCTCCAAATACAAGGAAGTGACAGAAAAGGGGCGGGGACTTAAACATATCAATACCGTCAGCTCGGTCCAGGCATAAAACACCCCAGGCAAAAATTGACCAGCCCCAATTAGGTCCCAGAGAACATGGCCGACGTGTGGCCTGTGCGTCCATGTGTGGACTGTATGGACATGGAAGTGTGTTTGAGGCATCTCTCATGTCTCCTTTCATCAGACACACCATCTCAGCGGGTCCAGTTCATCCTGGGCACAGAGGACGACGCCGAGCATGTAGCCCATGAGCTGTTTACGGAGCTGGATGAGATCTGTGTGAAGGACGGAAAGGATGCCGAGTGGAAGGAAACAGCCAGGTCCGGAACTGTTTCCTGCATTCTCAGCTCCTCCTTCCTCCTGTTCCAGAATCATTCAAATGGAATAAGAAGTTCTTCTGCCTCCCTTCTTCCCCTCACAGGTGGCTGAAATTTGAAGAAGACGTGGAAGATGGAGGCGAAAGGTGGAGCAAACCCTACGTGGCCACCCTCTCCCTGCACAGTCTGTTCGAGCTGCGGAGTTGCATCATCAACGGCAGCGTGTTGCTTGACATGCGCGCAAGCTGCATTGAGGAGATCGCAGGTGATCTTTGTTGTGAAAATCCAACATTTTTGTGTATCCGTCATGGATTATTGTGGGTGTGGGTTTTAGTTCAAGGAAATCAGTGGGGATAGAGAAGTTTTGTGCATTTTATAATTTTATTACATATTTTTTCTGGGCAATAGAACGTTCCAGGTTAGCTTGCAGCTCATGCAAGCTCTCATGTTCTTCTTGGGTCCATCTGGGTTTTCTCCAGTTTCCTCCCACAGTCTAAAAACATGCACATTAGTTTGAATACTGTGACTCTATATTGCATTAATCTTGGTCACGAATTAAGTGCCAGTTTGTGTGTGTGTGTGTGTGTGTGTGTGTGTGTGTGTGTGTGTGCGTGTGCGTGTGTGTGTGTGTGTGTGAGTGTGTGTGTGTGTGTGTGTGTGTGATTGGGGACAGACGCACAGACATGCCTGTGTTGCTCTGTGACAGTGATATGTGATGTTCAGCTTCATAGTTTATGTTCCAACTGGTTTCCTGGAGCAGCTATTTCCCTCCGACCTGGAGTCAGTTCTGGAAGGGTTGAAATAAAACAGACAGTATATCATTCCTGGATGTTTGCTACAAATCAGTTTATCCTCCTGAGAGAGGAGACACATACGCAGTCCATGCCAGAGGGGAAAGACATTGTCCAAGTCCTCTCGCTCTCTCTTGCTTTCTCTCTCTCTCTCTCTCTCTCTCTCTTTCTCACACACACACACACACACACGTGCGCACCCGCACTTAGGCGGCTCCATCAGTCAGTGCTCGCCATGGTCAGAGTGTGACAGGTTTACAGTATTGAGCAGCCTTGCTGCCTGCGACCGTTCCTCTTCTCCGTTTCTCACTTCCCTCTCTTCTCCACCTGGACTCAAAATGGCAGCCAAAGTGTTAGAATAGACTGTGATCTGAAAAAAATTTAAAATTCAGAACAAACTGAAATTAAGGGAGCGCTAAATAGTGATTTCTCCACAGTCTTATCAGTTGATCAATTCTGCTGTGCAAGGTTCAACCTCAAGGCCCAATTTGAAAAAAAAAAAACGCAGTACAGAAAAAAACAACTGGGTAAAATAAAAGAGCTTTTGAATGAGTTTCTTTAATCGCTGAGTCCTACACACACTGGGGGAGCTTTTGTCTCAGATTAGGAGATTATGTAGCAGTTACCAGCCTTGAACATGCTCAAGGCTCCTTTGTGTCTTGTGACAACACTTATTTATAGGGCAGATTATGTTGGCAAACATTAACTTAGGACAGAATGAATCCAGGCGCTGAAGTGTGTGTGTGTGTGTGTGTGTATTGTGCAAATTGGTTCGTTGTGCAGGAGGGCAGGAAATAAGGAAGGGACATTGCAGACTGACTCAGCAAGTCTTTGTAAAAAAATTAGTTGAGAGACACAGACCTTCCTTCCAGGATGAACCATTTGTCCTTTGCCTGCAGACATGGTGCTGGACCACCAGGAGGCATCCAGCGAGCTGGACGACAGTGTGAGGGTGAAGGTGCGCGAGGCGCTGCTGAAGAGGCACCACCACCAGAATGAGAAGAAGAAGAACCTGATCCCCATTGTGCGCTCTATTGCCGAGGGGACCCGCAAACAGTCGGAACCCCATCTGATGGGTGGGAATAACAGTTCAGCAGGGAACACCACAGGAAGTCACTTTTAAAGTGCACCCGAGCTTTTCAATCAATGGAGTTAGATGAAATAGAGAATCTTGTTTTCACCAAATAAGCTGATATGAAAAAACATTCCTTAATAATAACTTTCTGACTTCCCTGCCAGAATGTGAAAATTACCCAACAGTCCTTGATTAAATGTAGCTATCAAGGCCTTTGACCGCTCAATATTGTCTGACAGGGACGGCCACTTCTCCTCAGCCTCAGCCTGTTGCAGATCCTGCCAAGAACGGCGGTGGACAGGACAGCACCCAGGTGGACCTGAGCAAGGTAAACTGAGGTCCAAGTCACAGGTAAAACAGTGCCCTCTAGGAACCAACTCAGAACTGCATGTGTTCAAGCTAATTTCCGCAGGACATTAAATGTTTGATATGAAGTATATGGGAAGTGGACAGAGCAAAACTCTGATGATGAGTGTTCCTAAACTCAACTGGAACTATACATCAAGTTGAACTGTAGGGAAGTTGAGTTTGAGTGTTCTCTACTGGTTTTCCTCAGGTGGACCTGCACTTTATGAAGAAGATCCCTGAGGGTGCGGAGGCCTCCAATGTGCTGGTGGGGGAACTGGACTTCCTTGAAAGGCCCATTGTAGCCTTCGTGCGCCTCTCCCCCGCTGTACTGCTCACAGGGCTCACTGAGGTCCCCATTCCTACCAGGTGTGATGACCAAATTAAAATACATTTGTGGAGATTCCGCAATTCAGGAAGGCCTCATAGATTAAAATAATCCATTGACAAATGCCAGGTTCCTCTTCATCCTCCTGGGCCCAGACGGAAAGGCGCAGCAGTATCATGAAATCGGACGCTCTATGGCGACCATCATGACGGACGAAGTAAGAACTTTCCAGCAAATTAGAAATAAATCCAGCTTCTCTAAATCTGTCCTCTATGTCTCACTTCTCTCTGAACCAGATCTTCCATGATGTAGCCTACAAGGCAAAGGACAGAAGTGACCTGCTGGCTGGGATAGATGAGTTCCTGGATCAGGTCACCGTGCTCCCGCCAGGAGAGTGGGACCCCTCCATCCGCATAGAACCGCCGAAGAGCGTCCCCTCTCAGGCAGGTTTAAAGCCCAGCTTGTAGACTCAAAGAAACTCTTTTGCAGTTTTAAAATCTGTCTGTAACATGTAGGAGAAAAGGAAAATGCCTGGGGTTCCGAACGGAACGGCCTGTCCAGTGGAGGAGGAGCTGCACGCGGAGCACCACGGACCGGAACTGCAGAGAACTGGAAAGTGAGAAGTTTCCTATAAGCTTGTTGCATCAGGCATGCCAGAGCAGATGGCAAAAATAACAAATATAGGCATGATAAGGCTAACAGGAACGCCTACAAGCACTGAATATCTAGCTAAGCTGGAGGGAGCCTGCAGAAAAACACAGATTTGGCACACTATAGGGACCTGTGGAAGCATGAGGCTCAGTTTCACACCTGCCACTGGGTTTGTCTGTGTCCCTGGTCACCAGCTCTAAATCTGGGTTTGTGATCAGATGAAGTTTGACACTCCATTGGCAGCTGCCGTGAGCCAATGTGGCAGCATGAAGCACACAAAACCAGTCAGGGAAACCCACACAAGCCGCACCACATATTTGAACTGGGCTTCATACACAGGTGCAACTCCTCCGGGCGCAACAATCTCATTAAAGCTGTCCCCCATTTGTGTAGTTAGCATTCAAAAGTCTCAAATTCACAACATTAATGTGGAGCTTCACATAAATGAGAACACCTGAACCCCTCGTGGGCTGATTTCAAACAAATGCAACCCACACGCCCACAGATTCCAGAAATCAACATAACCAGGAGATAAGAACACCAGAGCCCTAATTATGGTCACCACCGTTAAACGTGAGTTTGCTGATGATGTTCCTGGTGTTGATGGTAAACCTGAGGTCTCTGCGTGTGTCTGTGTGCTGTGGTCAGGCTGTTTGGGGGGCTGATACAGGACATCAAGAGGAAAGCTCCGTTCTACCTGAGTGACTTTAAGGATGGAATGAGCCTCCAGTGCGTGGCCTCCTTCCTCTTCCTCTACTGTGCCTGCATGTCGCCTGTTATCACCTTTGGAGGGTTGCTGGGGGAGGCCACAGAGGGACGCATCGTAAGAGCTCACGCGTCACACTGCCAATGCTGAGTATTGTGCTGCAAACACACATCTGTATTTCGACCGTGTGCTTCAGAGCGCCATCGAATCCCTGTTTGGCGCCTCCATGACTGGAGTGGCCTACTCTTTGTTTGCCGGGCAGCCGCTCACCATTCTGGGCAGCACCGGCCCCGTGCTGGTTTTCGAGAAGATCCTCTTCAAGTTCTGCAAGTATGTATCCCAACACCTTCCCCGTGACATTCCCACCGTCACCGCCGTGACGCCAAGCTGTCGTTCAAATGTCGCGCCAGGGACTACGACCTCTCCTACCTGTCCCTGAGGGCCTGCATCGGCCTGTGGACGGCCCTCCTGTGTTTGTTCCTGGTTGCCACGGACGCCAGCTCTCTGGTGTGCTACATTACGCGGTTCACAGAGGAGGCGTTTGCTGCCCTCATCTGCCTCATCTTCATTTACGAAGCCCTGGAGAAGCTCTGCCACCTGGGGGAGGTCTATCCGTTTAACACCCACAGCGACCTGGACCACCTCACGCTGGCCTAGTGAGAAATGAGCTGAAGACTATTACTGCTGGTTTTAAGATTATTTTGGTCAGTCATTGAGGTCCTCTCTGTCTGTCTGTCTGTCTGTAGCTGTCGCTGTGCAGAGCCTGACATTCCCACCAACAAAACATTAGAACTTTGGAGAGAGAGGAACGTCACAGCCTCTGTGGTGCCCTGGTCCAACCTTACTGTCAAGGTAACGCAACTTTGTGGAGACACACACGAGGGCACGCACGCTCGCACACACAGTTTCAGCATAACTTTCACACATTAGTGCGCTGTGTTTGCTCTTTGTTCACTTCTGTTAACATTCAACCAACCCTCTTATCCCCCAGAGCAGCTAACCTCTTAAGAACCTCTGCAAGCACCGAGACGTTGACATAGGACACCGGACACACACAAGTCTTGACCCCTTTTTTTCCTCCTGTGTATTTCTGCAGGAGTGTATCGGCCTGCACGGTCAGTTTGTCGGGACGGCGTGTGGTCATCATGGACCCTACACCCCGGATGTCCTGTTCTGGTCCACCATCTTGTTCTTCTCCACCTTTTTCATGTCTACCTTCCTGAAACAGTTCAAGACCAGCCGTTATTTCCCCACCAAGGTGACCAGCTGGTGAAACTCCTCCTGGAGCATAAGAATGTCCACATGATTAACTGCCTTTGACCTTTCTGTGTCAGGTCCGCTCCACCATCAGTGACTTTGCCGTGTTCCTCACTATTGTCGTGATGGTCCTGCTCGACTTTGTCATTGGGGTGCCCTCTCAGAAGCTAAAGGTGCCCAGCAAATTCCAGGTAATGAGATGACATGATTGATAATGTGAATTTTAAACATTCCCTGACTTTAATTTAATCAAAAATCAGCCTACAAGAGACGACCGAGGTTGGTTGATCAACCCAATCGGACGCAATCCCTGGTGGACAGTCCTGGCTGCATCTATTCCTGCACTTCTCTGCACCATCCTCATCTTTATGGACCAACAGATAACTGCTGTCATCATCAACCGCAAGGAACATAAACTGCTGGTAGAAAAAGCTGTTCACCCAGACCAGAGCTGCTGCCTGAGGCTCAAGTCCTAATAGCTTCTCATCTCTGTCACGCAGAAGGGTTGCGGGTACCACCTGGACCTGCTGATGGTCGGGGTGATGCTGGCGGTCTGCTCCATCATGGGGTTGCCGTGGTTCGTCGCGGCCACGGTTCTGTCCATCACGCATGTCAACAGCCTGAAGCTGGAGTCGGAGAGCTCGGCTCCGGGAGAGCAGCCACGTTTCCTGGGCATCAGGGAGCAGAGGTTGACGGGCCTGGTCATCTTTTTACTCATGGGCTGCTCTGTGTTCATGACCGGAGCCCTACAGGTTTGTCTGACGCTGGGCAACGCCGCCCTCTTGTGGCTGAAACATAGATTGAACGGCACCGTTGACATCCGGTTTTAATTCTTCCCAGTTCATTCCGATGCCAGTGTTGTATGGCGTTTTTCTTTACATGGGCGTCTCGTCATTAAAAGGCATCCAGGTGAATCACCATCGAAACAAACTTCTTCTTTAAAATCTTTTAAAAATCACTTTCCTTCGATGTTATTGCTGATGCACATATTCTTCTCAGTTCTTCGACCGTCTGAAGCTGTTTGGTATGCCCCCCAAGCACCAACCCGACTTCATCTACCTGCGCCACGTCCCCCTGAGGAAGGTTCACCTGTTCACTGTCACCCAGCTCACGTGCCTGGTGCTGCTCTGGGTCATCAAAACTTCACCCGCCGCCATTGTTTTCCCCATGATGGCGAGTTTACAAACACATTTCCCCCCGTTCCCCCTCTAAATATGAACAATATAAACAGTTTTTTTTCCTATGCTTGCAGGTTCTGGCTCTGGTCTTCGTCCGAAAGGTCCTCGACCTGTGCTTCTCCAACCGGGAGCTCAGTTACCTGGACGACTTAATGCCCGAGTGGAAGAAGAAAAACCTGGACGACGCCTCCAAGAAGATAGAAGAGGTAGTTTAGACGGAATACTCAAACCGAGTGAACGCGCATGTGTAAAAGTGCAGCTAGTGACTTTTTGTGGGCTTGTGTGTCCTTGAGGAATCACAGGTTATGCTCAGTGAGAAGAGGGAAAATACTGTTGAGATTCCCATGGAGAGCAGCAAGCCCGCTCATGTCCAGAAAACACACGACCCCAGGTGAGAGCACACACACACACACACACACACACACACACACACACACACACACACACACACACACACACACACACACACACACACACACACACACTGACATGATTAATGGTGTAGGGAACTGGGTGAATTTCACCTTTCTCTCCTTTTTGCTGGTCTGGTTTCTTGTGCGACTAACCTCTCTCCCCGAGCTGCACCCACTTCACCCCCCCCTCGCTCTCCTCCTCTTCCTCTGCCCGCTCCTCAGGTCTGACCCCTCTGATATTAACATATCTGACGAAATGTCTAAAACCACTGTGTGGAAATCCCTCAACTCCAACCAAAAGGACAGTCGTCCTGCGACCGCAAAGAAGGCAAGACCCCCGCCCCCTCATTTCCTCACCCTTTCATGTGGAAATAATACACAATCACTTCTTTTGTGGTTTGCAAAATCTACCAAAGCAGCAGCCAAAGTGTGCTCTGTGGGGCCTAAATTCCCAGTTTGTATCCTTTAACTCTGCAGGATTGAGGGGATCACTTTCATAGATGAGTGACGGATACGTTCCTCTCCCGCTGGACTCAGCTGGGTCACTGCATCGTTTTTCTGGACCACTGCAAGTCAGCACTGTCTTCAGAGAATCGACTCTCCACCAGCTTCTGTACCAACAAACCTATCAGAAAAAACACACATAAACGTCTATCTTTGAGAGGACTGAGCACTTTAGCTCCTAACCATTCACCTATTAAACTGGAAACACAAAACCCCAGTGCTAATAGCAATAGCTACAGATAATTTAGCATGAATTCCCCTGTGCATAGATCATCTAACAGAGAGGTGATTCACCTGTGTGACGAGTGTCGCAGTGATTTTGCTGCGAAGTGGCGGCATAAACTCGGTCTGTGTGATCTCAAGCATTGTCACATCAGTCAGCAGTTCAGTGTCACGAGCTCCAAAAATGTCAACCTAAAATGTCAGAGAGAGTGTTTTTAGCTCAGGCAGACGCAGCTGTTGTTAACCTATAAATATCAGCTTTACAAGCCCCCAGCAAGACCGCGGCCTGTTGTAAATCCTGCTGTTTATCATGAGTGTTCCCCCTTTCCACCGTCCCTTCATAGCCATCTCATCAGCCAACTTATTCAAAAAAGCAAATATTAAACATTAAATAAGGCCAGACAGTGTCCTCACAAAGATAGAACAACACTCACATGCTATTTAATCTACTGGCCTGTGTTGTTATTTATGTAACTTTCATCTGTTCTCCACGATCGAGGGTGTCTAGTTGATCTTAGGCCCTCAGAAATGGGAGGTTCATCAGATTATTACGGATCTCTCTGCAGATCTTCATCCAGAAACATGAGGTTTCATCACTCCATCCTCCAAACACACTGGATAAAATATATAAACCCTTCAACACTTCCACACCTTAATTCAGTGGATTTGTTGCATGTAAGCAATGTTTTTTTTTAAAAAAAAGGCTGAATAATAAATAATATATAAGATTTTCAGGTGCAGCAGCGTTTAAAGTGTAAAGAAAATCAATTTAAATCATTTATTTGTATATTGTTTTTTTGAAAGTCATTACTTTTCTGAGAGATTTAACAGTAAATTCAAACTACATTATTATTGATTACAAGCACATTTTAGATGAAATTCCAGTGAGTTCACTTTCTGTTGTGTGTAAATATGTTATAATTAAAGATAAGCTATAAGAACGGCTGAAGAATGCAGCATATAACTAATGTCCTCATATGAATAGATTGTTAAACAAAGCCAAAAGAGATGACAGGAGAAGAGAATGTTTCTGTCAGATCCATCTGCTCCTGGTGGAGGGCCAAAGACCCCAAAACCTGCTCTTAGATCAGTTTAACTGGAAAATAATGCAACTAGAGTTCTTTTATTTTAATTATTAAATTAATGTATTTTTTTATTTAGAAAATGTAAGGAAGAATATAAAAATAGAGCTATGTAATCATCTAGAAAAAGGGGTTCCTTCATCGTCCAGTCCAAAATCCCTTTTTCAAGGCTCCTTCCTCCATCGGTTCTATTCAGGTGATGTGAAAACAAAGTGCACAATTCTCACATGCAGTAAACTCTCTGGTGTTTGTGGCCATGTTTCTGCCCACATGGTTGAATGTGAACGGCCTCCGTGTGTCCGTGGGGGCCCCACGAAGTAACGGACAGCATGGCTAAATATTATTCACTGTGTAAATATGTATTTAAATATGTATTTAAAACCACACCGGCGAGTGTCGTCAAATGTGTGAATTGTGATGGAGGAGGGGGGAAAAGAATGGAGAAATGACTCCACTGTGGACAACAAAAGATCGAATCTTGCGGAGGAGACATTCAGAGGATCTGTGCAATTTATTTAGCAACTGTAGCACTGATGAGGACGTGTCTTAAATTTGATTTTGACTCTCAGTGTATGTGTGAATGTATGAGTATCGTACAGTAAATGCCTTCAGTGTGCTGTAGGGTTACCACTTTAAACATGGGTCCAGAAAAGGTTGCAGGTGTCAATGGATGTGAGCATAAACTCTGTATATGTGCTGTGTTTGTCATAAGCTACATAAAAACTGTGGTGATGTCTCATCCGACCACACACACCTTAAAAAAAAGCCATTGATGAGCACTAGGCTCTTGTTGCATTTTGTACAATTTTGCTGTCACATCCTTCGAATCCTTCCAGCGTCACCGTCCTTGAAAACAATAAAGTGAATACTGTGACCCGAGTGAGGCTGTATCCTTGGATAAAATTTAAAAAAATACACGTCTCCCTCAAGGACAAGGTCAGTCCTCCAGGATGGAGAGAGGATTTAAGGACGCCTGCACCTGTGAAACGCCTATTCCCATTGTTGTGGAGCTCCTGGAAGAGCGATTCCTTAAACATTAGTATTGTGTGAAATAATATGTTTTATATGTGATTTAATTTTTGAGAGAATACGAAATAAATCCACACATTTCAAAGGACGTGCGGTGCTGTTTCAATGATTGCATCAAATAAGTGGACAAACATGCGGCGCTGCGGAAGGGATCAGTCGTTACCCGGTTCAGCCACGAGGGGGCAGACGAAGCGCTTCACGGTGACAGTTGCGAGTAGATTTCAAAATACTTCTTTAAATTTAAAGCCATAATACATTCCCCTAGACGGAATCACATACGTGGTATTTAATCCGTGTCTTTCCAACCTCTCATTTAATTTTTTATTGGCCAGGCCCGTCCCTCCCGGTGCCACACCCCTCCCCCAGTTTTTTTATCCTGGGGCGAGAACATGGTGTGCACATCTGGAGGTGATCCTGACTCGCCTGTGGGGAAGGGCTGTCAGGTTAAGGACACACTGCACTCTGTATGTTTAAATCCGCGTGT